>NC_057742.1:13226852-13321247 GCF_004010195.1 Chiloscyllium plagiosum
CCGCTTGGCACACCAGCCTCATTCCTGAAGGAGGGCTTATGCCCGAAACGTCGATTCTCCTGCTCCTCGGATGCTGCCTGGCCTGCTGCGCTTTTCCAGCACCACACTTTTCAACTCTGGTCTCCAGCATCTGCAGTCCTCACTTTCTCCTCCCGGACTATAACCTGGTGTTGTGTGATTTTTAACGCCCACCCCAGTCCAACACCAGCACCTCCAAATCATGACTTAGTGACCATAGCATTCTGAGTTGGGACTTGAACTTTCTAGCCCAGTGGGATAAAATAATAAAGATCACAAGACCCCCAATAACTACGCGTATATGTGTGTGTGTGTGTTTACACATAGAAAAGTTATTTCAAATCTTTTCTAAACCTTTAATGATTATAGGATCGCCAGAGGTACTGCACGGAAGACTACTTGGCCCATTTGAGCCTCTGCACCAGCACTTTACCTTTTACCCACAGCCCTGAACATCCTTCCTTCACTGATCCTGATGTGATTCCCTTTGAATGCCTCAATCGAGTCCACTCCACCACGTTCTCAGGGAATACATTCTAGACCCTAACCATTAACTGTGTAAAAATAACATTCCTTGTATTGCCATTACTTCTTTTCCATCAACTATTTTCAATCAATATCTTCTGGCTTGGTATCCTTAAACTGAGGGGAATAGTATCTCCCTAATTACCTTTTCCTAACTCTTTGATTTTGAATAACTAACAATTCTCCAAGTTAAAGCTCATTTGTAAAACATAAGAATTAGGGGCAGGCTATTTAGCCCCTTGAGCCTGTCTTGCTAGCAAGTTTTGAGAAAAGTTTGTCGCTTGAGGTTGAGTTCTGGATGTAAGTTTGCTTGCTGAGCTGGAAGGATGGACTCACTTGTCCATCAAAAATCTTCCTATCTCAGCTTTGAATATATGAAAGAACCCAGTCTCCATTGCTGAGAATTTGACAGACTTTTGACCTTCTTAAAGATAATTTTTTTTTTTATCTTAGCCTTCAAGAGGGGACCCTTATTTTTAAATGATATCCCAATTGGGGTGAATTGAATCAAAGAATGGTTACATAAACAAACGTGTGTTATTAGGCTTGGTAAGCCCATGATGGCCCTCTGGAAATGCAATTGCTTTTTATTCATTCATAGGATGTAGTTAGTCTTGGCTTGGCAAGCATTCATTGCCCATCCTTAGTTGCCTTTCAAAGGGTGGTAGTGAGCTTCATTTTTGAACAGTCAGTAATGCAGCTGAAGTCACCACTTTCTGTGTAGAATTTAAATTAATCTTACTCCCTTCAATTTCTCTCTGAATCCCATTTTAGTTTAAGAGCTATTAGACAAAAAAGAATCTCAAGCAATGGCACAAATATTGCCTCAGCCACTTATTATTTATTTCCATTCACAATCCCAAAGTTTATTTTCATTTTTTTTACTGTTAAACAAAATAATTCAGCCCTCAGTGTTCAAGGTATTCTGTCTCAAGGTATTCTGCCTAATATTCATTTATATTTTATGTTCATTTGGTATTTATGACACAACTCCTCAGAAATTCCTCACCATGTCCAAACCAATCCACACAGACAAAAAAAAAGGAACTGCTGGAATATTTTAGGTAAAAATTCTGTTTGCCTAATATTTTCTCACGGGGACAAGCCCCATTTACCTTATTACGGAGAGCTCTGATGTAGTAAAATGAATGAAAAAATATAGAAATACACAGAAGTTGTAAGGCAGAAACTGGTGATTCAGCCCAAATTTAACTTGGGAACAGGAGTAGGCCAATTGGCCCCTTGAGTTTGCTCTGCTATTCAATGAGATCATGGCTGATCTGATTACCATATTTCCATATCTGATATCCTTCCAGTCAATTTCTTATGAGGAATCTATCTACCACTGCCTTAAAAATCTTCAAAGATTCAGCTCCCACAGCGTTTTGAGAAAAAGAGTGCTAAAGTGTCATAACTCTCTGTGAAAAAATAAATTCTCCTTATCTCACTCTTAAATGGGTGACCCCTGGGTCTAGCTTGCCCCATGAAAGGCACCATCCTTTCCCATCCTGTCAAGACACCTCAGGGCCATAGATGTATCAATCAAGTAACCTCTTTCTCTTCTAAACTTCAGTGGATACAAGTTTAGCCATCAAACAGTTCCTTATAAGACAACCTGCCCATTTCAACTTTTGGGAGAATGTGAGGGCTGCAGGTGCAGGAGTTCAGAGTCAAAGAGTGTGGTGCTGGAAAAACACAGCCGATCAGGCAGCATCCGAGGAGCAGGAGGATCGCTGTTTCGAGCATAAGTTCTTCATCAGGAATGAGTCTTATTCATGATGAAGGGCATATGCTCAACATGTTGATTCTCCTGCTCCTCGGATGCTGCCTGACAGGGCTGTGATTTTCCAGCACCACACTCTTCCATTCCAACTATTTGTCTAGTAAACCTTCTCTAAACTGCTTCTTGCACATGTATATCCTTCCTTAAATAGGCAGACCAGTACTGTACATTCTATCCAGCTGTTGTATCACAATGCCCAGTATAATCACCCTGCTTTTATATTCAACTCCCCTTGAAATAAACAATAATATTCTGTTAGTTTTCTAAATTACCTGCTGTAGTAACATACTTGCATTTTCTATAAATCATGCACTAGGAAACTCAGATCCTTTCTGCGAGCTCTGCAATCCCTCAGCATTTAGATAATATGCTTATTTTTTATTCTACCAAACAAATTGGACAATTTCACATTCTTCTGTAATATTCTCCATTTACAAGATCATTTCCCCATTCACTTAACATAACTATGTGCATTTGCACATCACTTGTTGCATTCATTTGCACACCACTTGTTGCATCTTGCCAATCAGAAAATGACCCATTTATGTCAACTTTCTATTTCCTGTTAGTGCCTAGTATTCATGCCTAGTGTTATCTCCGAACACCATGTCCTTTAATTTTCAATATTAACCTCTGATGTGGCACCTTATTAAATGCCTTATGGAATCTAAGTAGAATTAAAAATAGTCTATACTTTCCACACAGATTATTCCACTCTCTCACACTTATCTAATTCTTTCACATGTAGTGTGTTATCCACATCCATTTGTCGTAGACCCTCCATTACATTGTTTCATTCATTTATAATATTGAACACTTCTTTCAAGCTACTGAAATCTCTTCTGCAATAGGAAAACAGCCCCAAATTCTCAAGTCTTTTATCCTGTTGGTTCATTGCCATATGACCAGGATCATAGTGGACTTGTGCTGTACACTCTCCTCTGTCTCAATACCCTTGTTGTTAGCCCAACGTTGGGAGCCACTGTGCTCTAATTATGACGTAACTGAAGTTTTATGTAGATGCACCAGCATGATACTACTTCAGTTTTCTTTGGATAAAGCTCAAAAGGTCAATTTCGACTTTTGGACAACAGTTTGAAAAAGTGCACTAGCTGGAACAACTATTTGATAGCAAAGAGGACCACTTGATTTTGAAACTCTGGCTTCATTTAATTTCTGCATGAATCAGACATCCCAATGTAACTTAATGGACTGAGGCCTTTGGACGAGTTAGGCATTGCTGACAGAAAGGTGAATTACAGGGTGAGGAGTAACAACTGGGGCAGGAAAATATAGTAAAATTTGAATATTTAGTCCAAATGTGTCATCTTTACCTTAATGCAGAAGTCCAGTTCAGACCAGCACCATTATTTACAGGATTTACTTGTTTTTGCTTCTGGGTGGATGATATGAGACAGTAACAACCCATATTGGTTTTGTGGATCTTAGGGATACTCCTCTGGAGCTGAATGTGAAGAATCCCAGCCTTTAGTTTCCACTAGTGAGCTACTGTGGCTCATCAACCTTCAACAATAACGTGGAGCACAAAATGCCATAATAGCTCCATGAAAGCTGGTCCTCATGAGGATGTTGTCAGGAAGAGGAAATACGACATATATCGTTCTGAATCTCTATTCACATTCGAATTAGAGTGAGAGACCGTTGGCTTAATAAGATCAATTATTGACTTGTGCAATCCTTTGAGCAGAATTCATGAATTCTTTGTGTTGAACAAACTGCCGGGATCAACTTCAATGCTAAATCATCCTTTACATTTGTTTCATTATTTTATTTTTTAATCAGATTCTCAAGTTAATCTGTATGCATGAATTGTCTTCCTGAACTGCTACAGTCCTTGGAGTGTCAGTGCACTCACAATGCTGTTATGGAAGGAATTCCAACCTTTTGACTCAGTGACAGTGAAGGAAAAGGGATGTACTTGTAGGTCAGGATGGCTTGTGGCTTGGAGGAGGATTTGCATGTTGTGGTATTTCCATGCGTCTGCTGTCCTTGATCTTCTAGGTTGTAGAGATCACAGGTTTGGAGCTGCTGTCAAAGCAGCCTTGGTGAGTTATTGCGGTAAATCTCATAATTAGTACACACAACTGCCACATTGTACTGATGGGAAAGAGAGCAAATGTTGAGACTGGTAGATGGTGAGCCATTCAGGTGAGCTTCTTGAGTATTGTTAAAGCTGCATTTGTTTGGCAAGTGGAGAATACTTCATCACACCTCTGGGTTCTGCCTTGAAGATGGGTGGTCAGGCATTGATGAGACTGGATTTTTTTGTCCCCATTGGCAACTACTTAGAGTCATAGAGTCGTACAGCACGGAAACAGACCCTTTGGTGCAACCCATCCATGTTTCCCAAACTAAACTAAACCCACTTTCCTGTGTTTGGCCCATATCCCTCAAAATCCTTTCCTATTCATTTACTTGTCCAATTGTCTTTTAAATATTGTAATTGTATCTGCGTCTACCACTTCCTCTGCCAGTTCATTCCACATACAAACCACGTTCTGTTGGAAAAAGTTGTGCCTCAGGTCCCCTTTAAATATTTCTCCTGTCATCTTAAAAATATGTCCCCTAGTTTTGAACCCCCTTAACCAAGGGAAAAGATCTTTGCTATTCACCCTATCTATGCCCCTCATGATTTTTAAACCTCTATAAGGTCGCGTCTCAACTTCCTATGCTCCAGTGAAAACATCGCAGCCTATCCAGCCTCTCTGTATCACTGAAACCTTCCAACCCAGCAACATCCTGGTAAATCCATTCTGAATCCTCTCCAGCTTAATAATATCCTTCCTACAGTTGGGCGACCACAACTGTACACAGTACTCCAAAAGTAGCCTTATCAATGTCCTATACAACCGCAATATGACATCCCAACTCCTATATTCAAAGGTCAGAGGAATGAATGCAAGCATGCTAAACAGCTTCTTAACCACCCTGCCTTCATGTAATGCAAATTTTACCCCTAGGTCTCTCTGTTCTACAACATTACCCAGGGTCCTGCCATTAATTGTATAAGTCCTGCCCTTATTGTTTTACCAAAATGCAATACCTCGAATTAAGCTCCATCTGTCATTCCTCAGCCCATTGGCTCAATTGATCAAGAATCTAGATTAGAGTGGTGCTGGAAAAGCACAGCTGGTCAAGCATTATCCAAAGAGCAGGAAAATTGACATTTTGGGCAAAAGCCCTTCATCAAGAATGGAGGCAGGGAGCCTCCAGGGTAGAGAGATAAAGTGGGTTCCTCCAGGCGTCAGGTGGTGAGGGAGTAATGGTGGTGGAGGCTCAGGACCTGCATGTTCTCGGCAGAGTGGGAGGGGGAGTTGAAATGTTGGGCCACGGGGTGGTGGGGTTGTTTGGTGCAGGTGTCCCAGAGATGTTCCCTAAAGTGCTCTGTGAGGAGGCATCCAGCCTCCCCAATGTAGAGGAGACTGCATCAGGAGCAACGGATACAATAAAGGACATTGGTGGATGTGCAGGTGAAGCTTTGATGGATGTGGAAAACTCCTTTGGGGCCTTGGATGGAGTTGAGGGAGGAAGTGTGGGCACAGGTTTTGCAATTCCTGCAGTGGCAGGGGAAGGCACCTCAGAACACTTCAATGCCAGGGCATCAATGTGGACTACACCAGTTTCCGCATTTCCTCTCCCCCCACCTTACCTCAGTTCCAAACTTCCAGCTTAGCACCATCCTCATGACCTGTCCTACCTGCCAATCTTCCTTCCCACCTATCTGATCCACCTTCCTCTCTGACCTATCACCGTCATCCCCACCCCCATCCACCCATTGTACTCTTTGCTACCTTCTCCCCAGCCCCACCCCCTCCCCATCCCCATCCCCATCCTCCCATTTATCTCTCCACCCTGGAGGCTCCCTGCTTCTATTCCTGATGGAGTACTCACTTTTGCTCAATCGATCAAGATCCCATTGTAATCTTAAATAACCTTCTTCACTGTCAACTACGCTGCCAATTTTTGGCATTGACAAGCTTACTAAACATGCCTCCTAAATTCTCATCCAAATCATTATGTAAATGACAAACAACAGTGGACCCAGCACCAATCCCTGCAGAACACCGCTTGTCACACCCTCCGTCACCACCCTCTGTCTCCTACCATCAAGCCAATCTTGTACCCAATTGGCAAGCTCTCCCTGAATCCCATGTGATCTAACCCTACTGACCAAATTAACAAATGAAATCTTGTCAAAGGCTTTACTAAAGCCCATGTAAAACAACATCTGCTGCTAATCCCTCATCTATATTTTTGGTCATGTCCTCAAAAAACTCATTTGTGAGATATAACTTGCCTCGACATAACTATGCTAACTATTCCTAATCAGTCCTTATCTCACTAAATGCATGTAATGCTGTCCCCCAGAATCACCTCAGACAATTTATCTACCAATGACATCAAACTCAGTGGTTCTGAGACAGCAATCTGTTATTATAAGCACAATATTTATTTGGCTGACCTACTCCATTTCTGGTCAACATTTAACTTCCGGGTGTTGATAGAGGGGGATTCAATAATGGTACTAAGGTTGAATGTCAAGGGGAAATGGTTAGATTCTCTCTTATTGTAAATGGTTATTGCCTGACACTTGTATGGCACAAATGTTACTTATCACTTATCGGCTCAAGCCTGAATGTTGCAACTGTATTTATGTGGCTAGTTTAGTTTCTCATTAAGGTGACCACACACCCCCTATTCCCCTCAACACCCCAGGGCGTTGATAGCTAACATTGAATATTAAGGCACATTGATTAGATTCTTCCTTGTTGGAGATGGTCATTACTTGGCATTTGTGTAACATAAATGCTACTTGCCACTTTTCTGCCCAAGCCTGGATATTGTGCAGGTCTTTCTGCATTTGGATATGCACTGCTTCAGTATTTTCAGAGTCACAAATTATGCTGAACTTTGTACAATCATCTGCAAACATTCCAATTCAGACCTTATGATGGATGGAAGTCACTGATGAAGCAGCTGACGATGGTAGTGTCTAGGATACTAAACAGAGGAACTCCTGCAGAGAGGACCTGAAGCTGAGATGACTGACTTTCAGCAATAACAACCATGTTCCTATGTGCCAGGTATGACTCTAGCCAGTGGAGAGTTTTCTCTCCTTCCCATTACTCTAGCTTTGCTAGAGCTCCTCGAGACCACACTTGATCAAATATGTCCTTGACATCGATGGCAGCCATTCTCACCTAATGTAGCTCTTTTGTCCATGTTTGAGGTCTGGAACTGACCAAGGCTGTATTGAGGTCAGGAACTGAGTAGCTCTGGCAGAAACCAAACTGTTCATCAATAAGCAAGTGCTATGCAATGGCATTGTTGATGACAATTACCTCATTTTACTAAGAGTAGATTGATGGGGTCATAACTGGCTGAGTTGACTTTCTCCTTTTTGTGTACAGGGCATACCTGGGCAATTTTCCACATAGTTGGGCAGATGCCAGTGTTGCAGTTGTACTGGAACAGCTTGGCTACAGGTGAGGCAAGCTCTGAAGCACAGGTCTTCAGTGCAATTACGGGAACGTTTGTCATGGCCCAAAGCTTTTGCCTTATCCCCTGCCTTCAGTCATTCCTTGATACCACATGGAGTGAATCAAACTGGATGAAAACTAATATCTGTGATGCTGCAGAGCTCTGGAGGAGGCCAGGGCTAGTCATCCACTTGGCACTTCTGGCTGAAGGTTGTGAGTGCTTCCGTCTTATCTCTAGCAGGTTCTCCATGAACAGGTTAGTAGCTGCCATGGTGAGCCAAGTCCAACACTGTCAGGGTGTGCTGGAGAGGTGCATACACATGTACTCCATCGCCCAAACATTTGTCCTCAGATTAGAAGGCATGACAACAAGGGGACAGGGAGGTGCCCTTTCACAAAAGGACTCAGAATGTGTGAATGGTTGCTTGTCACTGTATGCAGTGTCCTTGCAGCAGTCTGTCAATGTTAGCTGCTAGTGTGCCCTGCAATGCAAATTCCTGGGCACATCCTGCAGGTGGATGGGATTGGTGCCATGTTGACATGTCATGTGAAATGCCAATGTCAGTGGATGTGAAGTGCGAGCAGCTAGTGCCTATGGGTCATGCCCTGTGATGTTGTTTGATCCTGAGAGACGCAGAGGCTCCTTGCAGTCAGCGGCGAGCTAGAGTCGCTAGGTACCTGTTCTGACTTCCATTTGCAACATTCAGTTTGTTCAACACATTTGCAAAGATAGGAATCTGAATATTAATGAGGCTTGTCGAGCCATTAATGAGGCATTTAATAAGCTATAATCCTCTTAATTAGCAGCTCTTTGTTGCCTAATGAGAACCTCATATCATTGTGGGCAGTTGCATAAAAGATCTAATGAGTTACCCTTGGTGTCGAGATAGGCTTCACCTGACTTCCTGTGCAAATCCCAAGAATAGACCACATTGTTCTCTTCCGTGGTTACGTTAGAGCCCGGGTGTCCTTGGAGAAGGAGCACGCGGTGTCGACCAACACCCTGGAGGAGTTCAGGGAGAGGTGGGCGCCGCAGGGAGTGGAGTGCATCATTTCTCCCTCCAACTCTATTTTGATTTAGTCCCTACCCTCCCCTTCACTGTTTTGATCACACAGCACTGCCCTTTGATGTGAAGGGCAGTGTTTGTCACTGGCCACCCGGGTGTTTTCCTATCTTCCTGGTGGTGGAAATTGAATAAAGATTCGTGCACTTTGTGCCTTTCACTGTGTCTCACACCTGCACACACACACACCATGGGTGCTGGGGATAAAATAAGCACTACCACACTTAGGTGGTAGTGTGGGGGTTTAAAAAAGAAAAAAGAAAAAAAAAGAAAAAAAAATTGACCACATTGTTCAGGCCCCTACATGATTTCAGTGGCAGTGTCCAAAAGGTTTTACTTCACATGTGTTCAAGATATTGATTAATCATTGCCTTCACCTAGCTATCATTAATCTTAATAATACAATAAACATACCATGAATAGTCCTCTACTGGAACCATTCGATGATATTTTGTTCCATTGATGGCAATATAACTGAATTGCACTCACATGATATAACAGTGAGGACATTTGATAACATTTACTGTGTACCACTGTTTGCAACAAATTTCCACCATGTATAATTGAAGTGTGTAGAATGGAACAATATGTAAATGTAGACAGCTACTATACTCTTTCAAGAATCCCTGACCACAGTTAATGCTAATGCCGCTTTCTTCTTCTGTGCCAAGCTTATTTAATTATGGAGGATGAATGGATCTATTAGATTGTGGCAACTGTTCTGGGGCTACAAAGTGACTAGATCGAGACATATTATGCAGATCAGATATGCAAACAGCCATTTAAAAATGTCACCAGCTCTTCTCGTTCACTTTCAACTATTACATGGTTTGACTCATTGCTTTGCAGTCCTGTTCCTTGAGGAGACATGTGGTGTTAGATTAACAGGTTTCCTTAGCTGCAAAATCGCTGATTGTACAAATAAAAAGCAGAACAATTAGTCATAGAGATGTACAGCATGGAAACAGTCGGTCCGACTCGTCCATGCTGACCAGATATCCTAAATTAATCCAGTCCCATTTGCCAGCATTTGGTCCGAATCACTCTAAACCTTTCCAATTCATATACCCATCCATTTGCCTTTTAAATAATGTAATTGTACCAGCCTCCACCACTTCCTCTGGCAGCTCATTCCATACATGCACCATCTTCCGCGTGAAAAAATTGCCCCTTAGATCGGTTTTAAATCTTTCTCCTCTTACCCTAAATCTATGCCCTCTGGTTTTGCTCCACAGAAAAGAACTTATCTATATAGCCTATCCATGCCGCACATGATGTTATAAACCTCTATGAGGTCACCCCTTAGCCTCGGAAGCTCCAGGAAAACAGCCCCAGCCTGTTCAACCTCTCTCTATAGGTCAAACCCTCCAACCCTGACAAAATCATTGTAAATCTTTTCAGAACACTTTCAAGTTTCACAACATCCTTCCTACAGGAGGGAGACCAGAACTGTACACAATATTCCAAAAATGGCCTAAGCAATGTCCTGTACAGCGGCAACAAGACCTCCCAACTCCTATACACAATGCTCTGACCAATAAAGGAATTCCTTACTTTCTAAGTTCAATGCAGCCATAAAGGAATATTATGCTGTCAAAGGTGCCACCTTTCAGAAGAGATATTAAATTAAGTTACTATTTTATCTCTCACAAGGGGCCAATAGAGGCCCATCAAGTCTGCACCGACCCTCCAAAGAGCCTTTCTTTCTTTTATGTAATTGTCTGACTTAGCAGCTCACAAACTGTGATTCAAACTGACATTTCATGCAAGTGTGTCCAGAGCAGGAAGGATCTTACTGGCATTTTTCCAAAGATCAAAAAGGAAGGAAGTAGGACAAATGCACGTTTTGGTGCTTTAATAAGGCTGAGAATTGTTGGTCAATATCCAATGAGGCTGAGCACATAATGGCACAAACTGATGTGGGGAACCAACACAATGTGCATTTTGTGCATCAGGGGAGGTGTGCTATATGGGGCTGTTGTATCTGATGATTTCAGCAGTAATGCCCTTCAATCATCAAGTTTCAGAAACAGTAGAAAACAATATTCAAATCAAAAGAAAATAAATTTCAGATGTTGGAAATATTCATTTTATTTGGCTTCTTTTTTATGTTAAAGGCCAAATTTACTTGTGTCTTCTAGACCTTGCAGACAGGAAGCTAAGGGGCAGTGAAACCAGGTCCCATGACTGAGCCTCCCAGTTCCTTATTCATCATTCAACTGAATTTTCCTGTGTAGATTTGAAGTTCCTTCCTGTCAGCTTTCCTGTGTTAAGTCAAAATGAAACAACCTGAAAGAGCATGGAAATGTTACAATCAAAGCTGTAATGAAGAATGACTGCAGCAAGCTATAATTCACAATTCATAAGGATTGAAAGACCCTTCTGATTGAGACTATTTCTAATGAATTACTGGCTTGCGATATGTTGAAGGAGTTATAAGACCATAAGACATAGGAGCGGAAGTAAGGCCATTCGGCCCATTGAGTCCACTCCACCATTCAATCATGGCTGATGGGCATTTCAACTCCACTTACCCGCATTCTCCCCGTAGCCCTTAATTCCTTGTGACATCAAGAATTTATCAATTTCTGCCTTGAAGACATTTAGCGTTCCAGCCTCCACTGCACTCTATGGCAATGACATCCACAGGCCCACCACTCTCTGGCTGAAGAAATGTCTCCGCATTTCTGTTTATGATTGGGACCATTAATGGTCCAGAGCAACGATTGAACTAGATTGCGTTCCTTTGATATAGATAAATGCATACATTATTCCACCTTGAATTGAAGACATCTGGAATAATAATGCAGTTTACATTATCCCCATTTTGTGTTTCTTTAATTGGTTTTATAATTGTTGTCAACTCATGGTAGTGGAATCAGTGCCTAATGCAGAGGTTCCATGCAACTGATTACAACTTTGTAGTAAATCTGCTGTGAGTTTGCTGAGGCCAATGGCTATGAAGACCAGCTAACACAGGCCCCTTAGCACAATTTACTGGCCTGAGTTGAAAATAGCCAAGAGACCTCTACTAATGGCATTACACCATCCAGAATGTCTCTGAGCAAGCCTGAAGGTTTAGCTTCTATTATCATTCTTTTCATGTTCAATTGAGTTAGTTGATGTCTTGTAGGAGTGCCTGCTGATGTGTGGACACTAGTATAGGTGCCCCTGGGCTTGGGAGGAATAAAAAAGCTCAGAAGTCAGACGATCCCAGGTTCTAGTCCAGTTTATTTGAATTCACAACTTTTCGAAGCATTGTGATTGGAAATAAACCTGTTGGACTCTAACCTCATTTTGTCTGACTTCTGACCTTGTCCACCCCAATCCAACACTGGCACCTCCACACCAATAAAAAAAAGAAACCTGCCTTGTTTGTTGGCCAATGCTTGAAAGTGTGAATATGTCAGCATCAAGTCAGTTTGGGATCAGGACCAACTCTGGTGCCTTCTGTGATTAAATAGCCTGCCAACACTCAGGGTTAGGCTTCCACATGAGGAACTGGTACTTGGATGAGACACCTCGGGCTTAACAGACTCTAGAATTCACCCATAAGTGCTTTACCACCTTCAGGAGAGGGGGAATAATTGGGGAAAAATATAAAGGATGTAGAAAATCTGTTGTCTACATAATTATATTAGTGGACATTTCTGAGGAGACTTTCTAAATCTTGATACGCAAGCAGGAACAACACAGCACACTGTGCTAAATTCTGTGAATTCCTTCCTGAGTAGCAGAGGTGATTGCAACTCCTTTAAACCATTCATTGAGGTCTGCATTTATTTGGTCAGGCAAACACAGCGCAGAGATAAATTCGCACTCCCTTCAATACGATGAAGCAAGATTTGTTGACTCTGACATGCAAAGGAGTGGTAATTTTGTTCGGAGCAGAATCTCCTTCATTTCCTGTAGAGGGTGCTCTCAACCATCTTAATACAGCCAACAGAAATTAAGTAACAACAGAGTTAATTCCCCGACAGTGTGATGTTTGGTTTTCAGGAGTGCAGCATACTCTAAGTTTAGAATATGTTGAAAATTAAAAACAAATCATTTGAGCGTTCTGTCAGGTTTTGAAAATTATGTCAAAGAATTGGTGACGATGAGCATGGCAATTTCGAAGGAATGTTACAGCACAGGCTTAGCACCATTCCAAATAATTCTCCATAAAACCAGAACAATTTCCCTAGGTTAGAATGAGTTACCAATTCTCATTGAGCTGCCAGTTATAGACATTAGTAAATAAGGTTTGCCAGTAGACATTGTATTGCTGAGTGCCTTTAAAGGGCTGCAGCATCAACCGTATAAAGTCAAGTTTTCTAGTCAAATAGGCGCAACCATTTGTGTGCATTTTATCCTGCCATTATATCATTGTGAACAAATAATAACAGCCCCCAGCTTTGCAGATAGCAATGGGGAAAGGTTTGTTTAGCACCACAGTACATCATACCCACAGGCAAACAATTCCGGGCACCTGGGATGATAAATGCAACATCCAGAGAATTGTTCACCATGTAAGGACAAAGGTTTCAGGCTTGCAAATATCAACTAAGACAATGCTACAATGAGTAATTTATATCAAATACATAAAGTATGTATGACACAAAATGTTGCATTTTATTATATTGCATGTAGTTGTCCCATACAATGCTTAGAATCTTATTTATTTCTTAACAGACCTGCTCATGATGCAAGTCTGTTGCAGTTTATAGTTGAAACACAAGCCTGGACTAATTAAAATGGCATCACGCACAAAATAACCTTCTAACAAAACCAAACTGCCCATTCTGATTGGATAGTTCAGATTATCTTCAAATTGCCATGTTCTTGTCCAATCACTCAGTCTGTCCAAATCCTAGAATCACAGAAGTGTTTTGGTGTAGAAGGAAGTCATTTGGCCAATTATGCCTGCACTGGCTGGTCAAGTGAGCACCATTACCTAGTGCCAGTCTCCTGCTTATTCCCCATACCCTGACATGCTATTTCTATCCAAATGAACATCCAATGCCTCAATTGAACCAGCCTCCACCACATTTCCAGGCAGTGCTTTGCATACCCAAACAACTTATTGAGTGAAAAGATTTTCCTCACTTCACCTTTACTTCTTTTGCTGATCACTTTAAATCTATGCCCTCTGCCCTTGTTCCTTTTATGAGCAGAAAACATTTCTCCCTATCTATTCAGTCAAGCTCATTCATGGCTTTGAAAATCTCTATTAAATCTCCCCTTCAGCTTCTGTCCAAGGCAAACAGTGCCAACTTCTTCGATCCATCTCCATAATTGTAGTTCCTCATTTCTGGAACCATTTTTGGAAACAACTTGTGGACTCTCTCATTAATTTTATTTATGCTGATGGGATATGGACTAGAATTATTGTTTTGTACACTTCTGAAATCTAACACTTTTGCAAAAGGTAGAGACAGTGAAGTTTGTCTTAACTCAGGCAGTTTCTGTTTCTTTGGGATGGTGTACATTGCTCATGGGATTTGATGAAGAAAAGTCCAGATGAAAAGTCACCAGACTTGAAATGTTAACTCTTTTTGCTCCCCACTGATGCTGCCAGACCAACTGAGTTTCGCCAGCAATGTTGGTTTATGTTTCAGACTTCAAAGAAACTTGGATGTCCTTATTTTAGGATTCATTAAAAGTTAACACACACACAACGTGCAGCAAGCAATTAAAAGGCCAATGGTATTTGACTTTTATTACAAGTCATTTTGGAGATAGGATTAAAGAAGGCCTTACTTGAATAATGTGGAGATTTGATGACACCACACTTGGCACATTGTGTACCAGAGTCTAGATTAGAGTGGTGCTGGAAAATTACAGCAGGTCAGGTAGTATCTGCAGTCCTTGTTTTTACCTAGTTGATTTTAACCCTACTGTGAATTGTCTTGCAAGGATGCCTGCCTTTTGAGTCTGTTCAAGATGAATAGATTTTAAAATATTTTTTAAAAGTCAAGGATATGGTGATATTGCTGAAAAATGGTGTTAAAGTTGAATACTAATCATGATCTCATGTCTGAACAGTGTGAGCTCAATAGGCTAAATGGCCCACTCCTGCTTCTCTTTCTCGCGTTCTTAAGGCATTGAAAGCAACCAAAGCCATCAAAATAAAACTGTCTTGGAAACTCTCATTTGTATCACCAAAGGTCTCAAAGACCTCAGTTGACATGGAATGTAAGCAGCAACGCATACGTCAGTAAGAACAGCACAGAAAGAAAACTGATGACAAATCATCTGAATTCATGAATCTTCTCTTTTCTTGTAAAAAAATCTACTTGCCTTGAAACTTATAAAACATAAAAATTGCACAAAAAGCAGTAAAAATGCCAAGAATTGTGCAAACATGTGAACAAAAGAAAAGCTATAAAGACTATGAAAATAATGATAATCCAAAAGGTGATGTTCCCCACAAAAACAAGAAAGATCTTAAGAAGCCTGCAAGCTCAGGTCACCAGTTAGTAAATAGCTGCATGCTCCAGTTACATGTGGGACACCACCACGTGTTTATACAACAACTACTGACGGTGTATTCCAGCTCAGACTCACTTATCACTGGCACTCAATTATTTTTGTACAACTGTCCCATGAACCATTTACCGTGGGCTACTGTTGAGGCTGTGTCATAAAGTACGTTTAAGCCCCAGATTCTTAATTAGTAAAGGTTATGGGAAAATGCAGGAAAGTGGAGTTGAGGATGATCAGATCAGCAATGACCTCGTTGAATGCTGGAGTAGACTCGATGGGTTGACTGGCCTACTTCTGCTGTTACATCTTATGGTCTAATATAGTGTGTTTTTTTTGTACAATTTATAGGAGATTACAGTTCATCTGTAAGTATCAGCAAATCAAAGGGGTCTGAAGGATTTTAATGCAAGCTCCAAGTTGGCAAATTTTATGGTGAATAAGGCAATGATGTGAAACTATGTAGAATGCTGAGATTAATGTCCCTGAAAATGCAATGGCACTTTGTGAAAGGTTACCCTGACAAGCTCCTGAAACTGTGGCCCTCTCACCTTTGGCAGAACACAAACCCATTCCAAAGCATGAGTCTGGGTTACTAGAATACTAGTAGTGACATTACCACTATCCCACCATCGTCCTTTAAGTTGTTATGATCCATTTCATTCAAACGTTTCATTTCTTCTGTTGAATTCATTGTAATATTTTTAAGAGGTAGAGGTAGACAAGTTTTGTTAGGCAAGGGAATTAAAAGAGATCAGGAATAATTAGGGATATGAATTTCAAAATACAAACAGGCCAGACATGATCTTATTGAATGGCAGGGTCTGCTCAGGGAGAGAATAATTTACATCTGCTCCTATTTCACATGGACAGAAGTTCATTGGAAAGCATTTGCCCTGGAGCTTCTGAGTTGCGCTGACAATAACTGCAATGTTGTCTGTAATCTAAAGAGTTTCCCCACACCCCACTGCTCCCATTTTCCAAAGTATTTATGTTAAGCTATGATTTTCCCTTCCCATTATTAAACAGCTTGGAGCTTCATTTACTATCCAGTCTCACAATCAGGCTATTGGAGGAGATTCTGGATTAGTGGTGCTGGAAAAGCACAGCAGTTCAGGCAGCATCCGGGGAGTCTCGAATGCTACCTCAACTGCTGTGCTTTTCCAGCACCACTAATTCAGAATCTGGTTTCCAGCATCTTCAGTCATTCTTTTTACTTATTGGAGGAGATGCCTAATTTCCCATCCCTTGGTGTAAACCACCACTTTCTTGGGAAGACATAATAAACAGACAATTAAATAGCAAACATTATCCATTTATAGGGAAATAAAAAGAATTGTCCAAATTGTTAGCTGATAAACACTTAGACCAGAAGCTTCACTATTTAATTCCCAGTCTGTGTGAAAGTTTCAGCTTTCATCCCAGATGGAAGTAAATACTCTACAATTGATGTGTGTTAGTTATTATTGACAACGGTGCCAAAGGTTATAGTGTTGCAGAAAGACAAGTAGACTGGGGGCCACAATCCAATGAGCCATGATTGCATGAAACAGCAAGGATTTGAGGAGCTGAAGAGCCTACTCCTGTTTCTAAATCCTTGTGGCCTTACTAGCCTTTGGACAAAATGAGGAGGTTCCAGTCTTGATTGCAATCTCGTGATCCTTATTACAAAGTGCTGATGCGTGACTGTTTTATCTTGTCCGTGCAATTAAACCTTATTTAATCTTTGCGGGCTCTTGTGGTGCAGTGGTAATGTCTGTCTTTCTGAGCCAGAAGGCTTGTGTTCAAGTCACACCTGCTCCAGAAGAGTATAATAACATCTCTGAACAGTTGCTACAGTTTTAAAACCTCTTCTACATCAAGAGCTGTGAGTGACTGGTGCCAAATAAAAATGATTTAGAGATAATGTGTACTGTGGCACTGAAATACCCATGCTTCTCAATGCTGATGTTGAACACCCATCAGTGTTTTTAGAAGATCAGAGAGGTACCTGTTGAGCAAATGGCTTTGTTGAGCCATTTCCCCCTCCTTAACACATTGTCACCCTACATTAATTAAAGAAGACAGAGGGACAAAAATCAGTTCAGGTGACTTTCGGCCTTTCTTATGTTGCTGTGTTGTTATCATCAATGGATGCTAATGCATTTCTTCCTCAACTTCATACACATGGAATATATGTACATGGGGTGGCACGGTGGCTCAGTGGTTAGCACTGCTGCCTCACAGCACTGGAAACCGGGTTCAATCCCCACCTCGGGCAACCGTCTGTGTGGAGTTTGCACATTCTCCCCATGTCTGAGTGGGTTTCCTCTGGGTGCTCTAATTTCCTCCCACAGTCCAAAGATGTGCAGGTTAGGTGAATTGGCTATGCTAAATTGCCTGTAGTGTTAGGTGCATTAGTCAGAGGTGAATGTAGGGGAATGGGTCTGGGTGGGTTGCTCTTTGGAGGGTTGGTGTGGACTTGTTGGGCCGAAGGGCCTGCTTCCACACCGTAGGGGATCTAATCTAATCAAATTGATACACTTAACGATTATCATAACACTGCAGACTAGTTTAATGAATGCAGTTTGCCAGTTGTCCTCAGCTTTATATTAATGTGAGAACGTGATCTGGATTTTATGTAAATTTGTGCTAAACAAATAAAAAGAGGTCTAAGTAAGTCATAATTTCACCAGTACTTTATCTCTACATTTAAGTATAAAGTGGAATCTGAATAAATTTGAAGGAAAAGTTCACTTCTTGTGCCTGGGAGATTTGGTTGCCTTGGTGCTATTTACTAGCAGATGTACAACTGGTGTGAATGTTCAGGAGCACATTCTGCTTCTCATTCACTCTCTTCCTTATTACTGTGCAGCAGAGGAGACAGTACCAGAGTGAAACGAGTGAAATCAAAGCATCAGGACTGTGGATCATGTTCCGGTGATCACCCAAATGATGCATGAAAAATAAGTGACCTATAATTGGATTCAGCCAATTTTGTTCAGATGTCTCTGACATCAGTCTAAAACAAGTTTCAGAACTGAGATTTTTGTCCATGTGAGTGAAAATGGGAGCAAGTGCACTTTGCAAATAGCCTTGACATTCTATGATGTGCTGAATTTTTCAAAGTATGGCTGGTCAAGTAGGGCAAGGGGAATATGGGAGCCTATGTACCTCCAGTTAATTGCCAATTAGTGTCTTAAGTGTGGTAATAGGGTGACAAGTCTAAAAACAATTTTCCAATCAGTGATTGGCAAATCCAATCTGGTTTTTCTATCACATCAGGTAAAGTATGGTGAGCCATCGGGCAATTCTCTCTCTGAGGGAAATGTTTTAGCAAGGAAAATTGTTGGCTGGATCGGGTATCTTTGTGTTGGCTTCTTGGCCAGTCCACAATGGGGTCAGGTTGCTGGTCTTCTCCATTCTCCAAGGCAGTGATGTGCCCCATCATGGCTGCCACCTGCCTTTGAGGATGAGCTCAGCTGTCAGCTGCTACCTCCCAGCTGAGTTCAGCACCAGTTAGTGGGAACTGACCTCTCTGCCAACCCAATCAGAGCAGCTCCGCATGAAGATAGGTTCACATGAGCAACATAGACACCGTATGGAAATGGCACCTGGACATTTTACTCACATTGATTTCATGATCCCAGATTGACAATGAAGCCTTGGGTCAATTGTATCTCTCAATGAGGAGCTTAATCTGCTACAGGCTTTTCTCCGTGAAATTCTGATGAGCAGACTAGGCATCAGGCTTACTTTGCTTAGGATTCTGCAGCACAGCACCCATCATCCAGAAATAAATTTCCTTGATTTTAATTTGTACAGAGACCATCCTGTGATACCAGCAAAAGCAAGAGTTAACGGTCATTTTGATGACTCCTGACTATAGCCATCACCGTGTGCTCTCTCTCTCCACAGATGCTGCCAGACCTGCTGAGTTTCTCTAGCACTCTGTGTTTGTTTTTACTGTTGGTGTTCACTATCTGCACCTCCACCAGCTCCCCCGCTACAGGAACATACCTTCGGCCTACAATCAAGGGAAAGCAGCCTGACATTTTACACCTGTTCAAAGTTGCCATGAAAGTATACCAGCCACTGGTCCCTCAGGTGTAGAATATGTTTCAAGGTCCAGTTTTGTGCTGGTCTTGGGATTTCTTGCTAGGCAACCATTGAGTTGTACTTTCATGATGGAGTCTCGAGCATCTTTATTTGACGGAGGAGGCACAGCATGTGAGAGCTGCTAGTGAAGAACATTCTGAAGGAGAGTCATACTGGATTCAAAACATTACGTCTGTTTCTCTCTCCATAGATGCTATCAGACCTGCTGAGTTTCTCCGTCACTCTGTCTTTGTTTCGGATTTCAAGCATCTGCAATATTTTGCTTTCCTTATAGTGTTATGGAATCATACAGCACAGAAACAGGCGTTTTGGTACAACCAGTCCATGCCCACCATAATCCCAAACAAAATTAGTCCCACCTGCCTGCTCCTGGCCCATAACCCTCCAAACCTTTCCTATTTATGTACTTATCTCAGTGTTTTTTAAACATTGTAACTGTGCCTGCATCCAACACATCCTCAGGAAGTTCATTCCACACCTGAACCACTCTCTGTGTGAAAAAGTTGCTCCTCGTGTGTTATTTAAATCTCTCTCCTCTCACCTTAAAAATATATGCCCTCTAGTCCTGAAATCCTCCATCCTAAGGAAAGGATACCTACCATTAACTCTACCTATATTCCTCATGATTTTATAATCCTCTGTAAGATCATCTCTCAACCTCATACACTCCAGTAAAAAATGTCCCAGCCTATCCAGCCTTTCTCCATCACTCAAACCTTCCATACCTGGCAACAATCTGGTAAATCTCTTCGGAACCCTCTCCAACTTAATAAATTTGTTCCTATAACAGGATGACCAGAACTGGACACAGTACTCCAGAAGAGGCCTTGTCAATGTCCTTTATAACCTTAACATGACTTCCCAACTCCTCTACTCAAAGGTGTGAGCAATGAAGACAAGTGTGCTAAACCACCCTGTCTATATGTGGCACAACCTTCAAAAAATTGTGTACCTGAACCCATATGCCCCTCTGTTCTACAACACTACCCAAGGTACCACTAATTGTATGAGTCCTGCCTGTTTGTTGTACCAAAATGCAATACCTTGTATTTATCCAGACTGAACTCCATCAGCCCATTTAAAAAAAACTGATACAGTAATTTTACTGCCTTAGGACTCAACTTTCATTCAAGTGGGCAAGATATTGATGTGCATTGATGGCATTAGACGAGGAACCCACAGAAGCATCCTAATACCCTGAGCATATGAGTTCAAATCCTACCAGGTCAGCTCGTGAAACTTACATTCAACCAACAGTATGGAATTAAAAGCTAATTTCTTTGATTGTAGTTATAATTTTAACTAGAATTAATTGCCTGAAAACCCTTCTGCCTTTTGAATGCTCTGTAAGCAGCGAAATCTGCCATCTTTACCTGATCTACTCAAGGAGAAAGTGAGGACTGCAGATGCTCATCACAGAGTTCCTGACCCACAGGAACAGGATTCCCTCTCAAATGGCCAAACAAGGCATTCTGCTTAATTTGGGACAGGCCACAAGTGGTGGTTTTTCCAGTGACACCAACATCCCAGGTAAAAATATGTTTCAAAAGTTCCAACAGTAGAGCAAAAGGTGTAAAAGTTGAAGTTCTAAATTGGAGAAAGACCAATTTTGATGGTATTAGGCAAGAACTTTCAAAAGCTGATTGGGGACAGATGTTCGCAGGTAAAGGGACGGCTGGAAAATGGGAAGCCTTCAGAAATGAGATAATGAGAGTCCAGAGAAAGTACATTCCTGTTAGGGTGAAAGAAAAGGCTGGTAGGTATAGGGAATACTGGATCGACTAAAGAAATTGAGAGTTTGGTTAAGAAAAAGAAGGAAGCATATGTCAGGTATAGACAAGACAGATCGAGTGAATCCTAAGAAGACTATAAAAGCAGTAAAAGTATATTTAAGAGGGAAATCAGGAGGGCAAAAAGGGGACATGAGATAACTTTGACAAAGGAGAGACCAAAGGTTTTCCACAAATACATAAAGGACAAAACAGTAACTAGGGAGAGCATAGGGCCCCACAATGATCAGTAAGGTGGCCTTTGTGTGGAGCTGCAGGAGATGGGGGAAGATACTAAACGAGTATTTTGCATTCTATTTACTGTGGAAAAGGACATGGAAGATATAGAATGTTGGGAAATAGATGGTGACATCTTGAAAAATGCCCATATTACAAAGGAGGAAGTGCTGAATGGCTTGAAACGCATAAAAGTGGATAAGTCGCCAGGACCTGATCATGTTTACTCTAGAACTCTGTGGGAAGCTTGAGAAGTCATTGTTGGGCATCTTACTGAGATATTTTTATCATCGATAGTCACAGGGGAGGTGCCAGAAGACTGGAGGTTGGCAAACGTGGTGCCACTGTTTAAGAAGGGCGGTAAAGACAAGCCAGGGAACTATAGACCAGTGAGCCTGACCTCAGTGGTGGGCAAGTTGTTGGAGGGAATCCTGATGGACAGGATGTACATGTATTTGGAAAGGCAAGGACTGATTAGGGATAGTCAACATGGCTTTGTGTGTGGGAAATCATATCTCACAAATTGAGTTTTTTGAAAAAGTAACAAAGGGAATTGATGAGGGCAGAGCAGTAGATGTGATCTATATGGACTTCAATAAGGCGTTCGACAAGGTTCCCTGGTGGAGACTGGTGAGATCTCATGGAATACAGGGAGAACTAGCCATTTGGATACAGAACTGGCTCAAAGGTAGAAGACAGAGGGTGGTGGTGGAGGGCTGTTTTTCAGACTGGAAGCCTGTGACTAGTGAAGTACCACAAGGATCAGTGCTGGGTCCACTACTTTTCATCATTTATATAAATGATTTGGATGTGAGCATACGAGGTATAGTGAGTAAGTTTGCAGATGACATCAAAATTGGAGGTGTAGTGGACAGCGAAGAAAGTTACCTCAGATTACAATGGGATCTGGACCAGATGGGCCAATGGGCTGAGAAGTGGCAGATGGAGTTTTAATTCAGATAATGCGAAGTGCTGCATTTTGGGAAAGCAAATCTTAGCAGGACTTATACACTTAGGCCACTGTTGGAATATTGCGTGCAATTCTGGTCTCCTTCCTATCGGAAAGATGTTGTGAAACTTGAAAGGGTTCAGAAAAGATTTACAAGGTTGCCAGGGTTTGAGGATTTGAGCTGTAAGGAGAGGTTGAATAGGCTGGGGCTGTTTTCCCTGGAATGTTGAAGGCTGATGGG
Organism: Chiloscyllium plagiosum; assembly: GCF_004010195.1. Taxonomy (NCBI): domain Eukaryota; kingdom Metazoa; phylum Chordata; class Chondrichthyes; order Orectolobiformes; family Hemiscylliidae; genus Chiloscyllium; species Chiloscyllium plagiosum. Next base: position 13,249,503 of record NC_057742.1, read on the forward strand.
TGACCTTACATAGGTTTACAAAATTATGGGGGGCATGGATAGGATAATTAGATAAAGTCTTTTCCCTGGGATGGGGGAGTCCAGAACTAGAGGGCATAGGTTTAGGGTGAGAGGGGAAAGACATAAAAGAGACCTAAGGGTAGGCAATTTTTTCACGCAGCGGTTGGTATGCATATGGAATAAGCTGCCAGAGGAAGTGTTGGAGGCTAGTATGATTGCAACATTGAAAAGGCATCTGGATGGGTATATGAATAGGAAGGGTTTGAAGGGATATGGGCCGGGTGCTGGCAGGTGGGACTAGATTGGGTTGGGATATCTGGTCGGCATGGACGGGTTGGACCAAAGGGGCTGGTTCTGTGCTGTACATCTCTATGATTCTCTGAATCTATAACAGCAACTCTGATAAGACTTTGATTTGACAAATATATGTTTTTATTTCATTCAATATATTTGCTTGAGATTGTGCAAAAGAGAATTTCTTTTAATCCCCAGCTTTTGAGTTGTGATGAGGAAATGTGTTTTTTCCCATGGGCAGATTGATAATGGCACTAGTTTACTCCATATTCAACTAATAGCTGGAATGTGTTCCACAGTTTTAAGTGTAAATTGCACACAGCAACTGAATGGTGACGGATTTAATTGAATTGGTAATTAGTGCAGATTGAATCAAAACCAACAGGCTCTCTTTGTATCTCAGCTCATTGATTGCAAGTCTTTCTGCTTCACGTTTAATAAATGCAGATGAATAATAGCCCCAGCTGCAAAGGATGTACAATCGACAATCTCCAAGGCAGAATAACAACAACACTCGCCTGTTCAGATACCCAGGAGCAAGTCACAAGACTAAAATCTGATTGATGGACTCAGCCTTTTTGAAAAATATTAAAAGCAAAGTTTAAGTGGTTCATTATTGAGCTCCAAGATTATGGCAACAACCTTTTTGCTTCCTCCCTCATATTTGATATAATAAAATGTCCTGGGGCTGCTATTTCTTAGCGGTCATGATTAAAATTAAATTGTAGATGGGAATCAGTTGTCAAACAAGCACATTTCTTTTAAATAAGTTTTTAATCAACCTGTTCAGGAAGGTTATGACACATCTTCAGTGCAAGTGGGACTTGAACAAATGTCTGTGGGACTACAGGTACGGAAACAAACACTGCAACAAGACACTTACACATGTTTTAATACTCATAATCGAATTTAATTATGAGAATTGCATTCTTTGATCCTGTCCCATTTTCTAGAAAATACTGAAGAAATAGTCATTGTTAGACATTCACTTTATTTCTAGGCAAAATTGGGTACTGCAGATGCTGGAGATTAGAGTGATGCTGGAAAAGCACAGCAGGTCAGGCAGCATCTAAGGAGCAGGAAAATCAATGTTTCAGCCAAAGCCCTTCATCAGGAATGAGGCTGGGAGCCTTGGGATTGGAGAAATAAATGGGAGGGGGTGGGGCTGGGGAGAAGGTAGCTGTGAGTGTGATAGATGGATGGAGATGGGGGTAAAGGTGCTACGTTGGAGAGGAGGGTGGAGTGGATAGGTGGGAAGGAAGATTGACAGGTGGGACAGGTCATGAGGATAGTGCTGAGCTGGAAGATTGGAGCTGGGGTAAGGGGGGGAGGGGAAATGAGGAAACTGATGAAGTCCACTTTGTGCCCTGGGGTTGAAGGGTTCCGAGGCAGAAGATGAGGCATTCACTTTATTTCTGATTGTCTTGCTGACCTTGCCACAGTCTTTTGATAATAGTGTTATTTGTTCCTTCTCTGACTTCCCATTTCCAATGGCATGGGAGATGTGTGTTTGTTTGTGTGATGGATGTGTGTGTGTCTATGTGTGGGGAGGAGGGTTTGTGTGCGCGTGTGATGAGTGTGTGAGAGAGGTATGTATGAGCTCTTTTTGTTGTGTGTATATGTGTGGAGTCTGTTTCTGAAGCGTTTATGCACTGTTCAATCTAACACACCTTTTAGCTGCATTTTTCATGTACTAAATCATGGCATCTAAACCGATACAGTGTATAAGTCATCCCCATTTTCCTGACCTCAGAATCATGGTTTTGCATGTACTCAGTATACAACTTGACTTTACTCACATGAGCAGTTATCCTCAACTTTTCAGCTACAAATACAACAATTGCTAATATTTTAAACTTACTTATAAATACTTTCTAATCGGGTGCAAGGGATCATGTAATCACAATATGGGTTGCATTGCGAAGAGACAGCTCACTGCTTTGTTTAAGACAAGCATTGAATACAGAAAGCAATTCAGAATGGCAACCATGTCAGCAGTTCAATTTCATATTCAGTATATAAACCCAACTGCATTTTCCAAGGGATTCTTCTAAGCATAAAGGTCAACTAATGCGTGAAGAATCATGGTACATCAAAGTTAGCAATCAAATATATGAGTAAGTAAGTATGAATAAATCAAGACATAAATTGTAACAATATGGCACAAATGGAATATAAAACAATCAAAATAAATCCTTAGGAAAAAGAAAGATAGAATCTGGAGGAAAACAGGAATTAAAATCAAGACGTAGAATACTGTGCACAGTCTTTGTGATTCCAACACCCAACTAGACCCATGTTCAAACTAATTTGTGACATTGTTATCTTCAGTCAGAGGTGCAGGTGATCCTTCTTTAGCTCCTCATGATGTCTCCAGCACCATTGGTAGTAATTTTCATGACATTCGATTCACTCCGTGTGACATCAAGGCACAGTTGAAGACACTGGATAATGTAAAGGTTATAGGCCCTGACAACATCCCAGCGATACTCATGAAGAGTTGAGCTCCAGGGCTGCCCATGCCCTTCGACAAGCTGTCCCACCACAACTACAACACTGGCATCTACTGGACAAAGTGGAGAATTGTTGAGGTCCAGTCACAGCAGGACAAATCCAGTCTGGCCAATTACCGACCTATCAGCCACCCTTTGCTCATCTGGAAAATGATGGATGGGAGGTTGCTCACAAATGCCTGTCTCTCCAGTAATACCCACATCTCAGGAAGGATAAAGAAATGAACCATCCGTGCACACAGCCCCAATGACACTGGCATCATATCCAAAACCGAACTGTACCAACAAGCAGAAGTGAAAAGCAGAGCCATCACACCATTCTATTTTTGAATAACAGGGATAAATTGGAATAATAGTTTGCACTTTGCATTATTTGAATTTTCTTGGATGGGAGCCACTGGCATTTATAACCTAACACTAATAGCCCTGGAAAGGATAGTGAACAGCCTTCCTACACCACAGCAGTCCTTGGGCTGTTACAAATGGAGTTCCCAGAGTTTGACCCTGCAGCAGTGCAGGAGCAGCAATATTGTTTGGTGTGTAGATTGAAGAGGAGCTTTTAGGTTATTTATGTTCACGCACTAGTGCTCTTGATCTTTTCGATGGTGGAGGTCTCGGGCTTGGACAGTACCTTTAAAGGATCCTGAGTGAGTTGCTGCAGTGCGTATTGTAAGTGGTACACACATGGCGTCGAACAATGTGCAATCATCAGTGAACATCTCCACTTCTTATGATGAAGGAAGGGACATTGATGAAGCTTTCTTCAGCACACTGAGGAACTCCTGCAATAATGTCGCCGGGACTGATGATTGTTCTCCACCAACCACAACCGTCTTCCTTTATACCAAATATGACACCATCCAGTGGAGGACTTTCCTTTTGAGTCCAGTCTTGCCAGGGCTCCTTGATGCCATACTTTGCCAAATGCTGCCTGGATGTCAAGAGCAGTCACTTTCAGCTCAGCTCTGAATTTCAGCCCTTCTGTCCATGTTGGGCTGATGATGGAATGATATCGAGGTACCAACAATGAAAAGACTGACCATATAATCTATTTTTGATTGTACTAATTGGGAAGTAAATTTTGGGCAAGATGCTGAGGTAGCTCCCCCCCCCCCCCCCCCCAGCTTGTTTCACAATATGGCCTCATTCATGTCCACCTAAGATGCAGACAAGATTTCTGTTTATCATCTCCCTTGATGCATCTCTGATCCAGCAAAACCTGCTCAGTCTTCTTCTTGACCAGAATCCATACATTGTGAAAGCAGGCCCACACTGACTCTCCGAAAAGCATCCTACCCAGACCCACCTCATCCCTGTAACCCATGGCTAATCCACCTAGCCTGCGCATCCCTGGACACTATGAGCAATTTAGCATGGCCAATCTATCTAATTTGCACATCCTTGGACTGTGGGAGGAAACCACCCAACGGAAACCCATGCAGACACGGGGAGAAATTGCAAACTCCCCACAGATAGTCTCCCGAGGTTGGAATCAAACCCGCATTCCTGGTGCGTGGGGTAACAGTGGTAATCACTGAACCACTGTGCCACTGGATCATGGCTGATGTCCTGCCACTTTGGCCTGGTGGGTCCTGAGATAAAGTGGTTAAGAAGGTATATGGGATACTTTCCTTTTTTAGTCAAGGCACTGAACTCAAGAGCAGGGCGATTATGATAGCGCTGTATACAACTTTAAGCCACAGCTTTAGGCCGTGTGCGATTCTGGTCACCACATTATAGGAAGGATATGATTGCAGTAGAGAGGGTGCAGAGGGTATTCAAAAGGATGCAACCTGGCTGGAGAGGTTCAGCAATGGAGACAGGCTAAATGGGGTAGGTTTGTTTTCCTTAGAACAGAGAGACCTGAGAGGTGCACCTGATTGAGGTGCACAAAGTTATGAGGGGAAGAGATGGGATGGATAGGGAGAAACTATTCCCCTTAATAGATGGGTTAATAATTGGACAGAGAGTGTACAGTTTTAAGATAAGGAGCAGTGGGTTTGGAGGGGATTGCAAGAACCTTTTTCCCCCAGAGGGTCGACTGCGTCTGGGACTCACTGCCTGAAAGGATGATCAAGGACACTCAAGATATTTAAGAAGTATTTAAATGAGCAGTTGAAATGCCACAGCAGACAAAGCTATGAATTTAAATGGGGTCAAGATAGAATGTTTGACGATTGGTATGGACTCAATGGACTGAAGGACATCCTTCTGCGCTATGAAAACTCTGAGTTTGTGACTCTGTGGCTGATAAGTCCAATGCATGGCCAGCAGACTCTGCCAGATGCCAGGCAAGTGGTTCTTGGAGAGTTTGTTATTTGGAGCTTGGTACACTCTGACTCCTTGACTCCACCTCTTCCTGTTCTTGTTGGGTTCAACCTGAAGGAATATTCTTCATGAGTTGGTAGGGATGTTGGCCTCCTTCTGGGGTGCTTTGACAACCTCCATAAAGTATTTCTACTCCCCTCCAGGGAGACTTACATCGTAATCAAATTCTAAGCATAGCGGAAGTCTACTGTTAGGCATATGAACATGTCCTGTACTGTGGCACTGGATTTGAATGACTAATGCCTCAGTGCTTTTGAGAGGATACTGCTGTTAGACTGCTCTTCTTGCCACCAGATTTGGATGAGACTGCGGAGGCATTGCTAGAATACCTCACAAGTGTTTTGAGTTGCTGCTGTTCATTGTTCAGTTATCTAAAGCATGTTCAGGTACTTAAGGGCTCTTGCAGAGGTCTGCTTTCAAGTCCCAGCAATGTGTAGTAGCATAGAATCCCTACAGTGTGGAAACAGGCCCTTTGGCCCAACAAGTCCACAGCGACCCTCCAAAGAGTAACCCACCCAGACCCATGTACCCCAGACTAATGCATCTAACCCACACATCCATGAAGACCATGGGTAATTTAGCATGGCCAATTCACTTTACCTGCACATCTTTGGACTGTGGCAGGAAACCGGAGCACCCGGAGGAAACCCATGCAGACATGGGGGGGGGGGAATGTGCAAACTCCACACAGTCAGTCACCCGAGGCTGGAATCAAACTCATGTCCCTGGTGCTGTGAGGCAACAGTGCTAACCACTGAGCTACCGTGCATATCTGGTCATTAATTAGAACATATCTATCCAAATGCTTGAAAACCAGGATCTCACACTCAAGATAAAAGCAAAATATTGTGGATGCTGGAGACCGGAAAAGAAAATAAACTAGCAATATTTGTGAAGAGAGAAGCAGAGCTGAGGATTCAAGTCCAAAATGATTCTTTGAGACTGAAGAGAGATGGAAACATTATATGTGTTATGCTTTTGAGAAGGAGGGGCAGGCAAGTGGACCAGAAGGACAGGCTAGGGAAAGGTTAGGGGACATTGAACATCAACAACAGCTCATTAAGCAATGATGTTATGAAGACAAGGCATAAACCCAGCATAGATGCTAATAACAGAAAACAAAACCATGAAAAATAATACGATACAAACACCAGTGGAGGGCTAGGAGATGGGAGGGTGCAGAGAAGAGGAAGAAAAAAGTATCAAATTGAAGGACAGAAATCATGGTCTGAAACGTTTGAACTCAGTGTTGAAGCAAGAAGGCTATATCTTTCAGTCAGAGCTTTTGGCTTTCAGATGAATCCAATATAGTTAACATCAGAGTAACCCACCTGTGGGCAGTTAGCCCTGCTTCCCTCTCGTCCAGGCAAAAGTGAGGAAACCAGAGTCTAGATTGGAGTGGTGCTGGAAAAGCACAGCAGGGCAGGCAGCATCCGAGGAGCAGGAAAATCAACGTTTCGGGCAAAAGCCGACTTTTGCCCGAAATGTTGATTTTCCTGCTTCTCGGATGCCGCCTGACTTGCTGTGCTTTTCCAGCACCCTTCCCTCTCATCCATCTCTGCAAAACTGGCCTGGCATTGAGATAGAGCAGCTCACTGGCCCTTTTTTCAGCACCCACCTTTTTCCTGAGCATTCACAATCCTGCCCACACTCCCCATCTCCGGAAACAGATTTCATCTTGCTGCCCAGTTGATTTCAATTGCCTACAAATAGATTGACTAATTAAAAGTTTGTTAGAGACAGGCTATTAAGGAATTGCTTCAACCTCTGCATTCAAACCAGAAAATGCTAACCGTTTCAGAAAGAAAGAAAGAATTATCTGTAAGCACTCACCCTTATCCTCATGCTTGTATTCAGCTTTATCCTTGCTCACACTCACTCTGTATCATTAGTGCCTCTTATCCTTTTTTTTAAAAACGACTGCATCATCTCACTGATGATCATTTATATCATATTTCCCTTTTCCATTAAGTGGTTTGCAGGTGATTTAATGCAAACACACTCTATGACTGGCGAGTCTATCTGTTCTCTTCCCACTCTTTTTACTCTTTATCATTTCTGACCTTACTAAAATGCGTCTGTCTGTCTTTCAGTCTTACTCAAAATCTTAATCTGTCTTAGTTTTCACTGCTGTGTATTTTCTTGTATTTGGATTTCCAGTGCTTGGCAGCTTTTCTCCTTGACTTGACCGGCTTTTTTTTTTAAAGAAAGCAATTTCATTGTTTCATTCCATGTTCATGGTTGTTTATAAGTTCCATCTTATTTTTAATGGGCTACAGTGAATCATTACACCTACTGCTGTTTATTTAGTGGCATGTATCTGACCTTTGACCTGTTATTTTTTCCCTATCTTGAGTGGTTTCTGCTCTATCAGTTCATCAGCTGTACTCTCCTACAATTACAGGGGATGGTGGAAATGCAGCATTTGCCTTTCATTAAACTGATGACAGCACAAAATCATCTCATCAAGGGTGGGTCGAAATTAATTATTTTAATGTGAAGTTGATGACCTTTCTGGCTTAGGCACCTCTGATGTAAGATGAGCAATGGATAAATGAATGTGTAAGGTAGAAAGGCAGGAAATTAGCCCAGGAAAAAGAAAGGATAAAAATATCTTCTCCTTACCAGGTCTAACAAGCCTACATATTTTGCGCAGTCTCACTCAAGTTTCTGATGGGATCTGCACAAAAACACTGTACCAATGAGACATATTGCTGAAGATTTTTAGACCATCAGGACAAATTCAAGAATATGAAATTTCAAATGACCACAACAATTTATACCTCAGCAGGAAAAGGTGCTTATTGGTTTTGTGTTTGTCATGATGAGTGTAAGATGATTAGCTTTTAGTAAGATGTCTCTCTTTTCATCTTTTTTTAATTGCTGGTTACTAAATTGGTCATCTGAATTGCAGTGTGCAAAGGTGGCCATTTTTTGGAAAATAGAAATACCACAGGCTGCATTTTCAATCTGGGTTTAGGAACCTGGCGCTGTGAGGCAGCAGTGCTAACCACTGTGCCACCGTGCCGCCCACTGTGCTTTTAGTAAGATGTCTCTCTTTTCATCTTTTTTTAATTGATGGTTACTAAATTGGTCATCTGAACTGCAGTGTGCAAAGGTGGCCATTTTTTGGAAAATAGAAATACCACAGGCTGCATTTTCAATCTGGGTTTAGGAACCTTGGTCATTTCCAAACAGTAACTGCCACAACCCTACCCATGCCAGTGATGAGGTGCGATCTTTATATATAAAGGCTCCAGCTGAGTTGGTGAGCTCAGCACTCAATTAATGGGATTAAGTAATGCCTGGAGGCTGAAGCTGGCTCTGCAAGGCTGATTTGCAAAGGTGGACAAGCCATGACTGGTCTGCCACTGTCTTAAGGAATGGAGCAGGCGAAAGAGTAGAGAGTCTGCAGTTCCATGGTCCATACCAGTGCTCCTTCATGAAGTACTTACTGTGCTCTGATTAAGTGATGTCAATTTAGTACCAACATTTGCAGCACTTCAACTTAACTAGCCTTTCTTTACAAGATGCTAAAGCAGCAGCCATAAAGTGTAATGGTTGTCTGTTAATGCTCCTAACAGCTACACACCAAGTGACCAAAATGATTCGCTCTTCCCATTCTTATCTTTGACAATATGATTCTCCCACTCTCCAGCCCATTTACAAGTTTTTTGATAAGCTTAAAAGTAGCTTAATTTGGAGGTATACAAGTTGCTGTTGTCTCCTCATCTCTTTTGTAGCAGATGTCAATAAAAATGACAGACAGGTGTTATTTTCAAAATGTGCCCAAATCCACCCTCGCCCTCACAAAGTACTGAAAATCCAGCCCCACCTCCCTTAAGTGAAGGTTTTTGGTGAAAGTTTGGGGCTATGGTGAACTTGAGTGAAACACAGATACATCTTACCTTAAACATTAAAAAAAACGTAGAATCTGGAAATCAAAAACAAAAGCAGACAATGCTGGAAAACTTAACTGGTCTGGCAGCATCTGTGGAGAGAAAACAGAACTAATATTCATATCCAGTGATCCTTCTTCAGAACCCTACAGAAACCTGTTCTGTTTCACATTTTACCTTGCGTGTGCTATGCTTGTTTGGTACATGTTTGATGCATGTACCCTCTACTGTGATCATAAAAACAAACCATCAATAAGCTGCCAGAAGAAGTGGTAAAGGCTTGCACAATTATACACTTAAAAGACATTTGGACAGCTACTTGAATAGGAAAGGTTTAGAGGGATATGGGCCAAACACAGGCAAATGGGACTAGTTCAGTTAGGAATTCTGGTCAGCATGGATGAGTTGGGCCGAAGGTTCTGCTTCCATGCTGTGTGACTCTATAATTTGAAAATAAAAATAACAGTTCAATGTTATCATATTTTACACTTGGAAATCCATTTCTCGAGATTGTTCTCTTAAAGTGATCAAAATTTGATTATAAAACCAGAAACCAGCTGGTAATGTGTTCTGGTAATCATTCCGTGATCACTTCACTATTGCTTCCTGTGATCGTATTGGAGGCAGTTTCCCCCACTGTTAGACTCCAGTTGTCCCAATTGTAAGATTATCCATTTGCATTTCATGTATCTGAGTAATGGCATGAGAATGCTAGCCATCAATAGTCCTTTAAGGATATCTTATAATTCTAACCAAGGATAACATTGTTGAACAGTGCTTCTCTGTGTTACGTTGCTAAGCAGTGGCCCATTCCAAAATGGAGAATTTTAGGTTGAGAGCACCAAATAATAGCACTAATGAATGATCCTTTTGTAAGTGCTAACATGCTGAGCAGCACGTTGTAGAGGCGAGGTTGGGCTGCTTGTTAACAACCTGCTTGAAGTTCCACTGACTGCTGAGCAGAATTGCTCAGTCATGGAGGAACAATATGGAAACATCAGCTAATCAATAGTACATAACAGGGGTCATTATTCTCTACCTAATGATCATTTGGGAAATTATTCAAATCGACCAGTACAGTCAGGTGCCAATTTAATAACAATGTATAATAAGTTAAACATACATAGCAACTATTTTCACATGGGATGTAGTGCCTTGAACATTTTGACATGGAGCCAAGAAAGCAGTATTAGGAAAATGACCAAAACTCTTAGTCAAAAAAAAAGAGACCGTTAAAGGAGGAGAGGGACATGGAGAGGGAGAAAGACTCAGTGAGGGATTTCTATAACTTAGGAGCTGGAAGCTGTAGCTACAACTTATCAAGGCATGGCCAATCCCAACAGAAAAGTGAGAATCTACAAGAAGGCAAGGAAGGAAGATCACAAAACTTTCCAAGGCTTGTAGTAGCTTACAGAGATAGGAAAGAAGACTATGATATCATTTGAACACAAGGATAAACATTTTATATTTGAGGTGTCAATACTGACCAATAAGCATAAGAGTGTTGCATGTGTGGAACACTTTGCAGGGTATGATATCTAAAGCAGAGATGTGGTTGAGTTAATGAAGCTTGGAAGATGGGAGGTGTTCATGGAGCATTGAATTAGTCAATTCTGGAAATTTCTGGTTCAGGGGACAACTTGAATTTCCATTAATCACCGAGTTATTTCAAAGTTTCCTGAAGTAGGGATTGGGTCTGCAAGGGTGGCATGGTGGCTCAGTAGTGAGTGTGCTGCTTCACAGCACCAGGGACCCAGATTCAATTCCAACCTCGGACGACTGTCTGCATGTGTTTCCTCTGGCTGCTCCGGTTTCCTCCCACATTCCAAAGATGTATAGATTTGGTGGAGTGTTCAGGAATGTGCAGGCTAGGCAGATTAGCCTGGGAAATGTGGGGTTAGGAAGCTAGGGAGGGAGTTCTGGGAAGGTTTCTTTACAGAGGGCTGGTGCAGAAATGATAGGTTTAATGGTCTCTTTCTGCACTGTAGGAATTCAATGAAGTGGGTTTTCAAGCTGAAATTTTGGGATCTTGAGCTTCAAACTCCCCATCCATCATCACTCTAGTCAGTCTCCCCTCCCCTCAGCCCACTGTTCACTGAGATGATGGGGCAACTTTGAAGCCTCAGGGTACAACTTTAATTTCCATTAATCACAGAGTTATTTCAAGGCTTCCTGAAGTGGGGATTGGGACTGCAAGGGTGGCATGGTGGTTCAGTGGCTAGCACTGTTGCCCCTCAATACCAGGTACCTCTGTTGACTGTGTGGGTTTCTTTCGGGTGCTCCTGTTTCCTCCAACAGTCCAAAGATGTGCAAGTTAGGTGGATTGGCCATGGGAAATGCAGGGTGACAGGGATAGGGTAGGGGGTGGGTTGGGGTGGGATGCTGTTTAGAGAATTGGTGTGGATTCGAAGGACTGAATGGTCTGCTTCCACAGTGTAGATATTCTATGAAATGGGGTCACGTTGTGAAAATGTTTGGAAAGCACCGCATAGTGCTCTAAATGAAATTGCATAAATTCCAAAATCTGATTGTGATTGTCACTTGCAGAACCAATGTCTTCTTTCTGTATTTGTTCCATGATCTTGACATTGATAATGAACTGGAAAGAATTTGTCTGCTCAAGGATCTGTGAACATCATTTAGAAGGATTGAAATTATTCTGTAATGATGCTTAATTTTAAAAGTGAGTCAGAATCATCTGATACTGTAATATTAAAAACAATACTGTAATATTACTAACCTCAAAACGATGCGATTGACCTGTTATGTTAAGTATAGATCTGCTGTTCTTAATCAATGCCTGGCACTCTTCTGCAAAATTATCACACGCAGTTTGTTACCAAACTTGAACTAACAGCCAATGACCTGACAAAGCAACGCTTTCTTGCTATAAAGAACATCATGTACCAATGCACAAGTGACAGTACTTCTATTTTTAGAGGGAATGTTTAGCAAATGTTTTGTAATGTCAGTACTCCACTCAGCATATAACAAGAGCAAAACGGTGTAATATTTTATCCTGCACACAATTTTATCCTTCATCAAATTAAAGGTTTGTTCCCTTGTCTTCTTCTCTATCCCATTTTCTCAACCCTGCAAAAATGTGACACTATTTACTTCTTGCAGATCCTTATTTATTTTGCTTTTGATGTTAACTGCTTTTTGATTATACAAATCTCCCCCAATTTCTTTCACCGTGAGGATGTTGTCTACTGTGGGTCTCAGCTCTTCACCTAGACCTGGTAATATACAAAATAATCAAAAGATGAAAAAATTAAGTCTAGAATTTTAAAAGTAGAATGATTTGTTCAATAGCCATTCTTCGCAATACCACCATTTGATATAAAATGAAAGAATCGCTTTTCAGAGCAACCTATGCACACTCAAATCCAAGAATCAAGTTCACCCCAAAGCCACCCGAACTCCAATATTTTGCTGTTATTTTAGATGATGTTGAACATACTGCCTTGTAATTCAAACTCTAATTAAAAATTACTTTAATAATTCTATATTGACCTCAGTCTCTGTTAACTGGTCTTCCATGGTCTGAAGAAAGGATTTGAACTGCCTTAATGTTGTTGTATTAACCATACAGGGGAAATGCTGCTTCAGAATTGCAATTAGGTAACAGCTTCAGCACAGTTATCAACTGATCACCATCAGCTCAGTTCTGGGGAGAAGCACTTTTAAATAATACTTTGATAACAACAAAGGTAAGGGAATTCAGTGATTGGCAACACAACAGCAATTAAGAACCATGTGTTGTCACTATACATGTGCAAGTCCTTTCTAGGTTGCAGCAACAGTAAGCAAGCAATACATTATGACTGAAACAAGCGGATGCAAAAAAAAAACAAATGCAACTCATCTATTGCCATATAATTTTGCTTGCATATTTGAATAATAGGAAAGAGCTGAACTACATGTTCCCTGCAGCCATTATAATCATCTGACTAATGGCCATTAATTAGTAAATTCAAGATAAGTGGACAATTTGGCTATAAATACTAATTGAAATAAATTACAAACAGTTGCAGTTACCTAAATTATAATTAAGGAAAGAACAATACTTAAATTGTAAACACAGAATAGCATGAATTAACAGGAGCCATCATTTGGTAAAAATGTTGCAGGACATTGTACCAAGCTATAAATGAAGGAACACAATGGTATGATTGCTAGCACCTTATTAACTATGCTGCTGGAAATGTATTAAGAACCATTGTCAAGGTCTGTGTGCTGGCAAACAGCTGAGGCCAACACAGCAAAGCATGAGTGGACATTTTGAAAATAATATTTTCAGGAAACCCTGTGTTAATATTCAGCCTGTCTCCCTCACCTTGAAAATGAGGTAATAGCTATTTTCCCTTTCTTTTTTTCTTTTACTCTTTCTTTCTCACAGTCACTTTTATCTGTTTTCCTTTTCTCCCTTACAGTTTCACCACCATTATGTCCTATTCTGCTTTTCTCTTACCACGCCACTTGTGCATTCTCTCCACCACATGGCAATTTCTAAGTATCTAGTTTTATTTCTTTTGAGACATCAATAAATCTCTCTTGACAGTCAAGGTCAGTGGACACGCAGTCTCACTAAGATGGCACCATGCTCTGTAACCCACAGTGCCTACCTTTTCATAATTTGGAGACGCCGGTGTTGGACTAGGGTATACACCAGGTTATAGTCCAACAGGTTTATTTGGAAACACTAGCTTTTGGAACACTGCTCCTTCATCAGGTGGTTGTGGAGAATGAGATTGTAAAACACAGAATTTATAGCAAAAGTTTACAGTGTGATGTAACTGAAATTATATATTGAAAATATATATATATATAGTTTCCGGGTCTTTTTCAATACATAATTTCAGTTACATTACACTGTAAACTTTTGCTATAAATTCTGTCTTACAATCTTATTTTCCACAATCACCTGATGAAGGAGCAGCGCTCCGAAAGCTAGTGTTTCCAAATAAATCTGTTGGACTTTAATCTTGTGTTGCGTGATTTTTAACTTTGTACCTTTTCATAAATCTTCTGAAAATCTGTATCCATCAAAACAACCATGTTTCCTTTAAGTATAGTCATTTCTTCAAAATGTAACTTGCCTGTCACAATTCTGTAAATTAATTATCTTAATTATTCCATGCTTCTCTAATTACTCATTAATTTATCCTGAATTCTGGATTCTTAGAGTTTTCCTGTGGCTGGTATTAGACTAATGGATTTCTCATTACCTTGGTTATTGTCTTTCTCTTCCACGAAGATGCTTACATTATGACAAAGTAATTTCATTGTGAAAATAAACTGAGATAGACAGAAGATGGCAAGCTATATGCACACTTTTCTTAATGTTCATAAAAAACTCCAGAAATTTAATTTGATCGAGTTCTTTATTACAAACTAATGCATTACTTTCTCTGTCTTCAAAAACAACCACTTTAATTTTATGGAGCAAGAAATTAGCCTCCTTAAAACCACCTCAAAATGACAACATACCTCCTTTAACCCAGCGAGCACTGATTTTATTATGCACTTTGAAGACATTAACAGAATCCCTTTGTTTCATAGCAACAAGAATGCTATTCTGTAAATTAAAATGGATATAAAATAACCAAAACAAATATTTTTAATGGAATAGAAATATCATGTATTTAACCTTCTGCATATGGCAAAAAATACTACTTGGACTTCAAAGAGTTTTGTATAAAGATAGCCTTGTATAGAATACAATTTTTTACAGACGTTTAAGCAAGGAATCTCGCAAATATATTAACATGCAAGTAGAATTATGACATTGAGACAATGTACTTTTTCTTCCCTGCAGCCTGGAGGGAATGTCCTCTGCCCCTCACATTTATATCAGATGAAAATAACTCAAAACATATTAAAAATACGTTACATTTTACATTCAACTGTCTTTTATATCATGAAAGAATTCTTTGTATTGTTTCTTTTACAGTGCTTAGTACCTTTCAAAGCAATTCTGCCTTGTTTGTTTATATTCTTTTCATATCAACTGGGTAAGCAGAAAATACCACATACATCTTTTGGTTTCGAGGTGCAATCTCTCCACAATGTAGGTTCCACGAGGCAATTTGCTGAACAGCCCTCAGGATTACCACAGATTTACCGTCAAATAGACACCAGCATTTCACATTCATCCCACCCGGGCTCTTTGGATCCAGTTAGCCCATTTATAATTTATTCCTAGAATACAGAACATGGAACAGTACAGAACAGGAACAGGCCCTTGGACCTACCCTGTCTGTTCCAACAATGATGCCATTCTGAGCTGTTTCCATCTGCCTGCACAAGGCCCATATCCCTCTACTCCTTGCCTGTCCATGTGTCTAAATGCCTCAGCAGCAACGCGCAAAGTTCAGCTGCTCTGGCTACATTGTCTATAATAGCAAGATCCCCTTGTATACCAGCCAATATGCAAACCAGATGAATGAAACCAAACTGAACCTCACTGTGGGATGGGTTCATCTGTGGTAGATATACATTACCAGGGTTTTAGTTATCAAGTAGGTTCAAAATAAACAGATAATCTAAGTCCCCCTGAGATTTATATTTTTTCTGATTTAGCTTTCAATAGTTTTTTTTGTCTGGGTTTCAACATATGCAATTCCTGCTTTTTTCATTTTGTCTTCCCTGTCCTCCGTCTCTTTACAGTCTTCTGGCACCACTCGTGAACCAAGCCAAGCAGGTGACCCGATTTCAAAGTTTGACAAACATTGTTTTGTACCCACTCAGCAAGGATAGTATGGACTAAATTGTCTTCCTGTGTTACTTCCCTCCCTGTGGGTAAAAGGTACCCCATACCTTGGCATATCTGCCTGATTGGAACTGAGCTATGACTCTTGCCCTACCTCTCCATGCCAGTGCAAATTGGTACAATACTCCACTGCAAAGCACCAGCTCACTTCCAAATTTTTTTTAACTTTAAATATAATTGTTTGCAGAGATCTGTCGAGCTATAAGAGGTGAGTATTTGTTCAGTTTCTGTCAATTAACCTGTTCTTTGAAGTAGGTTCCCAAATTCTTTGAATAATAATGCTGAAAAGGGCTTTAACTGAATGTTAATTACTTCCATCATGGTGTACTTTATTTTTGTGGTGGTTTGTAGGCAGGCGGATGAGTCAAACTTTGACTCGCTCAGTTCCTTGTCATAGAGCCATAGAGATGTACAGCATGGAAACAGATCCTTCGGTCCAACCCGTCCATGCCGACTGCCCTCTAGTTCTGGACTCCCTGACCCCAGGGAAAAGACTTTGCCTATTTATCCAATCCATGCCTCTCATAATTTGTAAATCTCTATAAGGTCACCCCTCAGCCTCCGACACTCCAGGAAAAACAGCCCCAGCCTGTTCAGCCTCTCCCTGTAGCTCAGATCCTTCAACCCTGGCAACATCCTTGTAAATCTTTTCTGAGCCCTTTCAAATTTCACAACATCTTTCCGATAGGAAGGAGACCAGACTTGCACGCAATATTCCAACAGTGGCCTAACCAATGTCCTGTACAGCTGCAATATGACCTCCCACCTTCTGTACTCAATACTCAGACCAATAAAGGAAAGCATTCCAAATGCCGCTTTCACTATCCTATCTACCTGCGACTCCACTTTCAAGGAGCTATGAACCTGCACTCCAAGGTCTCATTGTTCAGCAACACTCCCTAGGACCTTACCATTAAGTGTATAAGTCCTGCTAAGATTTGCTTTCCTAAAATGCAGCACCTCGCATTGGGATTCCATTGCTTTCAAATCCGACCATGATGAACACACAACAAATTGTAAACTGGCACTTGCACTGCGGAAAGTCAATCCTGAAACTAAGCAATCCATAAGTCCAGATAATCATTTTAGCATTCACTTCCCTAAATGTGTCATTTGTTTAATAGTTAGAAGTAGAACACAAATAAGGAAATTTAATCCAAACCACAAGGCTTATTTGCAAGCTATTATCTGGGCCTCTAATCAATACTCAATTCTTGATCTCAAGATATACGTTCATCGCCCGTGCTTGTAGAGTTCAGTTCCATCAAATCCTCCTTAGAACTCAAGCCAGAAACAGCAGATAATGGGAAACACTGTTTAGAGCTTGGTGAGTTAAATATGGAGTGGCTAGGATTGGGAATAACTGAGAAGGATTGACAAATGTTTAGAGAGGTGGTCTCAGGCTGATAAGGTGTAGGAATGATTGAAATCAGTGGGCTGGGGGTTGGCGAGATTTGAACAGAATGCACAGAGTTTGAAGAGTTGTGAACAGGCTGCACGGAGCTTGAAGTTCGCAAAGCAGATAGATTCGCACCCGCAGTAATCAGAGGAGAGGTACTGGCACTTATAGATGGACAGAGAGAATGACAAGGGCTTGGCGACGTTGAAAGGTTGAGATTCTGGGATGCTAACGTAGGCCGCCCAGAAGGAGAAGCAGCAATGGAGCATCCACTGTTCCGTGAGACCGACCGAGCAACATTTGGAGAGCCTGCTACAGCTTGAGTAGGAACTCGATTCAAGTCTGAGTGATGCACTGGGCTCTTCCCCTGATCACCTGGAGGTATTTGATAATGAAATGATGCCACAGGACTTGAGACTGTGTGGAAACAGTTGACCGTTGGATGGTGAAGTTCTACATCCGCTGTCCTTTGGCATGATACAGTTGCCCTCACAGAACTCCCTGGATAGCATGCTGCAGTTGAAGGATTGCTGAAGTTCCAGGAGCTGGGAGTCCTTGTGTTTTGGCTGTGCTGAGTCCCAGTGATTGGGCCAGGCTGTGCATGTAGAGCAGATGGCTGTAAAGCATATGAGCATCTTGGTTGCCATTCAACCCCAGTGCTGTTTACAGAAGGAGTTGAGGATGAAACCATGGAGACAACATAGGGGGAGCAGTTCATTGTAGGGGTGTACTGTGGAGCAGCCAATTGCCTTTGAAGAAGGTGCATCATATGATGAAGCTCTTTGGCAAGCTGAGATACTTCCTGATTCAGATCATTCATCTGTAAATAGACAAGACAGATTCTTAGCAACTGAATGATTTTTGTTGCGTTAATTTCAGAAGATAGCATTCTAATTCCTGCAGTAACAGGTGTTATTGAAATATTAATGCAGGTTTAGCATTTGAACAAAATGCCAAAGTAAAATTAAAGTGGCTAATAGATCTCTTGAGCATTATAGGAATGCTGAAGGCATAAGTGCAGGTCTGGAGAATTACATCTTTCAAGGTTTTTAAAAAACTTTCTGTGAAGCCTGTAGCAGCAGTGTGCCATAGAATATTTATTCCACAAAAAACAGCAAATTCAGAAGAAGTCACTACATCAGTCAGTTTTTATATGACTTCATTTATTTCCTTCATATTCACATTTTTGACTTTCACCAAGAAACAAACCTACAGTGGCAAGGAATGGAAAGCATGAAAGCTTTCAGCAACACCATAGATGCTGTTCTTAGATTAGACATATGGGGAAAGATTTAATTCACACTCTTTCCTGCAGGGTACACAGCATCATTGCTTGAGTGACTTAACTCTGTTCTGCAAAATAACATGTGGCAAATTAGAACAGGCAACAGACTGGCAGTGCTCAAATACCAGGCATGCACAATAATGATAGCTGCCAAGGGTGTGAATTCCTCTGGGGCAGTGCCACAGAAGAAGGGGATATCCTCAGGAGGGGGAAGAAAGAAAATTGGCAAGAAAAATGTTCCAGTCTCATCAAGTTATGACATTACATATAAAATAGATGCCTTTTGTGAAAGCAACAAAATAGTAGAGACATCATCCAGAGATTAGGAAACATCTGGGAATAATCTTCTTGCTACACACAAACTGGAATACAATGAACTCTAGTTCCCACGTATATTTTGTGGAATTCAGCAAGCCTCCACCTAAGCACACTTTTCTGCATAAATGCTACTAATGATATCTCCACAGGACTTCACATGTAGAGCTGCTATCAAACAAATGGGAAATGTCAAGTTTTCAAGTTGTTTTCTCTGTGTGGGTGTAATTGTTAAATGTAATTAGTGCAGTGAGTTAGATACTAAAGGATATTGCTTACTTAAATTCATTTTACCTTTTGCCTTCAAGACATCCTGACTTTTCACATCACCTTGAGTGACCAATGTTTTGGGAGGCATCTGGAATACAGACTAGGCACCTTATCACAAAGAATGTGGTAGTCCCTCAGAACAAACATGACGCTTTGCTCTTGCCAAAAACCTGCAGTGAAGTCTTTTAACATTGGAAGGCTGCTGTGCTACCATATAGTTCTAGCTGAGCAGAAAACTCTCCCAACCTTACTGCCTGCCATAGTGTTATGGAGCAGACCAAACCCCCTCAATATATTTTAAGAAGGTAGCCTAGACCTGAACTTTTCTTTATTTTAAAGGTAGATGTGAAATGCCATGTTCCGGATGCTATGTGACTGATCAAACTATTCGACGTTAAGCAAAACAAAATGTATTTAAACATTATAGTTAGAATACAAACAAATAAAAGAGGAATTTACTGTAACTTAATGATTGGACACCTTAACTGAATAGTAGATACAGTCACTATTACTAATTAACTCTTCCAGTATAGTAATATCTCATAAACACATCCCTGGGCAACAAGGCAGATTCAGGCACAGTTTCTCTCATGCAGTTCTCCAATCCAGAGGTAAAAACCATCAAGAGAAGATTCAGAGAATGGCAGCTAGGAGACATTCACTGAAGCTTCCAACTCTTTTGAGACCCCAAATCGTTTCTGCTCAAAACTAAACCTAAAAACTAAAAAAAAACGAGAAAATCTGGTCTGTCAGAGCTGGCCACATCCAGGCTGCTTCCATTGTTCCAACTTTAAAATAAAACCTTACAAATTGTTTACTTTCTTAGAGACAGCTTGACACCTCTGCCTTACAACCTCTCTTCAAATTAAAGGTCAAAATGACCTCTTAAAGTGACAGCATCATCACAATAGCAGTATAACTGTGTGTATCTGAACCTGGGGTGGTGGGAGAGAAATCTGTATAATAACCCTCTGACTCAAGGACTCAGACCTTAGGAAGAATAACCTGTACTTCTTCTCTGGGATAAAGTGAGGACTGCAGATGCTGGAGATCACAATCAAAAAGTGTGGTGCTGGAAAAGCACAGCTGGTCAGGCAGCATCTGAGGAGCAGGAGAGTCAATGTTTCGAGCATGAGCTCTTCGTCAAGAATGTTCCTGATGAATGGTTTATGCTCAAAACATCGATTCTCCTTATCCTCAGATGCTGCCTGACTGGCTGCGCTTTTCCAGCACCACACTTTTCGACTCTGTCCTTCTTTTCTGAAGAGCAGTTTGAATTTTTGGTCCATTTATAGTGATGTTTAGTTTTAGTTTCCATGAATCTTGAAGTTGCAAAAGCAACAACATTAGAGAGCGGCAACTATCCTATTTGAAGTGGCACAGTGAACAATCTATTACAGACAATTCAGCTGTAACAAAAATCAGAAAGTTGTCAGAGTTTTCCACATACTTTACCTCCTGGTTAAGTCTGCAGATGTTCCGTTTTATTTCTTGTGCCTCAGCTGGGTTCACCTGAGATGCAGCTGTCAACAAAAGATAGAATCATTAAGGGAATATGGGGACAGAAAGGAAAGGGTTGAGAGAGGAGGCCTGAAGATATTGCATGATTAAGTCTGAGAGAACTGGAAGTTTTCATTTTATTTTTAAATTTTAACTTCCAGATTGGTGTCATTACTTATAGAGAGAAAGATGTTTTGGATGTAAGTTTGCTCGCTGAGCTGGAAGGTTTGTTTTCAGAAGTTTCGCTACCATACTAGGTAACATCAGAAATGAGCCTCCTGTGAAAGTACTGGTGTTGTGTCTCATTTTTTATTTGTTTCTTAGGGTGGGTGATAACACTTCTAGTTCCTCTTCTCAAAGGATGGTAGATGGGGTCCAAATCAATGTGTTTATTGATGGAGTTCTGGTTAGGATGCCAGGCTTGTCTCAATCGAAGTGGTGTCCTTCTTCGTCTGTATGTAAGGATACTAGTGATAGTGGGTCATGTGTTTTGGTGGCTAGTTGGTGTTCATGTATCCTGGTGGCTAGTTTCCTGCCCGTCTGTCTAATGTAATGTTTGCTATAGTCCTTGCATGGCATCTTGTAAATGGCATTTGTTTTGCTGGTTGTTTCTATTGGACCCTTTAGGTTCATAGCCGGTGTTTTAGTGTGTTGGTAGGCTTGTGGGCTACTATGATGCCAAGGGGTCTGAGTCGTCTGGAAGTCATTTCAGAGATGTCTTTGATGTTGGGTAATGAGGCTAAAGTTTCTGGGCGCATTGTGTTTGCTTGTTTGGAATTGTTGTCGAGAAATTGGCAGACTGTGTTTATTGGGTACCCGTTCTTCTTGAAGGGACAGCAAGGACTGTAGCCAACAATGCATCGGACACTTGGGCAGGAAACTAGCCATCAGGATAAATGAGCACCAACGAGACACCAAAAGAGATGACCCACTATCACTATGTCCTTACATACAGATGAAGAAGGACACCACTTCGACTGGAATAACACATCCATCCTCGGACAGGCTAAACAAAGACACATATGGGAATTCATAGAGGCCTAGCATTCTAACCAGAACTTCATCAATAAATACATCGATTTGGACCCCATCTACCATCCTCTGAGAAAAAGAACCAGAAGTGATATCATCCACCCTAAGAAACAAAGACACATAAATAGAAAGTGGGACATAACACCAGCGTTTCACAGGGGGCTTACTGATGATGTTACCTAGTATGGTGACGAAACATCTGAAAATGAACCTTCCAGCTCAGCGAGCAACTTATATCTAGAATCTCAACCTGAGCTATAAATCTTCTCAAAGAAAGATCTTTGATAGTTGAATTGGTTCTATAGGCATCACTGCAGGTGGATTACTACATTCCAAATGGCTCCATATGCCATTGAGTCATTAGATATGCCTCAACAATTGGAAGTTATTAATTAAAAGTAATTGATACTTTCTCCAAATGTTTTTCAAAAAAGAATAACAAGAGTTTGAAATGGCAATACAGCCCCCACTTCAAAAACCAGAAGCAGATGTATCCTGAATCATGTGGCTGGATAAAGCATAAGAGACAAGACAGAATTGGCTAGGGACCTGGTGAATTATGCTGTCCATCAAAGGACCACAAACTGAGCATAATCCAATCTTGTCCACCCAGATAATACTCCAGAACTGTTGCCATGGCCACAGAACTGCACATCTCTGGGAATTAACAAGAAGTTGGAAACATGGAAATAAGGGCTATTAAATCTCTGTTGATGTTACTCCAAAATATAATGCATTTGTATAAAATTGTTCTGTCTGCTGTTTAATGCCACTAATGCTGACACTTCTACTGAAGTCATGGACTTACAGATGCATTACATGTTTTTCCATGACTACCTTCACCAGTAACTTCCAGACTAAAATTCTGAAGCGCACACTTCAATATAATTTGTCTTTTGGATTAAAGCATCAGGAAGTTTCTTATAAACAGGTTTTAAGAGGTGCATCTGAAGCATTGTTATGGATTTGGGGTTGTTAAACTGCAACTCATTGACTACAGTTCAGCCTTCAACACTATTATCCCCTCAAGACTGATTATTAAACTTAGTGATCTCAGACTAAGCCCCACTCTTTTCAACTGGATCCTTAGTTTCCTGACCCATGGGCCACAATCAGTGAAGACTGGGGACAATATTACATCCTCACTAACACTCAACACTAGAGCTCCCCCCAGGAGTGTGTACTCAGTCCCCTACTGTAGTCACTGTGTACCCATGACTGCGTCGCAAAATACCAGACTAATGTCATTTACAAGTTCGCTGATGACACCACCACAGCCAGTCGAATCTCAGATGGTGATGAAACAGATCACAGACGGGAGGTGGAGGACCTGGAAACATGGTGCACTGAGAACGACCTAGCTCTCAATGCCAGCAAAACCAAGGAACTCATTATTGACTTTCAGCGGGATGTTACTCATGCCTCCTACACATTAACACGCAGAGGTGGAACAAGTGGAGAGTGTCAAGCTCCTGGGAGTGGTCATCCACAACAAGCTTTCTTGGACTCTTCATGTGGATGCACTGGTTACAAAGGCCCAACAATGTCTCTTCTTCCTCAGGCAGCTGTGGAAATTTGGCATGACGACGAATACCTTTGCCAACTTTTATGGGTGCGCCATCGAGAACATTCTGTCTGGGTGTATCACTACCTGGTATGGCAACTGTACCATTCAAGATCGGAGACAATTATAGAGAGTGGTGAACTCGGCCCAGACATTCACAAAGGCCAACCTCCCATCTATAGAATCCATCTACCAGGCCCGCTGTCAAGGAAAAGCCGCCAGCATTCTCAAAGATCCATCCCACCCTGGCAATGTCTTACGACAACTCTACTATCAGGAGAAGGTACAG
The DNA here is from genome assembly GCF_004010195.1 of Chiloscyllium plagiosum. Lineage (NCBI taxonomy): Eukaryota > Metazoa > Chordata > Chondrichthyes > Orectolobiformes > Hemiscylliidae > Chiloscyllium > Chiloscyllium plagiosum. The sequence goes on from NC_057742.1 coordinate 13,272,966, forward strand.
AAGCCTGAACACACCCACCAGCCGGTTTTGCAACAGTTTCTACCCTACTGTTGTTAGAATACTGAATGGACTCACAAACTCTTAAAATTTGCCTGTACCTGTATTTTTGTTCTTGCTGCTGTTTACCTGTTGTTATTTACTATCTATGCTACTTAACTCTGTGATGTGCTTGTATTGCTCACAAGACAAAGCTTTTCACTATGCCTCAGTACACGTGACAATTAATTCAATTCAATTCAATTTAAGATTTACGGAAAAATAATTATCCAGCCAAGCACAAAAAGAAGATATTCTCCTCAAGTTGTTATAATGGCATAATTATAATGATTATACGGATCTGATATAATGGCAGCAGTAATTCTAAAGTATTGGCGTTTTAAATTATCTGGAAAACAGGTGGATGTCTTACTAGACAGGAACTAGACAAAGTGGATACCAGGATGATATTTCCACTGAATTATCTAGACCTGGCAGCCACAATATTTGAATTATGGTTTGACCATTTAGGACTAATAAGAAGAATATTTTTTCACTCATTGTGTCATGAATCTTGTACCTCAAGAACCTATTAACGCTCAGTCATTAAACATATTCCAAGACAGAGATCAACGGAATTTTGGACATTTAGGAAGTTGGGGAACTAATTAGCTCAAATGGTTAGAGTGTGGTGAAGATAACTATCAACAGCAAGGGTTTAATTCTGCACTGATATACAGCATAATGATATCCTGAACAATTAGTTGCTGTATAGAGAGAGGAGGGATATACTGCAGGAAGGCGAAAGCAGATTTTCCTGTTCCTTGATGCTACCTGACCTACTGTGCTTTCCCAGCTCCACACTCTCGACTCTGTACTGCTGGAAGGTAGAGTTGAGGTAGAATATCAAATATGATATGCTCAAAGGGTCAATTGGCTTACTCCAGTTCTTATATCTTAGGTTTATAAGTCTGATCATCAGAGCAAGCAGTCGTAGCTTTACAGGACTTCATATTAAGAGGAAGAAATTTCAAATTCAATAGTTGCAGTCTGCTGGCAGATTGCAAAGCTGTTTCGGAAGCCACAACAGAGATTTTCTATCATCACCAGCTGGGAGATTTAATAGAGAAACAACAATGTGGGCAAAACCCAATCAATAACTGCTCACGGTTAGGCCCAACATGGTTAAGCAGTGATAGGGCCAAGCAAGACAAAAACATTGAAAAAAGACAACACAAAAAGTGCTATTTATTGACCTGGCAGTTGAGCATGTGGTGGAATATAAAATTGAAGGGTTATGCTGAGAGAAAAGGTAACACAAATGCAAGTATAAAGTGAATGGGCTGAATTTGCCTCTTCCTGTGCTGTCTGTTCTGTTATTGCTGGAGGGGTGGGAGATGTTGGCCCTGCCTTTTTGTTCTGGGTGTGACATGTGCTTCTGCTGTAAAGAAAACGACAGCAACCTCACAAATTGGAAATTTGGACTATTTTTTTTTCCCTCTAGAGCACTTCACTTCTGTGAAATGTTGTTTTCAGAATTATTCAAATATAAAAGCTAATAATCTCACAAGAAACGAAACATTGAAGATCAGCTACAACTGAATCAGGTATATATTGAATGGCATGTTATTCCTCCAGTCCTTTGTTTATATCCCATTTTCATGCTAATAACACTTCAGGTTGCAACTGCACTGTAGCTCATGCACATGAGACAAATGAATGGGTTTGTTTAATTCCTGGAAGATGAAGCAAGAAACACAATGTAAAGTAATAGGTGATGCATTATATATCACCCATCACTCCTGTGACTACAATAGAACTGCCTTCAGAAAACAATATGATCTGCATTCTCACTACAAATAATTTTCTTTCAATCATTATATTCATAGCATTGTACAAACTGTTCTTAGAGAGTATATTATGAGGCCTTGACTTATATCATGGTTTTTAAAAAGCCAATGAGTCACTATTGTTCATTACTATTATTTGGTTACATTATAGCAATTGTAGTATTGAGCAAGTACATCTTTAATTAATTGTTGATGAGCTAGACCAAGATTTCCGTGACTGGAATTGTACGAAAGCTAACCCAATGGGAGAATATGGGGATGTGGAGGTGTAATATGTTGGGGCGGTGGGGGGGGGGGAGAGAGAGGGGCCTTGTCTGTTGGCTTTCAAGTATTGGGATTTTACCACTGGCATGGAAAAAGGTGGCGAATATCTGCACATTCCAGGTCAATTGAGGTCCGCTACAATGATGTTTTAACAGCATTGAATGGTGACTTATTCACACCTTTAATTCACCAGCACACCCTGGGAACGTTCCTGTGGGCTCAGGAAGTGGGCCTCCTGAAAGGGCATCCTGTGACCCACAGAGGACCTCCTGAGTGCCAAAGGCTTCCTTGGCTGGAAGACCCCTTTTCTCACTCTGACATAATGGTGGACACATTTCAATTGCCAGGGCTTTACAATTAGGCTCCACTGAGCTGCGATCTGGGGTTCCTGGTTGGCGGATGTTCTGGGACTTGTTGCACTCCTGACGGGCACTGAGGTTCTACCCATCCCTGGTGTTGCAAAGGGCGGGTCTGGTTTCGGCATCATGGAATACTCCAAATAATTAGAGCATTCCGTGTCACTTGACCTTTATGGAAATATTTGCAAGGAAAATTTGACCACAAGTCCATCAGGAACTTGTGAGATCTTTCATGTATGCCCGCGCTCTGTGTGCCATGCATGCTATCCTCAAAGCAGCATTGGACCACCGAAGTGGCCCAATGAACAGTCTCAAAATGACAGTTTGGGTTGGTATTTGCCTACACTGTTTGCTTGGAATCAAAAATTTGCTGTTCTCCTCCGAGACTTCAGCACAGCAATCCAATATAATGTTGTTGCCAGTCTGCTTATTTACACACTATGAAGAGCTTTGAAGTCTCCTAATTTGAGGAAGGATGTTCTGGCTATGAAGAGAGTACAACAGAGATTTACCAGAGTGATTGGTTAGGACTATGTTCACTGGAGTTTTAGGGGGATGGAGGGGGATCTCATAGATGTCAATAAGATTCTAAGAAGACTTGACAGGGTAAATGCAAGAAGGATGTTCCCAATGACCAGGGAGTCCAGTACCAGAGGTTACTGTTTAAGAAATCACATAGTCCACTTAGGACTAAGATGAGGAGAAACTTCTTTTCCCAAAGAGCGGTGAGACTGTGCAATTCTCTGCCAGAAATCCATTGAGGTCAAAACATTGAATGTCTTCAAGAAGGCATTAGAGATAGATCAGAGGGCTAAAGAGATCAAGAGATATGGGGAGAATGCAGGAACAGGGCACTGAGTTGGATGATCAGCCATGATTATGTTGAAGGGGAGAGCAGGCATGAAAGGCCAATAACTCCTACTCTGATATTCTATCTTTTTATGTTTTGTAATGGATTCTGACAGTAATATATGCAATTACAAGGTCTTTGGTTGACAGCTTTATGAGAAGGTCAGAGGACAGTGTAATCCAACAATTGTGGAATAGTTTTTTAAAATTCTTTCTGGAGACTACAGATCTCCAGGGTTCATGATTTCTCTGAGAAACTGCAAACCAAAATCACGAATGGAACCAACCTGACTCTATCAAACTTGCCAGAGAGGGTTTAAAATAGCCACGCCTTGCCAAGGCTAGGAACACTGCGTGGAAAGGGATGTGGATAATGAGTGTTAATGCTTAAGATCATCTCAATCTTCCAACTCAGGACTTCAAACATAACGAGCAATGCTTGATTTGCATTCATGAATAAGCTATTTTGAATTCCTTGCTGCACTGAGCAGCCAAACCCCTTGGTCCTGCAATTTTGTCCATCGAACCAAGGAGTTTGGCCGTCCAGTGCAACAAGGAATTCAAAATAGCTTCTTCATGAACGTATTTCAAGCATTGCATATCATGTTTGAAGTCCCAAGTTGGAGGATTGAGGTAATCTTAAGCATTAACACTCGTTATCCACACCTATTTCCCATGATGTCTAAGAATGTCAAGAACAGGAATGGAGACAGGAATCTTGGAAATGATCCCCCCTCCCATTTTTAAAGGTTGGCCAGCTTGGTGAAAATCACAGATCAGGATCATCAGATTGGGATCAGGTTTCTGTAATATTAACAGGTTTTGCATTAATTTATGTGGAAATCAATTTGCATCAATGCAAAATGGCAACACAGCAGCAAATTGAGCCAAGCATTTGTTTGTATTTTTGGTTTATCCATTTTTAAAACAATGGATTAAAAATTTATGAACTTCTCAGAGAGACAACACCAAAACCTTTCGACATTTCAAAATGCAATTGAATATGCCCAAATCTTTTTGATCTCTCCTGTAGCAGCCAATTAACGTAAAGGAAAGCATTGGTTTAAAATAATTTCTGCTTTATACACAAGCCAATCATCCACTATCTGTTTCCCAGTAGTAAATTAAACTAATCAAATTCATTAAGACAATGCTAACAATGTTCAAAGTGGATGCTTCCGTCTCACTGACGAGCCATCTACTCTTACAACGAATTAGTCTAGAGATTATTCGCAGCTCCTTTTGTTGCAATGTCTAGCTTTTTATTCCTGTTACACACAAATCAAGAAGTCCTGCAATTTGTCCATCAAACCAAGGAGTTTGGCTGTCCAGTACAGAAAGAAATTCAAAATAGCTTCTTCGCGAATGCATTTAATGCTTTGCACATTATAGTTGAAGTCCCGAATTGGGAGATTGAGGTGATCTTAAGCATTAATCTCTCCCTAGAGTCAATTAATTATTTACATTTTGTAACTAACTAAATTAGTGTTCAAAAGGAGAAAAGCTACTGTTTCAAATAATTAAGTTTCTTCCATGGTTTCTCTCTCAAAGCTGGTGTAACTAGACAATAAGCTAAGTTGCTCCAACAGATGTCTCTGCTTTAGCTGAGTGGAGTAGTGTTTTTTTTCAGAATATAAATACCTCCAGGCAAAAAGATCCAAGTTCAAGTCCAATATTCCCTATCAGGCGTGTCATAACCTGTCTGGAGAGGTTGATTAAGACAATTATAGATATAAATGTGGTTTCTGTGGCACAGTGGTAGTGTGCCTATGTCTGGATTCAAGTCTCACCTTCCCCAGGGATGTGTCATAGCATGTTTGAACAGGTCAATTTAAAAGTATCTATAAATGCAAGTGCCTCTCAGTGCTTGCTGTCTGCCCAGACTGTCGAACTGAGAGTTTGAGTTATAACATTGAAATATGATGCAACATTGAAAAAAGTTAGTTAACATAATAAAGAAGGCCGGATCGATGTTGTGTTAAAGTTGCAGTGTTTGCCCATTATAATCTATAGCAACCACATCAGTGATAAAAGTGTTGCTGCTTTAGCTTGGAGGTTTTTGAGCTGGAGGCTGAGCTACAAACATTGCAACACATCAAAGAGGGGCACTGTTACCTGGATGTTTTGTTCCAAAATGCAGTCGCACCCCTTGGTGGGAGTTGTTTGCAGGACACTGAACAGCAGTGATAATGTGGATTACAATATGAGTCAAAAAATTAGAAATGGACATGACAAAGGTAATACAGTATTCATAAGGCACTCTGATTGAAATACAAACTTAGTAAACCTAATTAGCATAAATGTTGTGAATGACAGTTGCTTGGTTTTGTTGAGCAGGGTTTTGAGAAACCTACTAAGCAACAAATAATCTTAGACCTAATACTGTGCAATGAAAAGGGCTAATTAATAATCTTGTTGCAAAGGATCCATTAAGACAGAGTGGTCTCACTTTCTGATACCATTCTATATGTTTGAAGTGGTGTAGTTCAATTAGAAACCAGGGTTTTGAATCCAAACAAAGAAAACTTTAAAGTTCAGAGAGACAAATTAGTTATGGTGATTTGGGAAACTGTACTAAAACATATGACAGTAGGCAGGCAATCGATGGCATTTCAAGAGATGGTACATAACATACAACAAAAATACATTCCTTTCAAGCAAGGAAGCTGTTCCAACTGTAACTAACAAATGAAACCAAAGAGTCTTAGAGCAAAGGAAAGAGCCTATAAAGTTGCCAAAAATATTAGCACTCCAGATTTTTGAAGACTTTAGAATTCTTCAAACGAAAACCAAGAAAAAGGCTAAGAATGGGAGAATAGAATGACAGTAAACAAGTGTGAAACATTTTTTAAAATGTAAAAGCTTCAATAGGTATGTAAAAAGGAAAAGATTTGCAAAAACAAATCTGGCTCCATTATAAGCAAAATGAGGAGAATTTACAATGAGGAATAAAGAAATGACAGAGAAATTAAATAAATGCTTCGTGTCTGCTTCCACTTAAAAAAAAAACTCCCATGATTAATTGAGAATTTAGGGGTTAGTGTAAGCAAAGAACTGCAAAGTATTAGTAGAAAAGTAGTACCAGAGACAATAATGGGAGTTAAAGTGGATAAATCCTCAAGACCTAATGATTAACATCCCACAGTGTTGAAGGAGATACTCTTATGGATATGTTCACGGCGAGGAAGATGCGATGACAATTTAACAGGATTTCTGAAGAGGCTAATGGATTTGCAAAAAATTGCAGATGGAATACAACATAAAGTAATGTGAGGCTCTGGAATTCGGTCAGGAGTTTGGAAATGCAGATTATTTCTTAAATGATAAGAGGTTATAAAGCATTGAACTTTAAAGGGTGTCATTGTTCATGAGCCTCTGAAGGTTAACATGACCGTACAGCAAGTAATTAAGAAAGCAGTTGGAATGTTGGCCATAATTACAAGAGAATTTGAGTACAGGAGTAGAGATGTCTTACCGTTATATACTGCATCAAGTGGAGAAAGACCACCATCAAAGGTCTTTCGACCAAAGTATTGTGGGGGGGCCTGTTCAGTTATCGAACCCTCCCGGTGCCTCGATTATATGTAAATAGCATCTTGCATAAGAAAGAATTGCCTTCAGGTTTATTCGAACTGATGGGAAAGTTAAACTCCAATGTTTGTTTGTTCTCCATATGCAAAGACTGTACAGAACTAAACTGTTTTCATGACTTTACACATATAAAGATATTTTTATCAATAAAGTATAATTTCGAAGTTAAAAAAAAACATGCTGCACTAAGACATAGCTTGGCAGGTGGTGAGAAGGGCACTACCTGTGAGATCCTTCATTACATCTGGACTCTCTCCGCTACTGCACACTGCCCTCAAAGTGGCTGTGGGGTGGGGGTACAGATTGTCACACAACACTTCTGGAGTGTGCCTTTGTAAAGAAGGGCTGGACAAAGATGCAGTGGTTTTTTGACGAGGGTTGTCCCAAGTAGCTCCGTGAAATGGGACTCAGTGCTCTACAGTCTGTTCCCCGGGACATATATCAAGCCAAATATTGACTGCGCTGGGAGGACCATCAACTCAATGAAAGGGGAATGATGTTCTTTGAATCTGTCCAAACACCTGTTGGTCTTCCAGATCAAAGAGTTGACCTCAACAGAGTGTTACAGACTGGCATATTCCAAGGCTTAGGACTTCAGCACCATGGGGGAAAAAAACACTGTCTACTGTCTTTCCTCTACAGTAAAGTGGGGGCACATTCAGCAGTTAGACCGTCAGACCCTCTCACTTCCTCTAATGTACATGTACATAAAGAGTGTAAAAGTAAGAACTGTCTTCAGCCTTTGCAAACGCAGGGATCGTCATATCCAAGGTTTGTTTCTCTTAATATGCAAATACTATAGAGAACTGTTCTAGTACCTGCGTATGTATATGAAAATATTTTTTCTGAATAAAGCATATTTTTATGATAATAAATTATACAGTGCCTTTGTGAGACTGCACATGGAGTATTGTGCACAATTTTGGTCTCTATGCTGAAGGAAAGATATATCTACCATAGAGCAGTGCAACAAAGGTTTATCAAAATAATTCCGAGGATGGAGGGATTGTCCGGTGAGGAAACGTTAAGTAGACTTGGCCCATATTCTCTGCCATTTAGAAGAATGAAAGGTGACTTCATCCAAATATACAAAGTTCTTACGTGCGATCAACTGGATAGATGCGGGAAGGATATTTTTTTCCTGGATGGAGGATCTATAACCAGGAACAGAGTCTCAGAATAAGGAGTAAACCATATAGGACTGAGATCAAGAGGAATTTCTCAAGGGGAGTTCTCTGCCCCAGAGGACATGAAGCTCAGTCATTGAGTCTTTCGAAGATAGATGTCAATTGACTTCTGCATATTAAAACAGCAAGGATATCAGGATACTGCAAGAAAATGGTGTTCGTGTAGAAGCTCTGTCATTAGGTCGCTGACTGGAAGGCCTTCTTCTGCTCCTACTAGTTATGGTCTTCAACAGAATCTTACAGCATAGAAGAAAGCAATTTGATTGTTCACGCATTTGTTGGCACTGTGTAAAAAAGCTATCCGATTACTCCTACACCCTTACTCTTTCTTCAGAGAAAGTCTGGAAACCTTTTCCTTTTCAAGCCTATATGCAATGTGTGATTGAAAAGATTTATTGAAACTGATTTCACTTCTCTTTCAGGAAGCTCATCCCAGATTATAACAACTCACCATGTTAAAAAACAAACTTTCCCTTTTCTTCCTCTCTGGTTCTTTTGTTTTAATGTTTGCCTGCTGTTTAAATACGCAACTTATTTTTTCCCAGCTACTTTCCACTTGAGTGAGTCAAGGTCTGGGACTCTCTCAGTGCCTCAACAACCAGCTACAATAATTTATTACACCTAACTCCCACTCAGTTTTATGTCTTCTACAGACTTGGATAATAGATTAGACTCCCTACAGTATGGAAACAGGCCCTTCAGCCCAACAAGTCCATACTGATCCTCCAAAGGGAAATCCACCCAGATCCATTCCCTCATTTACCCCAACTAATGCACCCAACACTATTGACAATTTAGCATGGCGAACTCACCTAACATGCACATCTTTGGATTGATGGGGGAAACCAGAGCAAACCCACACAGACACGGAGAATGTACAAACTCCACACAGTCAACCCCGGCACTGTAAGGCAGCAGTGCTAACCACTGAGCCACCATACTGCCCTAAATTCCACATCCAAATCATTAATATAGGTTGTAAATATCTGGAGCCCAAAGACTGATTCTTGTGATATCCCTATATTCACAGCCTGCCAACCTGAAAATGACCCATTTATTCTTACTGTCTGTTTTCTGTTTGTTAACTAGTTGTCAATCCATACCAGGATATCTTCTCAATCCCATGTGCTCTAATTTTATTTACCAGTCTCCTATTGATAGTCGCTGAAAATGTGTTGCTGGAAAAACGCAGCAGTCAGGCAGCATCCAAGGAGCAGGAGAATTGACGTTTCGGTCATAAGCCCTTCTTCCAGCAACACATTTTCAGCCCTGATTCCTTGGATGCTGCCTGACCTGCTGCGCTTTTCCAGCAACACATTTTCAGCTCTGATCTCCAGGATCTGCAGTCCTCACTTGCTCCTTTTGATAGTCTTCTGAAGCTCTAAATACATTATTGCCCACTAGTTCTCCCATATCTGTTCTGCTAGTTACATTCTTAAAAAAAAACACCAACTGCTTTGTCAAAGGAAGTCTCAAAAACACGCACATGATTGATTCTTTAATGACTGGCAAGGACTCTATTTTTACAAATCCTATTTTTAAAAAGAAATTGCCTTCCAATGTCAACATTTCCAACTTCTCTATGTTGCTCTCAGTTCCACGTAGAACCCATCTGGGACTAGTGGAGATCATTACAGTGGAGTTTCATCATTTCCTACACTCCTTCCATCTGATATCACTCAACTATTTTGGAATCTTGGCTCATTATTTCTCCCCAGACCAAGTGATGGAAGCAAATTCTGAGTAGGGGCAGGCAGGAAAGTCAAAGGACCTCAATCAAGTCAGTCATGACCTGATCAAGTTGCTCAAGGGGGTGAAATGACCTACTCCTTCTCCATGTCTCCAGCGCTATCTAGTTTGATAGCAGCTGAACAACTCAGACAAGAAAATCAATTCATTTTAACCACAGTACAATACATCTGGCAAAAAAGCCTGAGGACTAATTGCATTTAGCAAAGTTTCCTCTCTGGACACCATTTGTGTGAAAATTAATCTCCTTTTCTGATACAATGACAATGAATGGAGAGCAGAAGGTTAAATACTACACTTCTATAAACAGAAACACTTACATTTAGACAATGACCCATGACCCAAATCACAAAGGCATCTTGACATTTTGAAACATTTAGTAGCCCACGCAGTGTCGTACAGAACATTTGAATGTAGTTAATGTTGTAATGTAGGAAATATGGCAGCCAATTTACACAAAGCAAGCTCCTTTGGACAGCAATGTGATAATGACTGGATGATTATTTCAGTAATGCTGATTAATGATAAATACTGACTGAAATCCCCCCGGCTCTTTCTTGAAAACCACCTGAGAGGGCTGACAGGATCTCAGTCGATTATTTCATTCAAACTTACAAAAAGAAAAATTAATAAAACTAATTTGGAGCCTGCAATTTCATTTTAATTTCAAGTTTCATTTCGCCACAATCATTAAAAATTCCAAATTAGCCTTGGTACAGTCATTACATTTCTCAAATCTCTGTTGCCACAAGAAACAAAGAGCTCATTATATTTATTGGCAAAGATTTCTCATTTATCACATTTGTTTTTATTTCAAAACAACTTTAATACTCGAAAACATCTGTTTTCATTTTGTATAAAGTTACATTTATTTATTGCCAAAAATGTGGGTCCTGTTTAAGCTTTGTTTAGTGAAGAAATAATAGTTTTGTAAATCGAAATAATAGATTCACATCATGTAGAGCAGCAGATGGCTCAGTGGTTAGCACTGCTGCCTCACAGTGCCAGGGACCTGGGTTTGATTCCAACCTTGGGCTACAGTCTGTGTGGAGTTTGCACATTCTCCCTGTGTGGGCTTCCTCTGGATGTTCTGGTTTCCTCCCACATTTCAAAGATGTGCAGGTTAGGTGAATTGGCCAAACTAAATTGCCCATAGTGTTCAGGAATGTGAGGGTTGGTTGCATTAGTCAAGAGTAAATATAGGTTAGGGGGAATGGGTCTAGATGCGTTACTCTTCAGCGTTTTGATGTGGACATGCTGGGTCGAAGGGCCTGTTGCCACACTGAGGGGATTCTAAAAGTAGTGAAATTAAATGCGCAAAGCAACTCAACTGGGTAGTTACAGAAAAAGCATTTTCACAGGTGGGAAACCCAATGGGGCATAATCTTAAAATGATAGTATGGCCATGCAGAAACAAAATAAGGAAGCACTATTCTAGCAATGGCACCAGTGCCACTCCTCGGTCAGTGGGAAGTTTTGGAGAGGTACATTAGAATCCATATTGTAACAAACGAGGCTCATGAAGAGCCTTGGTAAAAGCAGTTGAAGGAGGACACTGGGATTTTCTAGTTGGCCTCCAATTTCCCAAAGCAAAGGAATGAATGGAGTTTAAATGCCTGGTTGTGCCAGCCTGGGGAGCCTGTGCTCTGGCTAGGTCTAACTCTGCCCGGATGCTAGTGCAGCTAAAGGCTGCCCTCTAGATTCAAGGGACCACATTTCATTGGGCAGGGAACCTATACCGGAGGTAGAGCAGCTTGGTAAAAATCCTAAAGAGTGACTATTTGCCCATTTGTGGTTGAGTTTGCAACGCAGAAACAGTCCAGCACCTTCAAAGGAAGATTGTTCATAACTCCTGGAATTGCTGTCATTGCAACCTAGAAACCATTAAAAGTCAGAGACAAATCATCTCAGAAGTAAGTCCTGCTCATAGGAAAGTACTGCTATTTTTTTCATCAAGCTAGATTACACTCACAATAAAGGCAACATGAGGATTGCTTCTGGTCAATATGATATGCTTCAGAGACATGACAGACATTCATTGAGATAGGGTTGAGCCAGTCAATGGAAAATGCTAATTAGTGAATAAGATTGTAGGTGTAGGAATAGAAGCTGGCCACTCAGCCCATTGAGTCTGCTATGTTACTCAATAATATCATAGCTGATCTGATGATCCTCAATCCCCCAATACCTGTTTTATCCCCACTATACTTAGTCCCCTTATTGATTAAATAGGTTGAGCTCAGCCTTGAATACACCGAACATCCCACCCTTGATAGCCCTCTGTGGCAAAAAATTCCACAAATTCACTACCTTCTGAGAGAAGAAATTCCTCATCTCTGTCTTAAATGAATGAGCCCTCACTCTGAGATTATGTCCTCCAAACCTAAACGCCTGCACAAGGAGACACATCTTTCCACAACTACTCTGTCAAGTTCCTTAGGAATCTTACATGTTTCAATAAGGTTGCCTCTAATTCTTTTAAACTCAAATGAGTACAGGCCCATCCTACTCAACCTCATAAGACCATCCCTCCACATCTGGAATCTACCTAGTGAACCTTCTCTGGATTACCTCCAATGTCATTATATTTTTCCTTACATAAGGAGACCACACATGCAAAACATGCTGATTTCCCACATTCAGGAATGAATGTCATTCCTATTAACATGATGAAAGCATTGCTCCATGATGGGTTGGGAATACACTGACCATATGGCAGTGGTATAACAATGATCTCTACACACCTCCAATCCTTTTCTTTCTCACCCCTTCTATCCTTGTGCCATGAATTGGAGAAGAGTGATTTCTGCTTACATGTACTGGGCTTAACTTTTCTTTTTAGATTACTTACAGTGTGGAAACAGGCCCTTCAGCCCAACAAGTCCACACCGACCTGCCAAAGCGCATCCCACCCAGACCCATTCCCCAAATTTACCCCTTCACCTAACACTATGGGCAATTTAGCATGGCCAATTCACCTAACCTGCACATTTTTGGATTGTGGGAGGAAACCGGAGCACCCGGAGGAAACCCACGCAGACATGAGGAGAATGTGCAAACTCCGCACAGAGTCGCGTGAGGCGGGAATTGAACCCGGGTCTCTGGCGCTGTGAGGCAGCAGTGCTAACCACTGTGCTATCGTGCCGCCCAACTTCTTCAAACGCATGTCAGAATGGACAAATTGTTTTAAATAAATATCCTCAAGAGGGTATTGGATGATTATTTGGATAGAAATAATGTGCAAAGTTAGGCGGGAAAGCAGGAGAGTAGCAGGAGGTGATGATGCTCAACTGAAGAGCTGGTGCAGCCACGTTGGGCTGAATGACCTCCTTCTGCATCAGAATAACTCCATGATTCCATGAATTTAAGCTGCTTTATTCCAAAGTACAGGAAAACATAAAACTGGGCACAGGAACTCATCACTTCATCAGGAAAGAGCCACAAACCAGTAATCCTGTCGCAACATCTTTCATCTGCTGATTTGCATTGGAAAGACTAGCAGTCACCGAAAGGAGTACGGTTTTTGGTGTTGGCAGGAGGGGAGGGGATCAGAAATGCCACTTGGTGAAGTATCCTGGTTTCTGAGGTGCTGCCTTATGCAAATTTAACTGTACATCACAGCAACCTGCTGAACATAAATCTTCTCACTTTCTTCAGTGGTGTTACACAGAAACCTTAACACCCATGCTGCTCGCAGCTGCGCAAGTAAGAAAAATACGTTGGAATTCTGACAATTTCTCAACAGGGCATTTTTAAAATACCCACCTCACCCCTTGAAATCATGACTACAAAGGGTTTCTTTCAAGGACTTTGCAGCTTGTGAAGATTAGAATTGCCTCAGATCCCCAGGCAAATGGGCAGAATCAGAGGCAGGGACTCACTGTGCCATGAGGTGGGCTCTACTTGTTGGATTAATGGCAGGGAGTACCATTAAGAAAAAAAAGTGATTGGGGATTTTCATAACAGTGGTTTTGCATGACGCTTGTTTCAGGAACCTAGTCAAATATGACCAACCCATGCTGGTGGTTCGCAGGATTCTGAACCACAGAATAGAAGATTTAGGTGATTCATTGTAGAGCATGTGGGAGTCTGAGGTGGATGAAGAGTTAGCCATGGTCCACCACCAATAGTGGGCATCATTGCCTGTTAGAAAGGGACCGCAGTTATCCCACTTCAGTGGCACGACTTTACATCAACCATGGGTCACGACAAGGAAAGAAGTTTCCATGAACTTCCACAGTCAATATAGGGCTTGAACTTAGTCGATCGGTATCGTTCTACATCAAGCCATCAGAGCCCCCCCTCACCCTCGCTCACCTCCCCGCCCCCCCAACTCAACTCTCCAGGGCAAATGTGAACACCGGAGAAGGGCCTTAACTTGAGCCCAGCCAATGATCCCAGCAAATTCTGGCAGTAGAAGGTACTAGTAAGTATATCAATGCAATATTATATCATCCATAGTCTCTACATGTTGTTTAGAATATTCCTTTTGATCCATCTTTTTAATTAACTCAACTCTGGTGCAAACTTCCCTAAATACTTCCGGTTTGGATCAACCTTCCAAATGTTGAAAAACAGTCAGTCAATTACCTTTCTTTGGAGAAATTTTGGTCAGCTTCTGAAAATTCTGATCCACGTTAAAGTGAAATGTTGGTGTTTCATATGTCTTGCCATCGTCTTCAATCCCATCAACAATTCTGCAAAATAAAATGTGAGAGATTAAATGTGAACTGCTTGCTCATGTGCTGACTATCAAGCTCATGTTTCACCCAGTAGGTGACTGTACCATTTCCAACTCACTCTATCAGGAACTGACTCGAGTGAATCTTACTGACTGACACCTCGACACACAGTAAGTAACAGATTCACCTTCAGAGCCGCATTTGATTCTACAGCCCCTGCTAAGCTATCACACACCCTGTCACTTCACAACCACAGGTCTGCAGTGCCCAGCACTCAGTTTCTGATAACTTCAAATATGAAAATTATGACTGGAACACATTCCTTAAAATGTATCAACCAGATGGAAATGTAATTTGTGACTTACATTTGCCTTACACTGGTGGAAGGATCGAGCACCAAAAGTCACTGATTTAATGCAAACAGCAAAAGAAGTGATGACCGCATTAGGTTTTTATTCTTGCACGGCGAGTGGATAAGATTTGGAGTCCACTGCTCGAGAGTATACTGGCCGCAGATTCAATCCAAGCTTTTAGAAGATAATTGGCTATATATCTGAACGGAAAACATTCGCACAGTTATAGGAACAAGATGGTGCAAGGTGGGACTCGGGTGAATTTCTCTTCAAGTGCTGATTGGCTTCCTGGACTGTAATCATTCGATGATTTCAGAAGAGAGTGTGAGGAAGTGAACAAGAGAAATAAAATGAGAGGGATTTTTGGAGCCCAGAATGCTCCAATGGCTATACAGCCAATGTCCTTCCGATGTAAGATGACAAACAGCAGTTAACTAATTCCTGATGAAGGGCTTATGCCCGAAACATTGATCCTCCTCCTCTTTGGAAGCTGCCTGACCTGCTGTGCTTTTCCAGCACCACACTCTCGGCACTGCAAGTTCCCTCAAACACCATGAAGCCAATTGTATATTTTTATAATTGTGCACTATTTTAGCCACATTGTATATTTTAGTAATGTTGGCTGATGGCTAAATATTCTCCTTTACAATGATACCACCTCAGAAAGCTGGTGGAGCCTCTGCTTAAGATTTTATTTCAGAGACAGCACCTGCAACATCGCAGCACCAGCCTGTCTCACGTTTTCAGGCCTCTTGACTTGGACTTGAATGAAAACCATCCAACTCCAAAGAGAAGGCACTGTCCTTTTTGAGCTAAGAATTACATTTAAGAAGCAGAGGAAATTATAAAACTGGAATGACAGGATCATCATCGAGAGCAACAACAGAAAGGGAGGCAATGACAGAATGGCACAAGGAGAAATTGGTAATCACTAAAGCTTTTGCAGTAAACCTGTCAGTAAATAGTAAAGCTGTGAGCTTTCAATAAAAATTCTATTTACTTTATTGCAGATACTGATGTATTTCTCTCAGTCCCAATTCGCTCTTGTTGCCAATTGTGCTGAAGGGGATAAACTCTACATTGAGGATAAATTCAGTGATTGCAGAATCATTGAGAAGTGGATACTTTGAGTACACAAATCCTGTACAGCCAGTACCCTGAAGCTGACCATGCAGAAGCTGCACTGCGTAGCGGGAGTGGGGAATGACACCCATATTTCTGCAATCGCTCTGGCAGCTGTATATGGCTACATGTTCACCTGGTTCTCAGCTCCTGACCTCTATTTTCCTCAATTTTTCTTTTCCTAAACTGCTACCACCAGGCTCTCCATTCTTTCAATAATATCTTCCCCTCACCATGAAAGATTCAACAGGTATCTAATCTAATCTAAGGTATCCTTTTCCTCCTCTTTATGCTGCCTGGTTTCTAGGATCTACAGCATCTCAAAGTGCACAGAGATTTGCAAGTCATCCAATGCCCCATATCCAGAGCTGCTGTTTCCCTGTGCCCCTCTAAAATCTCCCAGTTGACATTTCACTGAATGAATTCAGTTGTAATTAGTTTGTGTAATCCAGTGCAATCTTTTGTTGATTAGGTTTGTGCTGATCAAAATTTCAGATCTGAATCAGAGGAAAACAAATATTACCAATGCTGAAAAAAAATCAATGATTTCTACAAGTACATGCATATAAATCTAACAAAAAATGTTTAAATGGCTATTATATTTAAGGCTGTAATAGATCGATTCTTGAGCAGTTTAGGAATCAAGGGTTATGGGGAAAGGGCAGGAAAGTGGATTTGAGGAATTTTGAATCAGCCACAATTCTATTAAATGGTGAGCTAGGCTCAAGGGACCAAATGGCCGACTCCCAATCTTATTTCTTATAGTCTTGTGGTCTTATTCAGAAAGAGTTAATCTCCAGCATGGAGGCTGGTTTGTCCTCTTATCACCAGCTAACGCTGCCTTTGACTGTAGTCTAGCTGCTGGAGAGTCTGGGCTCACTGAACTTATCAGGTTGTTCCATACATGGGAGGTTGTGCTGCCCCCAATTGTAGATAAACCCTCTCATACCAACAAAGCTCATTTAGTGAAGGCTCAAATGAGATTAGTGTATTCAAGGTGATTGAGTTCAGGTTTGAAGGTTAGCATCCAAGTGCGGTATAACTCATATTTCTTGCAATTGCCCAGGTGTAGAGGGTATTGATTTGCTAAGCCAAAAATGAACTTTCATCTCTATTTCTTTATTTTCTACTCATACCTAAGAAGGTCTGCAATGTGTAACCTTTAACTTTATTTTCTATGTTATGCTATAATTACTGCACTGTTTAACTTTTGACTTTGTTCTGTTATTCTGCCTTGTTCTTAGGTTTGTGTACCTTCTACCTTGTACAGAGGTAGCACGTTTTGTGGTGACATTGTACACGTTTCACTATACTCATGTACTTTTGTACTTGAGTAAGCAGGACAATAAAACCAAAACCAAATCAAATCAAAATTCAAAAACTGACATGGGAAATCAATGTTTCAGAAGGTGGACAGATTTAGCTTCACCCTGATATTATGGTTACCTTCAATTTAGATAAAAAGGTTAATGGCGAATTTAAAGGTTTTTTTACACCCCGGTTTCATCTTTGTTTCAGCTTTTTGACATTTTGATGTACTATTTACATTCCTGTTCAGCCAGTCTCCCACTAAATTTAATTCCTTTTCTGTCCTCTCCCAACTGCACACTTCTCTTGTCCAGATCCTCCCCACACCTCCATTTACATCCACAGTTGCTTTAACTCTTTCACATTCCCACTTTCAATTAGCATTACTCTCTCTCAATTATGCCATTCTCCATCAGCCACTGGATGGAAACACACTTGCTCAGGCTGGCTGTGCACATGGCTGGTTGTAAATGGCCAGCAGTTAAACCATTCAAAACTCTTCCAATAGATTTTTATACCATTTCATTTTACAACCAGAATCTAACCTCACTGGTGCAGCATGAAGGCACTCTGAAGAGTCTAGAAAGATAACAAAGCAAAAACACTCTTAAGTTCACACCTATACATCAGTAATTGTACTTTAGCATTCTTTTGTCTGTAATGTCACCTAAGTTTTCCTTGCAACTTTAGCACCAGATAATTAAATATAATTAGCAGCTCATTTATTTTATTTTTCCACCCTCCCTTGACAATGACTCATGCAGTTTTCTAACCCACATTCCATGCTATATTCAGGATTAGCAAAGAAAAATGCCAAAGGGTTTTATAATGTATTGCCTCCTTCCATCCCATTCTTTTTCGCAAAAGCTCCGTTGCACTTCAACTCTTTCTTCAGTATGAGGCGTTGCAGGAATATACAGTTCCTGTGTTGGATTGTAACTCAAAGTGCAAGTTCACAATTTGTTATTTTTAGACCTGACAGCATTGATATCTGATCAGTTAAAGTGTTACAGATCACAATAGCAATTAAATAAAATCAAGCTGTGCTTGGTGTGTCAAAATAAGTATAGTAATGAGCAACTGTCACTTTGGTTGAGCATCAGATAGCGGAGTTTGTACAATCCTAAAAACGCTTTAGACCTACAGTCCTTGTTCATGCTCCATTTTTCTTACTGTACAGAAAATAACTCATAATAGTGAAGAATATCAATAAATCATTAAAACCATTGATCATTCTTCTGCAGGAAATTTATTTCTTTTAACTGTGCAACAATTGTTCATTCTGACAGAGACACTGGACCCGAAAGTCAATTCTGTTTCTCTTCCAGACCTGCTGAGTTTCTCCAGCACTTTGTGTTTCAGAACTCCAGTTCTTTGCTTTATTTTGTTTCAATTGTTAATGTTTGTTAACATTTACTTCAAAATACCTGTGACACAGGCAATTGGACACAATGTGCCTCATGAAACAAGTAGACAACCCTCAGGTAGCAAAATTATCAACACAAGGTCAGCTTTAAAAAGCTTGGCCAGGGCTTTCTGGCACGGTCGGTAGTGTCCCTACCTCAGAGCCAGATGTTCACAGTTCAAATCCAATCCTGTTCAGGTGGCTTGTCATAACAGAGTCATAGAGATGTACAGCATGGAAACAGACCCTTCGGTCCTACCCATCCATGCCAACCAGATATCCCAACCCAAACTAGTCCCACCTGCCAGCACCTGGCCCATATCCCTCCAAACCCTTCCTATTCATATACCCATCCAAATGCCTTTTAAATGTTGCATTGTACTGGCCTCTACCACTTCCTCTGGCAACTCATTCCACCCTCTACATGAAAAATTTGCCCCTTAGGTCTCTTTTGTATCTTTCCCCTCTCACCCTAAACCTATACCCTCTAGTTCTGGACTCCCTGACATCAGGGAAAAGACTTTGTCTATCTATCGTATCCATGCCCCCCATAATTTTGTAAATCTCTATAAGGTCAGCCTCCAACAGCCCCAGCCTGTTCAGCCTCTCCATATAGCTCAAACCTCCAACCTTGGCAACATCCTTGTAAATCTTTTCTGAATCCTTTCAAGTTTCACAACATCTTTCCGATAGGAAGGAGACCAGAATTGCACGCAATATTCCAACAGTGGCCTAACCAATGTCCTGTACAGCCGCAACATGACCTCCCAACTCACTTCTCAGCCCATTGGCCCATCTGATCAAGATCCTGTTGTAATCTGTGGTAACCCTCTTCACTGCCCACTACACCTCCAATTTTGGTGTCATCTGCAAACTGACTAACTGTACCTCTTATGCTCGCATCCAAATCATTTATATAAATGACGAAAAGAAGAGGACCCAGCACTGATCTTGCAGCTCCCCACTGATCACAGGCCTCCATTCTGAATCACTCTGTCTTCTACTTTGAGCCAGTTCTGTATCCAAATGGCTAGTTCTCCCTGTATTCAACGAGATCTAACCTTGCCAACCAGGCTCCCATGGGAAAACCTTTTCAAATGCCTTACTGAAGTTCATATAAGTCACATGTACCGCTCTGCCCTCATCAATCTCCTTTGTTACTTCCTCAAAAAACTCAATCAAGTTTGTGAGACATGATTTCCCACGCACAAAGCCATGTTGACTATCCTTTACCAGTCCTTGCCTTTCCAAATACATGTACATCCTGTCCCTCAGGATTCCCTCGAACAACTTGCCCACCACCGACGTCAGGCTCACTGGTCTATAGTTCCTTGGCTTGTCCTTACCACTCTTCTTAAACAGTGGCATCATGTTAGCCAACCTCCAGTCTTCCAGCACCTCACCTGTAACTATCGATAATACAAAAATCTCAGCAAGAGGCCCAACAATCACTTCTCTAACTTCCCACAGAGTTCTAGGGTACACCTGATCAGGTCCTGGGGATTTATTCACCTTTATGCATTTCAAGACATCCAACACTTCCTCCTTTGTAATATGGACATTTCTTCCATGTCCTTTTCCACAGTAAATACTGACAAAATACTTGTTTAGTATCTCCCCCATTTTCTGTGGCTCCACACAAAGGCCACCTTGCTGATCTTTGAGGAGCCCTATTCTCTCCCTGGTTACCCTTTTGTTCTTAACATATTTGTAAAAACCGTTTGGATTCTCCTTAATTCTATTTGTCAAAACTAGCTCATGTCCCCATTTTGCCCTCCTGATTTCCCTCTTAAGAAGACTCCTACTGCCTTTGTACTCTTCTAAGGATTCACTTGATCTATCCTGTCTATACCTGACATATGCTTCCTTCGTTTTCTTAACCAAGCCTGAACAGATTAACTAAAAAAAAAGATTTAAAAAGCATAGTCAGTCTGAAGTGGGATCAAACTGGTGGTGGGAGTAAAGTCTCATGGAATCATAGAATCCTTGTCATTTTTTAAAAGTGAGATGTTAATCAAGAACCCAGACAATCTCCTCTGTTTCTGAAGGCATGATTCAGTGGCTGGGAGGGAGCAGTGAGTTAGCTTCCTTCCTTTCCCTCCCAGTCAGTTGTGCTTTTTTTTTTACTGAAGTGTCCAATAACATGACTGTTCTGAGCTGTGGATCGCTGCCATGCAGGTTCATACGACCTATGCTTCATCGCACAGCAAACTCCTGGGGCCAAAAATACTCATGGTTCCCAAACCTGCCTCCAGGGAAATAGTTGTCTGAAGAACATTATAACCAGGAGCAGGAGTAGGCCATCTGGCCCTTCGAACCTGCTCTGCCATTCAATAAGGTCATGGTTAATCTTTTCGTAGCCTCAGCTCCACTTACCCACTGTCTCACCATAAACCTTAATTCTTTTACTGTTCAAAACATTATCTATCTTAGCTTCAAAAACATTCAATGCGAAAGCCTCAGCTACTTCACTGGGCAGGGGATTCCACAGATTCTCAACCCTCCAGATGAAGAAGCTCCTCCTCAATTCAGTCCTAAATCTGCTCCCCCTAATTTTGAGGCTAAGCCCTCTCATTCTAGTTTCACCCACCAGTGGAAACATCCTCCCTGCTTCTATCTTATCTATTCCTTTCATAATCTTACATGTTTCTAGAAGATCCACCCCATTCTTCTAAATTCCAATGAATATAATCCCAGTCTACTCAGTGTCTCCTCAAGCCAACCCTCTCAACTCTGGAATCAAGCTAGTGAACCTCCTCTGCACCCCCTCCAGTGTCAGTACATCCTTTTCCCAAGTAAGGAGACCAAAACTGCATATAGTACACTAGTTATAGCCTCATCAGCACCCTGTGCAGCTGAAGCATAACCTCCCTCCTGGGACCTGGGATTTTGATTGGGACTCCCTCCCAATTAGCACAGTGATTGGTTCCCTCGCCAATGATTGTGGGAGTGAGCTCACAAATCTGGATGGCCAATCAAAAGCCCTTCAGCTTCAGCCAAGCACTTGACTCCACTACAAAGTAGGTCAATGAGAAATGACATCATCATGAAGGTACCCGCCCAACTACTTGTTAAAACTAATTTCGAGAATAGGTGCGATGATGGTGTCATGGCAATGTCACTGGCCTAGTAATCCAGAATGCCAGGCTAACTTCCCGAGCATTCGGGTTCAAACCTCAATATGGCAGTTAATGAATTTGATAAAAATGTCGAATTAAAAAGCTAGCCTAATGGTGAGTTACATTACTATAAACCAATTGTTGATTGTCATAATCAAAGGCAAATTTGGCTCACTGATGTTCTTTAAGGAAGATATCTGTCATTCTTACCTGGTCTCACCTATTTGTGAATCCAGACCCACAGTAATATGGTTGACTCTTAACTGCCCTCCAGGTAATTAGGGACAAGCAATAAATGCTGACCTAGTTAGTGACATCCACACTCCATGAATGATGTTTTTTTGAAAAATGCAGTCGGGTCACCTTTTGGGGAGAGGTGGGAGCCTTGGTATGAGGTGTTTTTTTTGCTGCACTATCACCAGGGATAAAGCAAGGGCATGCAGACCTGCCTACAGCCTGGCATCCTCACCTGCACTGGGTATCTGCCTCCAAGCAGTTGAGCTGCCCGGTGCTGCCAACAGGGAGCTAAGAATCTGTTGACCCTTTCAGTCAGTCCCTGAGTTATTCTCAGCTACTGTGTGCGTGTGTACGTGTGTGTGTGTGTGTGTATGTGTGTGTCAGCACAGTTCATAGCTTCAGCGGGTATGGGTGAGTGAAGACTACATAAAGTAAGGCACTGTATCTTGGTACTTGTGTAGACTTCAGAACTTTAATAACTGTTCCTAGATTGAAAGAAGCAGCAATAACTCTGTCTGGAATAAATTATTGGAGGACAAGGACAAATATTAAAGAAATTGAAAGGAATTAGCCAAGTCTGAGAAATGAACAAGTTTGAGGTTACAGAAACAAAACTGTGGGTTAGGTGCATTGGCCAGGGGTAATGTAGAGTGGTATGGGAGTGGGTCTGGGCGGGTTACTCTTTGGAGGTCATTGTGGACTTAGTGGGCCAAATGGCCTGTTTCCATACTGTAGGGATTTTGTGAAATTTCTATGAACGGTTGGTTGTAATGATTTACTGACAACATTGGACTTGTAACATGAAGATCTGGACTAATGATCTACGGATGAGAATAGCCTAGGAAGTTAGTCAGTTATATTTAAGAAGGCAACTGGACCTTTCTCAAGGTCTTTTAGAGACAGGCAATAAATCCTGGTCTAGCCAGCAATGCGTATATACTGCAGATGAATATAAAAAAGCCCTCTCACAATCGTGCCCACTTGGACTGAATAAATAGGGAAAAAATGTTCACATTTGTGAAAGCATTGCAAAAGAGAGGGTACAGATTTAAATTAGCAGAAGAAATAAAAGTGATATGAGGAAAAACATTTCTACACAATATGTGCATAAGGTCTGAAATGCACTGCTTGACAGTGTTATGGAGCAGGTACATTCAATGCTTCCAATGGGGAATTAGACAGCTATTTGAAAAGGAATAATGTGCATCATTGTAGGGAACAGACAGGAGAATGGCATTGAGTGAGATGTTAATTTGGAGAGCTGGTGCAGATAGGATTAGGTTTATGATGTAGAATCATTGAATCCCATTTGGCCCATCCAGTCCACACTGACTATCAAAAAAGCATCCCAACCAGACCCAACCCCCTATCCTATCCCTGTAACCCTGAATTTCCTAATCTGCACATCCCTGGACACAAAGAGCAATTTAGCATGGCCAATCCACCTAACCTGTACATCTTTGGACTGTGGGAGGAAACCAGAGCACACAGAGTTAACTCATGTAGACAGTTGCCTGAGGGTTGAATCGAATCCAGGTCCCTGGCGCTATGATGGGCCAAATTACCTTATTTTGCGTTGTATAAATTCTGAGTGCTTCACCAAAACTGCACCCAGTCAGGTATCTGTTTAATCTCCTTTAAGCAGGTTCGTATGATGATAGCCAGCTGTTAAGATCTAAATTATGTGTTGAATCCAAATATTTGAACATGCATATTTTATTAGTGCAGCATCTATTCAGCACTGGTTTCTATTCTCTCATCAAAATGAATCCATTACATGGAGCCTTTTCCATTCTTATGAAGCAGAGTGAATCACAAGGCAGTACCACTGAGCTATTACCACAATATTATAGAAAATTAAAGTTCATTTTCTAGCCAAGAAAGTAAAATGCAGTCAAGGACAGTCTGATGACTTATGAATCTCAGATTTGTTTGTTAAGATAATCAAAATTGAAAATATCAGTGTGGAAAATTATCCTGCATTTACTTCTTTACTTGGACAAGATACCTATAATAACACTGGTCACTGCCTTATAACGGAAAGACACAATAATCAACCTAACTGAATCCACAGTGACATTCCTCTTTTGAAGGGGAACAAAGGATTTTTTTTTCCTTTCTATTGGTGACTCACAAATGAAATTTCATCAAAATTGTACTTTTTGAAACTGGGCTTTGTTACAATTCTATTTATGACCCGGAATTATGGAGATTAGTCTCCTTTTTCTTAAAATGAAAAATTACACTCTCAAATGTCTGCATTTATTCTTAAACATTCTCTGATATCCTTTGTGTGTGGAAAAAATATCCACCCAAGACAGCCAGAAACAAAACTGGCCGAGTCATTTTTGGATTTGTTTCCGTTACTCAACAATCCTAGGATATCATTTTGGACCTTTCTGGCATTCAGTTGAGAAGATTATCTGCAGAATTTTCTTTAAGTGCAGACTTATCCTAATCCTAATAATGAAGAAATAAAACAATTCATAACGTTTGTATTATTATTCAGTATGAGCTGATCAACACCCAAATTTACTGTTATATGTATGGTCCTGCATAAATATGACTGAGTGAAGTACTGTGGTTCAATAAGTTCTCAACCTGCGTAATATATATTGAGTAATCACATTGTCATCATATTTGGTTTGAAACATACCTCGGACTTAAATCAGGAGGTCCACAGCAGTTTAGGGATGGTAGAAGTAGTTTTGATGGTTTTCGTGCATTACCATTTCCATTACTGGATGCAGTCTCTTCCTTCTTATATTGGGGGCTTCCACCCCTCCTGCACTTAGCTGGTGAACGACTGCCAAGTCTTATCGTTGAGTAATGCTTAAGGTCATCTCCAAGCAGGCTCCCGAGCGACCCTCGCCGGATTGGGCTGTTCAAACCGGGCAAGGTGAGCTTCCTCCGGGTCTTTGTTGCTGGTGAGAGATGAGAATATTCACCTGGTTCATCCTCAGTTTCCAAAATGGAGGGAAGCTTCTTGTTGGAATTGTCACCACTCTCCAAGTGGTTCTAAAACAAAAAAAAACAAATACAGTGGTCTCATCAGACTGCTTTTTAAGTGACGGGTACAGGGTCTCACTCTTTCATTTTTAATGAAATTGGCCAACCAATTCTCCTACTATTGGAGGTTTGTATGTTGTTATTTCATTTTCTGCAAAGCCGCTTGTCACATTGAATGGAATGCGTCTCTGCCAATATATTCCAGTCAATATATTTTTTCTCCTATTTCAATGTAAGAAAAACAACCACATTTCTGGCATTTGATTTAAGTGTCCTGTCAGAGTGGAAAGATTTTGCAGTGAGTTATCTATTATCACCTACTTTCACATCCCCTCTTTGCTTAGAATTTCTAACTGATGCCAAGGATTTATTCTTCAATGGTGGTATCTCAGAAAATGGCCATTATTCATGTGGACCTCTGGATAGAGTATGGAAAGACTTTACTTGAGTGTGAGCTCTACTCTTTTGTGACCCAACCTTCATATGTGTCTACATTTCTGATTTCCACCCTCCCTGTTTCAGATTCTACAGCGTCGTCGGCTGAGATTGGTTACCTCCACTGAGAAGAAGAATGGAAGATAGGGAGTTGCTCACCTTTCGAAAAAAACCATTGCATATCTGGATAATTAGCAGCTGGAGTAAAAATTAGTTTGAATTAACTGAGCCAATTACTGGGAACCTTCAGCTGTTATACACACAAATAAACCTCACTTATTGTATATTCGAAACATGTACATGAAGAGCAAAAATGCAATGGGGAGAGAAAAGGCCCTGAAAAAATCAATGAGGTCATCTATGTGCTGAATCACAAGAGATGGGAGAGATACCAAATGTACTGTGGAGAAAGACGTGGAAACTAGGAAACTTGGGGAAATAAATATTGATGTCATGAAAACAGTCAACATTACAAAAGAGGAGGTACTGAAGGCCTTAAAACACAAATGTGAATAAATCTCTGGGACGTGGTCAAGTGCAAAAAGCTAGGGGAGAGATTGCAAGCCTCTAGCAGAGATATTTGTATCATCTACAGCCATGGGTGAGGTTCTGGAGGGCTGGAGGATGGCTAACGTTGTGCCCGTATTTGTTAAAGGTTGTAAGGAGAACACTGAGAACTATGGACCAGTGAGTCTGACATTGGTGGTGGGTAAGTTGTTGGAGGTGAGTCTGAAAAATGGATTTACATCCATATGGAGAGGCCAGGACTGATTAGGGATAGTCAACATGGTTTTGTGCATGGGAAGTTGTGTCTCACAAATTTGGTTGAGTTTTTTTGGGAAGTAACCAAGAAGATAGATGAGGCCAGAGTGGTGTTGTCTGCATGGACTTTAATAAAGCCTTTAACAAGATTCCACATAGTAGACTAATCAGTAAATCACATGGGATTCAGGGACAGCTTACCATTTAGATCCATAATTTTGTAAGAGGCTGGTGGTGGAGAATTGATTTTTGGACTGGAAGCCTGTGACCAGCGATGTTCCATACGGATCGGTGCTGGGTCCACTGTCGTTTGTCATTTATATAGGTGATTTGGATGAGAATTTAGGAGGCATGGTTAGTATGTTTGCGGACAAAACCAAAATTGATGGTAAAGTCAACAGTGAAAAAGTTTACCTAAGATTACAAAGTGATCTTGATCAATTGGGCCAATAGCCTAAGGAGTGGCGGATACCATTCAATTTGGACAAATGCAAGGTATTGTATTTTAGTAAAATAAACAAGGGCAGGACTTATATAGTTAATGGTAGGTCCGTGGATAGCATTATGAAATAGAGACCCAGGGGTTCAGGTGCATAGTTCTTTGAAAGTTATGTCACAGGTGGACAGGATTGTTAAGAAGGCATTTAGCACACTTGCCTTTATTGCTCACACTGAGTACAGGAGCTAGGATGCCATGTTGAGGTTGTTCAGGAAGCTGGTGAGGCCTGTTCTGGAATACTAAGTGCTCTTCTGGTCACCCTACTACAGGAAGGATATTATTAAATTGGAGTGGTTTCAGAAAATATTTACCAGAATGTTGAGGGACTAGGGGAGTTTGAGTTATAAGCAGAGGTTAAATAGGCTGGGACTTTTTTCAGTAGAATGTAGGTGGTTGAGCTTTATAAATTCAGGAGGGGCATAGATAAGGTAAATAGCAAAAATCTTTTCTCTAGGGTGGGAGAGTTCAAAACTAAGGGGTATGTTTTTAAGGTGAGAGGAGAAAGATTTAAAATGGAGCTGAGAGGCAACTTTTTCACACAGAGGATGGTTCGTATGTGGAATGAATTGCCAGAGGAAGTGTGGATGCAGGTACAGATGCAACATTTAAAAGACATTTGGACAGGTACGTGAATAGGAAAGGTTTGGAGGTATATGGGACAAACACAGGCAAGTGGGACTAGTTTAGTTTGGGAAACTTAGTTGGCATGAATGAGTTGGATCAAAGGGTTTGTTTCTGTGCTGTATGACTCTGTGATTCTACGAGAAGGTAATCGATTAATGCAAACACGATAGAATACAAAGGGTCAAATTATCAAATTCTTTTTCTTTTACATATGGAATAATGTTCCTTTTCAAGTTTAGTGGTTTCAGAAAAAAATGAAACGTTTATGAATTTCTGGACACAGGTGAATTGAGATGTTTTGTTACAAACCTACTCAGGAAAAATGCTCATTCTTTTCAAGTTAGATATCCTAGACTGTCCACCACAATGGTATTTTAGTGTCGTGATCTCTATTGGGGAGCCATAAACCAAAGGAGCCAGATTTGTCCATTGATCCCCAAATGAATAAATTACTAACAAGATTTTACTTTTTGCAACTTTTAAATGATCATGAATCAGAACACTGCATAATAAAACATGAATTATACTTTAAATAGAAAGTTACATTTCACTTTAAAACGTTGACACATCAAATTTGCATCTAATATGACTGTAAGTATTTGCGTAATTCCACACAGACAATCCAACAGTACACTGTTCTTTATTCATGTAAGCTAGGTCTGACAACAGTTTTTATCTTCTGAGTTTCATGGGTATGATTGGAACCCACAGGCGCATTTCCATGACGCCTCCTCTCCCTCCATTCATGGCAGCCCTGTTAATATAGCTTTCTGGATTTCCTTCTCAACCAACCAACCAATAACATCCCAGTTCACAGTTTGACCACTTTTGGCAAAAGCCCCAACCTTTAGCATCTCAGGAATTAGTGAAGATGGCCTTAAACCAACATATGGTTTATCACTTAATGGTGTACAACTCCAGTGTCCTGTCAAATTTGACATGTAAATAGTTGAGTGAACCGCCTAAGGCTGCTGAGAGCTGACAAGGACTTTGTTAAATACTAACGGAGTGAATTAATGCTAATTTGTGTATTCTGGATAGCTTTGTGCACATATGAAGCCACAAATGTTAAGAACAGGCTCCAAGGTAAAATTACAATTGCAGCCAGACAGTACTAATGAGACAATTCGATAACTGCCAGTTTAGATCAATAGCTCCACCACAAATACAGAACAAGCTTATCTAGAAGTTCCTTAGGATTGTCAACCAATTCTGTTTTTCCCCGTTTGTTTTATTGCTCATCATCGCCCTCATTTACACTACATGGTACGCACGAGAATATAACAGCCAACATACCTGGGAAAGTCTGGGGGATTTAGCGAACTTTGAGAATCCCTGTGAAAACAATAGATGCAATTAAGATTGTGCAATCAACTAGAACAGATCAGCAATCATCACAAGAGTGAGCTATATCTGAATTTACATTTAGAGAATCTCGTAATGATTATCAAATCCAGGTAGCAACCATAATATCTGAAGTAAATGGTACTGGGATTGTACTTAAAACTTATTGTGGCAGACAGAAATATAATAGGTTTGTTCGGGTAATCACTGATGTTGGCTGAAAATGTGTTGCTGGAAAAGCGCAGCAGGTCAGGCAGCATCCAGGGAACAGGAGAATCGACGTTTCGGGCATAAGCCCTTCTTCAGGAAGGGCTTATGCCCGAAACGTCGATTCTCCTGTTCCCTGGATGCTGCCTGACCTGCTGCGCTTTTCCAGCAACACATTTTCAGCTCTGATCTCCAGCATCTGCAGACCTCACTTTCTCCTCTAATCACTGATGTTAACTGGTTAAAAACTGAATGACAATATCGACCTTAACCAACAAGGCATTGACCCATGTTGCACCCAGAATAATGGAAAGAAGGCATTCTTTAGATGCTAGACATTAATTAACATCAGAGCTGAAAATGTGTTGCTGGAAAAGCGCAGCAGGTCAGGCAGCATCCAGGGAACAGGAGAATCGACGTTTCGGGCATAAGCCCTTCTTCAGGAATGGATGCTGCCTCATTAATTAACATCAATCTGAGCAGACCCAAGCTACATTCTGAGAGTGTGGGCTGGCAGGACAAATGTGCCCTGGTATCAGCTGAAATAACAATGACTCCAGTACAGAGTAAGCATGGCTATTGTGAGAAATGGGAATGCCTCAGTGAGCCACACAATTCCCCATGACAGCATTATTTTGAGAGGAGAAGGCACTAAAACCAATCCACCTCTGATCTATCTATAAAAAGAAAATACTGTCTCAATTACATTGTGTGCCAGCATCTTATGGTCACAACTGTCCTGTAAATTGCAGCATCCTCATGAGAAAAATCATCTCTCAGCATGTTTGACATCATCTATCAGAATCTGGGAAAGGTGGGTAGGGTTTAATATTTGCAGAGACATCTTGATGGATCTCATCAGAACTATTTCCTGACAATAGTTAAATTATCCATTTGCATATTAACATTATTCACTTAGTATATTCAGGTATCCGAGACAATCATTATTTTAAGAGTGATTGTTCCTGGAAAACAGATCGGGAGTTCCATTTTGATCAGTAATTATCTCAAAACAGGAAAGATTCATTTATCACAAACATTATAGCCACAGCGCGCAGAGAAAACTAAACGGTTCAATTCCTTCTACTTATTAGCTACTCTGACATGTTTATAAGATATTGATTTTACAACACTGTGTGAGAAAAGCTGCTTTTTAAGCACTACATTTTTTAGCATGAAAAGTCATGACCAGGGGCAACTTTTCCCATCCTGTGTCTGATTAATATAATCTTCCCAGGAGTTGCTAACTGTTTCCTGTTGGCATTCGAGGAATTCTGACACTCTTAATCCCACCAAAACAAAATGTGTTATTGATACCAAGCGTGGAATTTTTTTTTGTTGAATCCTCCAATTTGTAAACCACCTTTGTAGCATCAAGCTAACGGACATTCTGAATGCTTGAGAGCAACAAGTCTGCGGAGTGCAACTTTGGAATTAGTGAACAGCAGGCTGGGTTAATCTCCGACTAGAAGGCAATCATAAATTTGCACAAAGTGCAACATTTGACATGGAACATTGCTGCTATCTTTGCAACAGCATGCAGCAAATGCACACTTGCATTTGGTGTGCATGGCAAGATTCCAGCTTACATGTACTTTTAACATTCCAAGGAACCCGAGACGAAATGCTGTGTAGAGATAGCACCTTGAATCTGCTCCATGCTACTGGATTGCTAACTCAGACCATGGTGAAAATTAAAGGGGGACAGAATTCCACAACTCTCTCTGCTGCTTACGTCAGCCAGGGTTTGTTTCATACTGGAATGTATGATAAGACAAGGTGGTCCTTTCTGTAGAAAACCTAATACTTGCATTTTGTTATTGTTATTATTGCCACACTCTAACTGCAATAAAAACCTCAATGGTTCAAGAAAGGTCAGGTAAGTTCTCAGATGCATTAAACATTATGACTGTGGCAGAGATTCCCCAAACTTTTGCACACAGTTGAGAAAAGAGCCCAGTTGTTAAAATGGTGTTTCTTGGGATTGAACAAAAATGTGAACAGATCTGTAGGGATTACACATGCAACACTGTCATCATTGGTGTGGGTTTTGAATGACTGGCATTACACATTAATGATTAACAAAATAATAAGTAATAATAAGGTAATATATAAAAATCCCGTGGGACAATGGTGCAATGGTCATGTTACTGGATAAGTCCTTCGCAGTTCTGAACTGACAATATATAACTGCTTTGATGATTTTAAAGCCTTCTTAGATGCAATAATATGAATTATGTAAACAAGTATGCAAACACACTTTCAAATATACAAACACTTGCACGCACACACAATTGCATCCACCCATGCGTTCAGTCCTAAACATGCATTCAACTCTAGACACACACACACCTTTCAATTTTTTTGATAGTCAAGCCAAGTCTTCAAATCGTAAAATGATGAATTTTAAGCTATCATTGTAACTGGAATAAAATCTTTGTGGATTAAATTTAGCAATTACATTTATATTCAAAAAAACTCAACTAGATTAGATCTTGAGAGCTGTTTTTACATGGAACAAAACCATCAGCCCAACCTTCTACCCTGCATGCACTCTCAGTGCCTGTCATCATAACAAATGTTAGAGCACAGATTTCTGGATTGTATTCCAGATTAGAATGCCCATGAGGTGACTCCTACATAAAAATAGTGTCCCATGTGATATGTTCTGAATCTGATTTCTGCTGTTGATTAAGTAGGGCACAATGTGATATATTAATAAACAGTTGGCTCTCAAAAGAAGTCGCTGAAAAATGTGTTGCTGGAAAAGCGCAGCAGGTCAGGCAGCATCCAAGGAGCAGGAGCATAAGCCCTTCTTCAAAAGAAGTCCACAACACCACATGCCCTAAAAAGGATTTTTATAAGCATCTGGATGTGATAAAGTTTCAAGTCATCACTTTTTGTGCAAGTGGGCAAAATGGGTTTATTGCTGTGAAAGATAGCAATGGTCAATACTGTTATTGCATCCAGTCAAATTTCCTGCTAAAACAACACGTTTCACATCCAGAGGCAGATAACACTTGTGTTCCAAATGGACATGTGTTTGTACATCCTGCACTAAACATGTTGTTTTCTTCAAACTGTGTTTTAATATACAGCAGATGATATTACTATGTCCAAAAGTTATTGAGAAAGCAAACCCTTTCTTCACAGGGATATGTCCACAGCACAAAAGGTAGACCACCACCATTAATATCAAAAGTAAACCATAAATATCAAACAACCAATCTATGAAGATAACTGCAGTAGGTGATGGAAAGGCTTTGTATTGGTTCAATAGAGTTCCTCTTTGAAGGTGGACATTGTGGAGATAAAGCTGAGGGTATTTGCTGTAGTTAACTCGCTGCCAAGGAAACTGCAAGTGGACATCAAGAAAAGCTGGAGTTGCATTAGAATCCAGTCCAATGATATGTAATGCTGTAATGAAGCCTTTACATTTTGCCGGTTTAAGAAGGCAGGCTCAATTCTGTTCATGTTGCTTTTAGACCTTCTTTGATATTGTCCTCAGTTAATACAGGGTTCTGGAGCACAGTTTTCATGTTCATAATGCTGTCAGTCCCAGGACCCTTTCTCCCTGCTGCTGTCACTCAGGTTGATCTCTCACCATTTATGCCTTCCTGCTGCTGGTCACGTTTCAAACATGCTTTGGTACAAGCCCCTAAATTGCTAGTTTATAGCTACTGTTTGTTAGTGGTTTTGCACTATGATTGATAAGGATGGAGAAATTGGAAAGGGGAGAAAAGATCTGCATGTATATAGTGTGTATATAATATATTTATGTATATATACATAAAATATGTGAATATTTTCACCAACCACCAGACCCCTCAAAGTGCTTTACAGTCAATGAAGTAGTCAGAAGATACTTCAGTCATACAGAAGCAAAACTTTGTTTTAAAATGACTGATAAGTGTTTCTGTGCTTAGTACTGTCAGGCAGACAAAGAAAATTTAATGGTAAGGTCCTAGGGAGTGTTGCTGAACAGAAAGACCTTGGATTGCAGGTTCATAGCTCCTTGAAAGTGGAGTCGCAGGTAGATAGAATAGTGAAGAAGGCGTTTGGTATGCTTTCCTTTATTGGTCAGAGTATTGAGTACAGCAGTTTGGAGGTCATGTTGCGGCTGTACAGGACTTGGTTAGACCACTGTTGGAATATTGCGTGCAGTTCTGGTCTCATTCCTATCGGAAAGATGTTGTGAAACTTGAAAGGGTTCAGAAAATATTTACAAGGATGTTGCCAAGGTTGGAGGATTTGAGCTACAGGGAGAGGCTGAACAGGCTGGGGCTGTTTTCCCTGGAGCATCAGAGACTGAGGGGTGACCTTATAGAGGTTTATAAAATTATGAGGGGCATGGATAGGATAAATAGACAAAGTCTTTTCCCTGGGTTGGGGGAGTCCAGAACCAGAAGGCATAGGTTTAGGGTGAGAGGGGAAAGATATAAAAGAGACCTAAGGGGAAATCTTTCCACTCAGAGGGTGGTACGTGTATGGAATAAGCATACATTAAATGCAGATTTATACTTGTGCCTTGTGGGTAATATACCAGGCCAGATTAGGATAGCTTTCAGCAAGGTATGACTTTGATAAATTGCCTAGTTACAAGGAAGTCCATGAGAAATGGGAATTTCAATGAGATTTTGAGGTAAGAATTGCTTACAAACTGAACCCCAGACAGAGTGAT
The DNA here is from genome assembly GCF_004010195.1 of Chiloscyllium plagiosum. Taxonomy (NCBI): domain Eukaryota; kingdom Metazoa; phylum Chordata; class Chondrichthyes; order Orectolobiformes; family Hemiscylliidae; genus Chiloscyllium; species Chiloscyllium plagiosum. The sequence goes on from NC_057742.1 coordinate 13,306,578, forward strand.
TTTAATAAAGGCTGCATCATGATAATGGGGTCATCTCATTCATCGATCTTTGGATTTCTTTCCCAATCTTGTTCTTGATAAATTCCTTTCCTCAGGATTAAATTGACTGGATAATTCAGTAAATACAGGACAAAGATTTCTATAATAAAAACTGCAAATGTGATGGTTTCTCTTATGGGTGAAAGGATGATTTATTGAACCTGATGTGCAGTCACATAACAGCACAAGGCCGAAACGTCGATTCTCCTGTTCCTTGGATGCTGCCTGACCTGCTGAGCTTTTCCAGCAACACATTTTTCAGCTCTGATCTCCACCACCTGCAGTCCTCACTTTCTCCTACAAGGCAGGTACAGTAAAGGAAGACCATTGGACCATTCTTGGCTCATCCATCCATATTAAACTTACAGTTTTTTTTGCATCTCATCTTCCATGAGCCCTTTGTAAAGACCGTGTGTTTTTATTTTTCATGTATTTTAAAACTGTAGACTAAATGTGGAAATAACTGTTGTGAAATCCAGGGATTTACTCGGATGGCTGAAAGTTTTGAAAGCAAGAAACTTGATGATGCTCATGAACCTTGTATAACTGTTGGCTCCAGAAGTGTGGAGATGAACAGGAGCTGCTGCGTTGTGTAAAAGTGAAGCTGAGTGGTTTGTTGACTGAATGGTTTGCTTGCCAACAATGTGATTGTACAGCTAGGACTGTGAGTGAGACAGTGAGGAACTATTTCAGTCCATAAGAGAAACCAGCAGATCTGCAGAAGTCAAAAAGCTATTAGTTCTCTGCAGTAAGCCACTTTAAAGTTAAAGAAAGTCAACCCTTCTTTCCTTCAGCAGATACCATAAGTTGTAACATTGAATTGGATAAGTCAGAGACCTTTCACAGTGAATCAGCCAAGTGTGCCTTTTGCAAACCAGGGGAAGCATTTGGAAAAGGGAAGGCCAAAGTAAACCTCTGGATCAGACAGAATCACCCAACAATTCTTGTGAACAAAGACCAGGGAATGGTTTTCACAGTTTCCACCTATGTGTTCTTTTTCCCTTGTTTATTTTTGCTCATCTCTGTGTGTAAAGGGAGTTTAAATAGGGGTTTAGAGTTTTAGTTACAGAGCTTACTTCATTTGGTTTGTTTGTTTGCCTGTAGCTAGAATCTAATGACCTGTAATAAATAGTGATTTCTTGTTCATTACAGAAACTTAGTCCATGCTTTCTATCAACCTGGCTCTGACGACTTCAGGAATGGCAGGGTTTGATTTCCAGTCAGCTAGCCCAGTGAGTTGTGACACGATAAAAAATCCCATTCTGGGCAGTGTTCACACTGTTAGAAAGAAACTGTTGTAAAAAGAATGCCACCATTATCCAACCAGATCATGGAGCTGCTCTCTCATTAGAGAGAGATAATTGATAGACAAGAGGAGAGATTGAGTTGATCACCTCAGCAGGAATTGAACACAGTCTGCATCATAAACCAGCCATCCAGCCAACAGAGCTAAGTGACTCCTTGTTGCTATCAGCTCTTAAGTGATTAGATTACATTACAGTGTGGAAACAGGCCCTTCGGCCCAACAAGTCCACACCGACCCGCCGAAGCGAAACCCACCCATACTCCTACATTTACCCCTTACCTAACACTACGGGCAATTTAGTATGGCCAATTCACCTGACCCTGCACATCTTTGGACTGTGGGAGGAAATCGGAGCACCCGGAGGAAACCCACGCAGACACGGGGAGAACGTGCAAACTCCACACAGTCAGTCGCCTGAGGCGGGAATTGAACCCGGGTCTCTAGCGCTGTGAGGCAGCAGTGCTAACCACTGTGCCACCGCGCCGCCTTTACTTCTTTAGTTACAGCTGTGAGCTGTAGATGCTGGTATTGGACTGAGGTGGACAAAATCAGAAGTCACCTGATAAAGGAGCAGCGTTCTGAAAGCTTGTGATTTTAAATAAACCTGTTGGATTATAACCTGGTGTCATCTGACTTCTAGTTATAACTGTATTCTGAGTTTAACTTGCTTTACCTGGCCATTCTGTTTATTGTTTTAACTTCTAATTCATACTATGAAGCACCATAAGGTAATATAACTTTTCTTTTATTTCTCTATTTTGTATCTAAGAATGGTACCTACATATTTTGTACCTGTGATGGCATTGTGAGGGGCAACATTGTAAACTTTTCATTGTACTCCTGTACCTGGGTACCCATGACAATAAACCTAATGCTAATTCTAATTCAATGGCCCATGATTCTGCACAATGAGTGTTTGGGCCAGAATTGTTGAAGAAATTATCAAGATCCAATGAAGTACTGTTTTCAGAATTATTTAGCTGCAGGCAGCTTTTGAAATTTGATACTTAATTCAAAGTGCCTGAACCAAACTTTGAGTCAGATAGTGAAATGAGTGGATTAATTCACATGGAGTGACACATTCATTGATGACGCACTCTGATAGATAACTTTAATTACTCATTATTGTTTTGTCTTTATGCTCTTCAGTCTAGGTTGGATTCTAATCAGCTTTCTTGGAAAAAAACAGTTGCTATTAATAATTATATTCATTCTTTGAAATGCACTGTGCTGATACACATTGGCAAAGGTTTATTCCATGAGTGTTATCCAGAATTTAGACGTGGAAGTGCAATCATATCAAGTTTTAGATTATATTAGATTCACTACAGTGTGGAAACAGGCCGTTCTGCCCAACAAGTCCACACCGACCCTCCGAAGAACAATCCAGCCAGACCCATTCCCCTATATTCACCCCTGACTAATGCACCTAACACTATGGGCAATTTAGTATGGCCAATTCACCTGACCTGCACATCTTTGGACTGTGGGAGGAAACCGGAGCACCCGGAGGAAACCCACGTAGACACGGGGAGAACGTGCAAACTCCACACAGACAGTTGCCCAAGGCAGGAATTGAACCCGAATCCCTGGCATTGTGAGGCAGCAGTGCTAACCACTGAGCCAACATGCATTTTATTCGATGTATACTGCCAATCCCATTAGAAGGTGCCCAAACTTGAAATGTAAAATGAGTGAAATCTCCTGATACCTCGACAAATACTCAAGAAAAAAAGATACCATTTTTTTTTGAAATATAAAAATTTAAGTTTCAATTTTTTTCAGCCACCCATTCATGCACATCAGACAGAACATACTAACAAATCTATGATCTTCAAATTTTAACATTGTTAACATTTTTATGCCACATAATACATTACAATACAATCAAAGAAACAAAGAATGTAGGACCAAAATCAGAAATTGCTGGAAAAATTCAGCAGGTCTGACAGCATCTGTAAAGAGAAAGAATGGTTCACATTTTGGGTCTCATCACCCTGCTTCAGAACTAGAAAAAGGTTGGTATATATTTTGAAGATGGAGTGGGGGTTTGGTGAAGGAGTAAACAATAGGTGGAGATGGAGCCCAGAGAGAGAAAGACAAACAATGGATAGACAAAGAAATGGGAAAGGCCAGCCTGGAAGAATCAATAGCTGCTAATGGGGACCATTAGTGGCTGCCAATGGGTTGGTTATGGTAGCAGCCCATGTGATGATAAGGGCTGATGTGGAGGGGGGTTTGGGTAAGGACATGGGAGAAGGAGAAGGTGTTCAGTCCCTAAAATTGTTGAACTCCATATTGAGTCCTGAATGTTGCAGGGTTCCCAAGTGGAAAATGAGATGTTGTTCAGCTTGCACCAACAAAGAATGTAGAATAGGTCTTGGGGGGGTATTGAAAAAAAAATTCAAAATGTTCCAACAATCTGACAGGGAAAAAAAAACACAATTGGAGATGTGATTTGGGTTGGGGTTACAGCTAGTAATGTGGTCACTGAACAATTTGGATGGAGGGTTTAATGGAGAGCAGTAAAAGAGCAAGTAGATTCAGGAGCATTGTGACAATAGGAGAACTTGGGGTGGCAGGGTGGCTCAGTGGTTAGCACTGCTGCCTCACAGCACAAGTGACCAGGGTCTGATTCCAGTCTCGGACGTCTGTGTGGAGTTTACACGTTCTCCCCATGTCTGCGTGGGCTTCCTTCGAGTGCACTGGTTTCCTCTCACTGTCCTAAGATGTGCAGTTTTGGTGAATTGCCCATGCTAAATTGCCCATTGTGTTCAGGGGTGTTTTGGTTAGGTGCATTAGTTAGGGGAATAGGTCTGGGTGGGTTACACTTCGGAGGTTTGATGTGGACTTGCTGGTCCAAACGGCCTGTTTCCACACAATAGGGATTCTATGACTATTTTGAACTCAATAATTTGCATTTAGAGTATATAGGTTCTGGCTGAGCTGCAGGTATATCTTCCAAACATCATGTCTGAACTTGAACGTACCCAAAGAAGGCAACTGTGTTTCAAACATGATATTTCTTAAAAGTCAAATATTTTCAAAGATTTGCTCTTACCAATGCTTCACGCCCTTCTTCAAGGTTGAAGGTCAGGTCATGGTGAATGTCAGCTAGGAATTTGCTTGAATATTCAGGATAAAGTTGCAATACCTCACTCAGGCCTCGCAAACTAATGTATTGCAGGTCACAATAAGTTAATGCTTTAACATCTGCATTGGTTTTAATCACCTTGCCCTTGGTTGAAAGGTCTGCACCGATCAGATCTCCTTTACCTGGAATGGAAAACAGTGCAGAACATCTTTCAGTATCTGAAGGCATCAATTAAGTTCAAATACAAATCTTTTTTGTGGGTAGGAATCGGGGAAAATGATCATGCACAGAGATAACCTGACTTATGTCGAGACCTAAAACAGGAGCGAAGACAGAACCACTATCAAAAGGTTGTCTAAAAATAGTTAAGGAATATCAGGTGAGAAAGACTTGTACAAGGTTTAAACAGTTGGGCTAAATGACTTGCTTCTGTGCTGTAAGTTCTATGCATGTAAACAATATTTATGTAGCATCCCTGCCTGTGAACCAGAAGGATTAGGTTCAAGCCCCACTCCAGAACTTGATGGCCAAGGAAGATGCATTCATAATGCAATCAAACAAGTTGAGTAACATACTGAAAATCCTTCTACACCAATGGCAGGCAGCACAGACAGTAAGATTCCTGGGTAGTCATGTGTTGGAAAGAACATTGGAGCATTTACTATCAGAATCCTTAGCTTCAGAATGCATTGTGCATCTGCAAGTACATGTTCTCACAACAACTGACTCTTCCTCACTGAATGGTAACACACTAGCACCAAATAAAAAAAAAATCTACAAACATTTCCACCAAATAATTATTAAAGAAAGTGAGACCAGGATATGATGCTTCAAAAAATCCATGTCTACCATTACCAGTACAATTCAATCAAAACTTAAATTTAATATTTCCACTTTGTCAAAAATGCTAAGATGGGGCAGAATAAAAGAACCGATGTTTGCAGTAACCATATGTGTCCTGGTTATCTTCCCATTTGGTGAAATCCCAGTCTTTGTCATGCTGTTATTTTGAGAGGTGACACAATCCTTCCTCACAGTGAACCAAGTTCTTCTTACATTTAACCAAAACTCCTCAACATTATATAATGTAGCTAACAATGGCCAGTCAGAAAATACCACCATTAAAACCTGATATTGGAAAATTGGATGGAAGATCTCAAGTAGGAGGCTTGAAACCTTCGTAGAAAATGGAGCTTAATTTTGAAAATTACAACGTATTTCGTGTTTGGGGCTTGTTAGCTCAGTTGGCTGGGAGGTTGATGAGTTGTGCAAACAATACAGATTCAATCCCTGCACTGGCTGTAGTTACCATAAAGGATTCTCCTTCTCAATCTTTCTCCTTGCCAGAGGCATGGGGAGTCTCAGATTAAACCACCATTAATCCTCTGTCTCTGGAAGAGAGCAGCCCTATGGTCCAGTAGAACTATGGTGACTACTTTTTTATTTGTAAATGCAGACTGGAAAAATCAATTTTTAGCTTACCCCACACTTCACTGCCCACTAATAATGCTTTGACTTTTTTCCCCAGAGTCTAAAAATAACTACCTTCACAAGACAATCATGAAAACTTGACTCTCAGACAAGTAGCTCCAGTTTTTTTACATTTTGCTGTTTGAGCTTGCACAAACATATTGTTTCCTCAGTATGGTTTGACTATTCAGGATCATTGTATTATTTTGTCTATATATATTTGATCAATGAACTGACTGAACTGCAAATGATCATTCAATTTAAAAATACATATCTTTGAAACAAGGATTTCTTCACAAACTCTTTCAATTGACCATTAGTTTACACTAGCATTGCTTTACAATGGAGGTTGATTTTGAAAGCAGGCTGGAGACATTGAAAGGGTTCTCCATCTGTGAGCTATGAGGATCCTGCTTTATATGAGTTTCAAAGTCTTTTTTTTTAACCACTTCCTAAAGGTTACAATTTTATGTCACCCGAACTGGTTGACAACTGCTATTTCAACATTGGTCATTTTGACAGTTGAAAAATGTAACAAAATACATCAAGTTCAGTGAGAAGAAGAATAAAATTGACAGTTTTATGATTTCAAAATCATCATTTTTATTAGCATATTTGAAATTGTTAATTTATGTAAATACATTGCTTTCACCAATCCAATTCTTACTTTTACAGTTACGAATCATTTAAGTTGTTTGTCTAAACAGGCCAATTTAACATTGTATTAGTTTCTGCTGAAGGTGTTGTATTTTGAGTTCCTTTAGGCTCTTTTCATTATAAGTATCAAGCATTTTTTTTTGTGAATCAATTTGTTATTGTTAGAATCTAGAGACGCCAAGTACCCAGGAGGATATTGTGAAGATGTGATGAACTAGTCTGTTTCTAATAAACTTGATTGAACCAAACAGAAAATCCCAAGATCCACATGAGTTGCAAAGAAAATTATGTCTCACTTCAGTCTTTTTTTTTGAGTGCTGCAAAATCACGCAGCGCTGACAGGATTTGCTGCCCGCCTAATGTAGCTTTTGAATCATTAAGTCTTCTTCAGAACAATTTCCTCACTCACAGAAAGTACTGCAGTATCCCTTTATAATCAGCTGCTGTGTCAGTCATTTCATTAATGATGGGGAGGATAAAAGGGGAGTGTAGTCATTGTAACAAGGTCAGCCAGGTAGACCTCATAGAATGTGAATTCACTGACTGGGGCTGTTAAACTGGTCTAATCAGGGAGCCATGGCTGACAGATTAAAAAAAGGAGTTTCAGAGGTTTCAGTTCACTCTGAGAGCTGGCTCTGAGGGAGCTGGAGTAGTGTCAAGGACTCCCCATGTGTAAATAAAGGGTGACACGGTGACGGGATACCAGCTTCTGTGGAGTTATTTCAGAGAGAACAAGGCAAATTGTTTAATATTTGAATAGGAACTAGAGAAGGGGTTTGCAAATAAAAAAATTGGCAACAGTTCCTGTTTCTGCAGTACCTATTATACACAGAACCTCAACGAAAGTACTCTCTCCTACTCATATTATATAAATCTGTAGCTTAGCAACAGCAGAAATATTGATGCGGGTTTTCAGCACATAAACAAAATAAACTGATTGGTGCTTTGACAGAAATTTAACCTATTCCAGGGTCACTGTTGCTGAAATGAGGCAGCATTATTTTAAGGAGACTACATTTGGAATCTGATGTAAAGAAAAACCACGACGGTTGAAAATTTATAAAACAGCCATCAGCTTTCTCACTGTGCTCGTCCAATCGTTTTATCTATAAATTCCGTCCAGTCAAGCAAACTAGTGGACTTTAATTTTAATGCTGAAATGATAATCATTTGCTTCATCCTTTCCTCACACTCTAACACTTGTCAGCTTGGTGTAGCGTTGGCATTTTGGAATTGAAGGTTTATGGGTTTAAGACCCACATTGGGATTTGTGCATATAATCCAGGTTCACACATTACTGAAGAAATGGTACATTGTTGGGAATTATATGCCATTGTTTACATTGATGGGAATTGATGCATTGTTGGGAATTATAAACCATTCAAGGGATATTTGATAGCTAAGTAAGGAACTTCTTTAGAATTCTATGTTTCAATTGTTTGTTCATTTCGCTTGCTATTTGTGGTGCAGTTTAGCTGCACATATAATGATGACTACACTTCCAAAAAAATACAGTAATTAATTGGATGTGAAACAAGTTGCACCATCCAAACTGAATTGTTTTGGCAGCTGGCACTGTAATTGAGCCATATTTTCTCTCAATCCACAGTAGTAAAGTGGCAAAGTTAATGCATGGAGCTTTCTGCTCTTTGCAAGTCCAAATCCTTCCTGTTTGCCAATAGCATAACAATAACAGAAATGCTGCATATATCGTTAATTTATAACATTAATGTTAAAATGAAATATTGAATTAAGGCATACAAAATAGGTTCCAAGTTTGTTTAGTGTATAGCCCAGCTATATTAAATAGGCTAAACTATATGCTTGAAATGAGACACCCTTGCCATAGTCAATCAGACGAGCAGTTAGCCGTCAACAACAACCACCAAGCTTCCTACCGAAAACCAGTGGACACCAAGACACCATTTTTATTCTTGTTTGTTCATGAGATGTGGCTGTCATTGGTTGGACCAGTATTTATTGCCCATTCCTAAAGACCATTTCAGAGCTCAGATAAACAAAAATGTTGTTGGAGATCTGGAGTCAGATGTCAGCCAGACCAGGTAGCCTAAAGGAAAGAATAGACCGGCATTTATCTCCAGATTTTCATTGCATTTAAATTTCACCATGGTGCGATTCAGTCCTTCATTCCCAAAACACTGACTTGGGATTTTACATTCCAATCCAGTGACAACACCACAATGCTACTGCCTCCCCACAAACTACTAGTCAAACCAGCCAGTCCTCGCAATCCATCTGAGGTGAAATAGTGACATTTGGTTTCTCAGGTTACTGAAGCACTAGAGGGAATTTAAAAAAAAGTTAAGAGAAACTGGAAGTGAAGGTACAGGTGTTTCATTTTCATGGATACAAGATGAGTCGGACCAGTATGTATCATGACTAAGTTTCACCAATTTCTTTCCTTCCGTAACAGGGAAACTAACAGCAGGAAGGCAGTAACAGAAGCAAGAAAATCAAAGAAGGAAGAGAGGCATTGGTGTCATTTGTATCTCGGAATCATCAGGAGCGATTAATGCAGTTGAAAAAGAATGGGAGAAGTGGTAGAGGTAGCAATAAGAGGCATTAGATGCACTAAAAGTCAGCTGTATCAATTATCACACATTCTCCCCCAACTAACTGTGAATCACTGTTGTGTTGCCTCATCACTAACTACACATTCTCTGCTGTCTCTCTTGCTGTACAGTTTGTCAGTTTGGAGCAGGAGAGGAATTCTATTAGGTGAGAGTTTGAGGCATATAAAAAGACTCATAACAATCAAAAATAAATTTTTCTTCTAAAATATTTAAGTGGGTTCATTCTCTGTATCTGTGTGTCCTTCCAATCGCACCTTGCTAAGTCTTAGTTGTAATAGACTCTTTTCTCCCATTATTCCCTCAGTTCACAGAATCAATCTTGATCTGGTCCTGTTTGCTGCCACTTTGCTGAGAAATTTCATTCCATCTGTTTGTCAAAATCAAACTGTTCTTGAAAGAAAATCAGGTCAAAAAGCAAATATTCAAAGTAATGGGCAGCGAGAATGGGAGATCAATGAGTGTAGGGAGCTCTTGTGGAGAAGATAGATGAATGAACTATGTTCGCCCCATAATTTCTTAAATTCAATGCCAGGATGCAAAATTCCAACTATTGAAAACCAGGTCCACTGCATGAAAATCAGTGATCCAATAGCATTTCAGTTACCACGCATAGTTCCATACGAAGATCCAAGATGAAACAGCAGTCAACAGGGGACAATGACAACTGGAATAGGATGGATCATCCTTATAGTATTGAATTAGCTTTATTGTCATATGTACTCAAATGAGTACAGTGAAATGTTTACAGTCATCGCGTTATAGTACCATCTTAGGTTCAAAGGTGCCTAGGTACAGATACTTAAGATCAAATTCTCAGGAAAGTAAAATAAACTGGAAAAGTAAAAAAATAAATAGTCCAGTAATTAGTGAAGTTTAAATTCCTAACATTGCCTTACAAGGAATGATGCCAGGCGTTGAACATTGTATGTCTACCCAAAATGAGATAAGTTGACACAAATGCCACATTGGTTTAAGTGATGGCTTGCTGAAGTTGCTTAAAACGGACACACTGAGAATTGCAAAACTGATCTGTGCACTAAAGAACACCTCATTTAACAAGCCAAAATTAGGTCAAAGAAACGTCTTCTATTCTCTAACTGTACACAAGTACTGACTGTGCTGTTAGCTGCAGGGGGCTCTAGAATTCCCACCTTAAACTCCTCTACTTCTCTCTTTTCCTTTATACAAGCCTTTTTGAACAAGCTTTTGGTCACCTAATGACCACATTCAACTGAAGAATTTTGCAAGATACGTCAAATGGAATGTGAAAAAAAATGCCAACAGCTAAGTGCAAACTCTGCTAGCTCTTACCAAGAATGGCCAGTACCATGTTGTCTTTGAGAACTTCCATTGAACCTGAACACACGAAGTAATTTGCTTGCAAGGCATCACCCTGTCTGATGAGGTACTCTCCTGGGGCACAGAAAGATGTTTTGATGTGGAGAGACAATGATCTCAGGCACCCACGACTGGCCGATACAAACAGGGGTAACTGCAGAATCTCCTTGTTCAGATGCATAGCAATGTCTGCGCGTAGCTCATCCGGGAAATCTCGTAAAAGCTGCAAAACATGAAGTGAAGATTTGAATTTCAAACCCAACATGTGTTTTCATACATTCCATACAAAGGAGTTAAGATAGAATTCTTAGGGCTAAAGAGATCAAAGGGTATGGGGCAAAAGGGTACTATGTAGTATGATCAGCCATGATCATAGTGAATGATGGAACAGGCCTGAATGACCAATTAGCCTACTCCTGGTCCTATTTTCTTACAGAACTCGATACACTTTCTCAAGGTAGAATTTGAAGTTAAGAAGTGTTTTCTGGTGCATAAATCATTTGTATTAGAGACATCAGATGTCTTTCACAGAGCTCAAATATTTGAGGTCAATGGAGAACAGTTTTAAGCCAATCACTTGGCAGAATTTAATGTAGATAAAGGGGGGATCTTGGCTGTGGGTGACCTTCCGCCTCCTTTAGAGAAGGCCTGCCATATAAGTGGCCAGCAGTGGGCCTTCCTCAGAATGAAGGACACCAGAGACAAAAATCTGTCCTTCCAACCCTGATGGTCTAATCAGAGTTTGATTGCCGGTCATCTCCTTTGCAGACAGTGCCTTTTCCTTTCACGGTCGCTGCAGGCAATGCAAGGATCTGTATTAACAGGAACCTGGGCCACTGGTGACTAAGGGCAGCATGGAGGTTGCAAGCCGGAGGTGGAGGTGGAGGTGGAGGTGGAGGTGGAGGTGGACATTAGCGCAGGTTGGTGGTTCTCACCATCTTACAATACTGGCTCCCACTTTCTATTAAAGACATCAGACATCTTTCTATGACAGACACTTTCCCCTCTGCACAAGCATAAAGGCAAACAGAGTTTGTTTTCATGCTTTTAATGTGGCGTCTGGTCTGTCCACCACTTGTTGAATACCATCCCAGTGACATGGTGAGGGTGGGATGGTGCTGAGGACATTAATTGACCACTTAAAGTCTCAGTTGACAACAAGGCAGAAGGCACTCCAGCTGTCTTCCTCCCCAAGTTGTAATTTGGACAGAGGCAGGAAGGTTTGGGTGGTCCCAGCCTGGCACCTTCCTGAGCAATTCCTTCTCCCTCCTACCCTCAAACATGCCTGTCCCTTAAAGCCATTCATTTCCATTGATTGTCTTTTATTCTTTAACAAGCTCAGAGATATTATATATAGCTCTGGAGAAGGATAGCCAAAGAACACACACACAGATTTGCAATGCTACACCCAGTTTACACTACTAACCTGCAATATCACTGAGTAAAGTGATTCAGGTTATGTTTATAATTCCTGCTTTCTCAGTCACACTACTCTGAACAAGCATCAAATCTACATGCTACCACCTATGGGTACCTCACAGAGGTTGGTTCAGCAATTACATTAGTGCAATGGAATGAGCAAATTAAACTGCATGTCCTATGAGCTAGAGTTGCTGCATGGCCTTAAGGCATTATACAATGCGTATATCACTATATCACAAATAACTAATTTGATTAGGGAGATTTCAATAAATTTAATCATGCCAAGAAAAAGAGATGCAAGATTCTTTAACATGATTACATAATGTTGCCAGGGTTAGAGGATCTGAGCTACAGGGAGAGGCTGAACAGGCTGGGGCTGTTTTCCCTGGAGCGTCAGAGGCTGAGGGGTGACAAAATTTAGGTTTACAAAATTATGAGGGGCATTGATAGGATAAATAGGCAAAGTCTTTTCCCTGGAGTCAGGGAGTCCAGAACTAGAGGGCATAGGGTGAGAGGGGTAAGATATAAAAGAGACCTAAGGGGAAACTTTTTCACGCAGAGGGTGGTACGTGTATGGAATGAGCTGCCAGAGGATGTGGTGGAGGCTGGTATAATTGCAACATTTAAGAGGCATTTGGATAGGTATATGAATAGGAAAGGTTTGGAGGGATATGGGCCGGGTGCTGGCAGGTGGGACTAGATTAGGTTGGGATATCTGGTCGGCATGGACGGGTTGGACCAAAGGGTCTGTTTCCATGCTGTACATCTCTATGACTCTATGACTCTATGATCTCAAAATGGTGGATTTTTCCAATTCACATCTCTATGTTACAATACCAACACAATTAGCCAGGCCCAAAGTCAACCATTGATGCATCATTTTGGATCAACATTCATTCACTTCAAATCTTATCCAGCCTCAACAAAGATTTTCTTGTCTAGAGAAGCTATTTAATTTCTCAGAACAAGTGAATGGACAACTAACCTTCACTGAATTCTTTCAATACTTAGAAGCCCCTGCAATTTCTTATATTCAATCTCAGTCTCCAAAACCGCAATGAGAAAGTGAGATGTACTGGGGCAGTAGGTAGCACTAGTCTAAATTCAAGTTTTCTATGGAGGACAGAGTTAGTCTGAGTTCAAGTATTAGTGCAGTAAATATGACTCCAGCAGATTTGGCTGGACCATGATAAGTACTAATATCTCCAAAAAAAATCTCTTTTCTAGTTTCCATGGGTGTAATTTTTTTTCACTCCCTGGAGGTGGTGAGGGATGTAATGAGAAAGAGAAATAATGTGGTGAGTTAATCCTATTGAGAAACATACCTCATTCTCACCACCTCGACAATGAAATAATGAGTGACAAATTCCATTGGTGACTTCCTAGACTTGCTATCAATTAATGACCTTTAATGGCCTCATCTCACCATCTCCCTGGTTAGCTGCTTCCTCAGTGAGTGAGATAGGTGAGTGGTGTTCTGACTGAGAAACCACAGTGACAGTCTGTTGAGTTGGGAGACAGCGGGGAGACCCTAATAGCCTTAATCTGGGGCAATCAGAGTTAACGGTAGGGGGCAAGCAGATGGCCTCTGAAAGCCAGCCCCTGCTCTCGTCTCAGACCCTCTTCTTCCAAGGAACCACGGCCTGTGAGCAGAAGAAAATCCAAAAACTCGTCTTCTCACTACTGGATCCCCCAAGGGGCAGGCCTGGAGGGACAGACTTTAGAACCCAGAAGCTACTGACCTCTTATTGGTGTCTGTATCGAGGCCTGTGATTTGGTGAGATGTTCACCCTCACTTGCCAGTCAGTTCTTAATGTTTATCTCATATTTTAGAAACATTTGGGAACATTCTCACCAATGTGTGTAACAGGGTTTTATTCCCAGCACTTTATAATTGCTTGCTTAAAACTGCTACTTTGGTAGGAAAACCAGAAATGAAGAGCATTTCCTAAGTGTTGAGAAATGGACTGGGAACTGTTGATGTCCATGGTACCTGGGTGTCCATGTTCATAAGTCATTGAAAGCTAATATGCAGATGCAAGAAGTAATTAAGAATGAAATTGGCATGTTGGCCTATACTACAAGATGATTGGCATACAGGAGTAAAGACATCTTGCTGCAGTTGTATAAAGTCTTGGAGACACCACACCCTGAAATATTCTGTGCAGTCCTGGTTTCCTTAACTAAGAAAGCTTAAAGAGGGAGTGCTGTGAATCTTACCAGACTGATTCCTAGGATGGCAGGATTTTCCAATGAGGAGGAATTGAGGACATGAAGCCTGTATTCTCCAGAGTTCAGAAGAATGAGGGATGATCTCATAGAGGCAAATAGAATTCTTATAAGGGTCAACAGTATTACAGTTGCAGAAAGGATGTTTGGGGACTCGTCAACTGAGGTAGTATGGACTGAAGTTAAAAACAGGAAAGGAGAGGTCACCCTGTTGGGAGTTTTCTATAGGCCTCTGAATAGTTCCAGAGATATAGAGGAAAGGATAGCAAAGATGATTCTCAATAGGAGTGAGAGGGAGACAGGGTAGTTGTCATGGGGGACTTCAACTTTCCAAATATCGAATGGGAACACTATAGTACGAGTACTATAGATGGGTCAGTTTTTCTCCAGTATGTGCAGGAGGGCTTCCTGACACAGTATGTAGACAGGCCAACAAGGGGCGAAGCCACATTAGATTTGGTACTGGGTAATGAGCCCGGCCAGGTGTTAGACTTGGAAGTAGGTGAGCACTTTGGTGACAG
>NC_057742.1:13321386-13326747 GCF_004010195.1 Chiloscyllium plagiosum
CTAAAGAGAGAGCTCAGAAGAGCCAGGAGGAGACATGAGAAGTTGTTGGTGGATAGGATCAGGGTAAACCCTAAGGCTTTCTATAGGTATATAAGGAATAAAAGAATGATGAGAGTAAGATTAGGGCCAATCAAGGATAGTAGTGGGAAGTTGTGCGTGGAGTCAGAGGAGATAGGGGAAGCTCTAAATGAATATTTTTCAACAGTATTCACTCTAGAAAACGACAATATTGTCGAGGAGATTACTGAGATACAGGCTACAAGACTAGGTGTGATTGAGGTTCACAACGAAGAGGTATTAGAAATCCTGCAGAGTGTGAAAAGATAAGTCCCCTGGGCCGGATGGGATTTATCCTAGGATCCTCTGGGAAGCCAGAGAGGAGATTGCCGAGCCTTTGGCATTGATCTTTAAATTGTCATTGTCTACAGGAATAGTGCCAGAAGACGAGGATAGCAAATGTGGTTCCCCTGTTCAAGAAGGGGTGTAGAGACAATCCTGGTAATTATAGACCAACGAGCCTTACTTCAGTTGTTGGCAAAGTGTTGGAAACGGTTATAAGAGGTAGGATTTATAATCATCTAGAAAAGAATAATTTGATAAGGGATAGTCAGCACGGTCTTGTGAAGGGTAGGTCGTTCCTCACAAACCTTATTGAGTTCTTTGAGAAGGTGACCAAACAGGTAGATGAGAGCAAACCAGTTGATGTGGTGTATATGGATTTCAGCAAGGCGTTCGATAAGGTTCCCCACAGTGGGCTATTGTAAAAAATGTGTAGGAATGGGATTGTGGGAGATATAGCAGTTTGGATCAGTAATTGGCTTGCTGAAAGAAGACAGAGTGGTGGTTGATGGGAAATGTTCATCCTGGAGTACACCACCAGTTACTAGTGGTGTACTGCAAAGGTCAGTGTTAGGTCCACTGCTGTTCATCATTTTTATAAACGACCTGGATGAGGGTGTAGAAGGGTGGGTTAGTAAATTTGCAGACGACACTAAGGTCGGTGGAGTTGTGGATAGTGACGAAGGATGTTGTAGGTTACAGAGAGACATGGATAAGCTTCAGAGCTGGGTTGAGAGGTGGAAAATGGAGTTTAATGCGGACAAGTGTGAGGTGATTCACTTTGTTCGGAGTAACCGGAATGCAAAGTACTGGGCTAATGGTAAGATTCTTGGTCGTGTAGATGAGCAGAGAGACCTCGTTATCCAGGTACACAGATCCTTGAAAGTTGCCAGAGTTGTTAAGAAGGCATACAGTGTTTTAGCTTTTATTAATAGAGGGATCGAGTTCCGGAACCAGGAGATTATGGTACAGCTGTACGAAACTCTGGTGCGGCCGCACATGGAGTATTGTGTACAGTTCTGGTCACCGCATTATAAGAAGGATGTGGAAGCTTTGGAAAGGGTGCAGAGGAGATTTACTAGGATGCTGCCTGGTATGAAGGGAAGGTCTTACAAGGAAAGACTGAGGGACTTAAGGTTGTTTTCGTCAGAGAGAAGAAGGTTGAGAGGTGACTTAATAGAGACATACAAGATAATCAGAGGGTTAGATAGGGTGGACAGGGAGAGCCTTTTTCCAAGAATGGTGATGATGAGCATGAGGGGGCATAGCTTTAAATTGAGGGGTGATAGATATAGGACAGATGTCAGAGGTAATTTCTTTACTCAGAGAGTAGTAAGGGTATGGAATGCTTTGCCTGCAACGGTAGTAGATTCGCCAACTTTAAGTACATTTAAGTCGTCATTGGACAAGCACATAGACGTACATGGAATAGTATAAGTTAGATGGGCTTCAGATTGGTATGACAGGTCGGTGCAACATCGAGGGCTGAAGGACCTGTACTGAACTGTAATGTTCTATGTTCTATGTTATATAACAGGTGAGACACAGAAACACTATTTCCCTTGGCTGGGGAACTGAGATAAGGAGGAATTAAAGCTGGTTAATCTTTGGAATTCCCGATCCCAAAGAACTGTGGAAAATGAATTATTGAGTTTATTCATGATGGAGATCAATAGATTTCCACATATTTGGGACAACAAGGAATAGAGGGATAGTGCAGGAAATAGTATTGAGGCAGATCAACCATGAACTGGTTAAATGGCACACCAAATCCTGCTCATATTCCATACATTCCTCTGCTTCTAGTTCTCACAGCCAAATCTTTCTATGGCTTATTTATGTTTCTCTAAATCCACACCTGGGCTGAAGCAATCAAGCACAGTGAGCATCGACATTAAACAGACTCACATAATCAAACACAGAACAACTGAACACCAGACTCAGCAAATGGACTTCTGGCTACGTTAAAGGTTCAACACTCAATGAATGCAAGAGCAGAATTCCAGAGCAGTTTACCTCGTTGGCATCAATCCCATTATTCACTGACCACGTCGTCTGGAAATACTCCAGCATTCGCTGTTTGAGCTGTCGAGGAAGGTGGTGAACTCGAATAAAGTCTTTCAGGTCCTTCATTCGGGTGTGATAGAGGGAGCGCCTTGAGTACATGCGCTGGATGATGGCAGTAACATTCCCAAAAACAACGGCATGCATTAGAGCTAGAAGGAAAGATGGAATAGACAAAGCTGTGAAAAGAAGTTAAATTCTGATTTATAATGGAGGGAACAAAAACCAACTCATCATCACTTGAGAGTTCTTTTCCCCAACATTTTCACAAGCCGTTAGATTTAATAACCAGTTCAACAGGTGTACCACTTAACTGATGTGATATAGTCATCCATTATGATTACTATGTCAGCCTATGTTTTACATTGGTTTCAGTCAGAAAGTGCAGAAGTTTCTGTGGCCGGTTGATGGTTTTAGCCTATCATGAATAATCATATAAATTATTCATTGTCTTATTCTTGTGACAGAATGTCTACAATAACAACTTGCAAGCATGTATCCCCTGTACCATAGCAAAATGTCTTGAGGTGCATCATGGGAATGTAACCAAACAGAACAATACTGACCCAAAGGAGATAATAGGAGCTGTCTCTAGAAGCTTGGTGAAATTGTGACCAATTGGGTGTTGACTCATAGCACACCTTCACAAAGCAGCCAGACCAGTTCTTATTGGCGGTAGGGACCACACTAAGTGATAAATGAATAGATAAGCAATCAATACATCTGTCAATGTAGTTTCCTGATCAGTTGCTTAGCTCAGAGAGGAATTTCCCAGAGCTTTATGTTTTCCATCCAGACCATATCTCCCCATTGTCACTGGGGTTTTCTCTCTCCCAGTAGATCGTACAGCTGTGGACATGGGGCCGGGGCAAATAGAGTATAGCGGTTATCTTATCAGGATACTTTACCTGTGAAATATGTGAAATTGGTTTGAAGAACTGAAAGATTTTTTCTGCTTGTTATCTTCAGATACTTGAATAGGAGAAAAATATGACTGGAACAAAGTTACCTACCTCCTATAAGCATTGTGCAGATTGAAAATATCTTCTCTGCATCTGTATTTGCTGAAACATTTCCAAAGCCGACGCTGGTTAAGCTGCTCAGGGTGAAGTAGAGGGCAGCAATATAGGCACTTCTGACAGATGGACCACCAATTGAGTTGTTTGTGTATGGCATCTCTAACCGTTTTCCAAGCTCATTTAACCAACCTAGTGAAAGGATAATTAGAAATTCAAAAAGTAACAAAATGCATTAAATCTCACGTGGGCAAAACAGACACACAAACCTGCATTTAGACCTCCAAAAAAACCTAACACTCAGGCATTCAGTAGACTGTGACACCTAAAGAAGGAAGCAAGACATTAGGTGCTGGGAATAGCTTTGGACTGGTTCCTGGAAAATGAAAGAGACTTAAGAGACAGGGTGTAACTATGCTGGGGACTTTTAGTAATTTTTAAAAATTAACGAAGAAACATGTTTTCTTTTATTTAGCGTTGCCTCCTGAAATAGTGTTTAGTCAATGTCGCTTCTAATTTATTTATTACAATAAAAGTCATCAAACTTGAAATCTTCTCACATGGTCTTTCTAATCCATCAGTGGAAATTTGAATAAATGTTTAAAAGTGATTGCTCTCTACAGGCCCCATAACACATATTACAAGTAAAACTGAGAAACTTGAAGTACAGACTACTAAAAACAAAAGAGTGGAAATCCCCATAGGCTACTTTCTTATTGGAAAGGAACAACTGGTGTTAAGATGAAGTTGAGGATCACAACATCTCAGGCCTGGGTAAGATTAAGGAGGTGAAGCTTTAATGGTGATCTCAACCAGGATGAGAATTGCAAACCATCCAACTGAACTAACCAACTCCCCAATTACAAAGACCAAACCGTAGCTGGGAAGGATTTCAAAATACATTGGAATACAACTCATGCAATCAGTACATAAAGAGATAAGAATTAGAAAAAGATACAAAACTTTGGTGGGAATGCATGACTGATTTAAGACATAAGAACTTAAAAGTGGGTAGATGCATGTACAGATCAGGAAGGTTTCTATGAAAAAGGAACACAAGTACTCATTGTTAAACAGCTTGTTGATTAAAGAAGCCTGTCTGCTACTTCAAAGAAAGAACAATTTGGATCATAGCTCAAGGATTTATATTTCTTGCTTTTACTGCCTGTTTCCAAAATGAGTCAAAAGTTACTGGATTGACTTTCTAAAGTTTGCGTGTGTTTTATTGTTTGTAAAGAGTTTAGAGTCATAGAGTCATAGAGTCATAGAGTCACACAGTATGGAAACAGACCCTTTGGTCCATGCCAATCTGACCTTGTCCCATTGTAAGCGTTTGGCCCATATCCCTCTAAACCCTTCCTATTCATATTTCCATCCAAATGTCTTTGAAATGTTGTAATTATAGCCACCCCCACCACTACTCTGGCAGCTAATTCCATACATGCATCACTTTCTGCATGAAAAAGGTACCCCTCAGGTCCTTATTAAATCTTTCCCCTCTCAACTTAAACCTATGCTCCCTAGGTTTGGACCCCACCACACCACCCTAGGAAAAAGACCTTGGCTATTCACCCTATCTATGTCCCTCATGATTTTATAAATCTCTATAAAGTCACCCCTCAGTCTCCGATGCTCCAGAGAAACATGCCCCAGCCTATTCAGATTCTCCCATTAACTCAAATCCTCCATCCCAGCAACATCATCGTAAATGTTTTCTGCACCGATCTCGGGCGACCGAATCAACACGGACATTTACTATAAACCGACCGACTCCCACAGCTACCTAGACTACACCTCCTCCCACCCTGCCCCCTGTAAAAATGCCATCCCATATTCCCAATTCCTTCGTCTCCGCCGCATCTGCTCCCAGGAGGACCAGTCCCAATACCATACAACCCAGATGGCCTCCTTCTTCAAAGACCGCAATTTCCCCCCAGACGTG
>NC_057742.1:13327186-13382053 GCF_004010195.1 Chiloscyllium plagiosum
CATTTCCCCTCCCCCCACCTTGTCTCAGTCAAATCCATCGAATTCAGCACCGCCTTCCTAACCTGCAATTTTCTTCCTGACCTTTCCGCCCCACCCCCATTCCGGCCTATCACCCTCACCTTAACCTCCTTCCACCTATCGCATTTCCAATGCCCCTCCCCCAAGTCCCTCCTCCCTACCTTTTACCTTAGCCTGCTGGACAAACTTTCCTCATTCCTGAAGAAGGGCTCATGCCCGAAACATTGATTCTCCTGTTTCTTGGATGCTGCCTGACCTGCTGCGCTTTTCCAGCAACACATTTTCGGATCCCAACTCCTTTACCCAATGTTATGTCCAATGAAGGCGAACATGCCAAATGCCTTCTTCACCACCCTGTCTACCTGTGACTCCACTTTCAGGGAACTGTGCACCTGCACCCCTCGGACTCTTTATCTCCAGGACCCTATCATTAACTGTTTATGTCTTGGTTTGCAGTTTATGTTATAATTCAGATATTGTACCAACAGTTTCCTGCTGCTTTTGCCTGCATCTGTATAATTATGCTATTTGTAAGTCAACTAATCCATTATTTTTAGTCTGAATCTATAAGTTCAACAGTGAGAAACTGGAGACATCGGGATTTTAACACCTTGAGGTTTGTGGGTAGCACTGAGTGGCAAGTGCAGCAAAGAAAGCACAGAACAAGTGAATCTTGGAGGTGGTGAATGAAGGTATAAGGTAGATATGACATCTGGATTGTAATGAATGTGGCCTAGAAACAATCTTCAATACATTAAATTTGCAATATCTGCTTCACTTTATTGTGCGGTTCCGTTCTATGACACAGAAGTCATAGAATCTAGAAATATCTGGAACTTAAAATTATGAATTGGTGCAAAAACTCAATTAGTTCATTAAGTTCCCTTGGGGGGAATCCTACCTCCTTACACAACAATGAAATAGATCAATGAGCCCCTCACGTCTATTCTGCTGCCAACCAATAAGATCATGGCTGATCTGTTTGTGTTTTGCATTCCACATTTCCTTCCATCTCTGATAGCGTTTACTTCTCTTGCCTAGTAAGAATAAGCCCTGAGCCCCTCCCCCCAGTACCTGTCCACCAGATGCAAGTAACAAGTTGTTTTAAAAAATTCTCAAGGTCAAGGACCAGGCTCGCAGGAAAGTAGTCTGACACAGAACAAACAGCCAAGAGGCGAGTCTGCTAGAATATAAGTGTTTTAGTCCCCGCAGCGTCGCCACAACCAGGACTCGTACTTACAACGGGTCTGGTTTATACTCACTCTACGTGTTACCGGAACTGCGAGCCGTCAGTTCTCGTAGAGCGGTTACCAACAACCCACGCTCGGCGGTTAAACGCAACCCCGGAGCAGACTCACCGAACTGGAGACTTTTCCAGCTGATATACTCTTTTCCAGATATAAACATTCATGTGAACAGCAGAGCAAGGCTAAAAAACACATTACATTCTGGTTACATACAGATAAGAAGATTCACACGGGACTAAGCAACACCTCCATTCCGGTTAGATTCACACATGTATTGGGACATAATTTTACACCACACAAGTCAGAAGTCTAATGGAACAGCCTGAATGAGTGTGAGTTCAACAATACTCAAGGAACTCGACATCAACAAAGATAAAGAAATTTGCTTGATTGGAAACAAAAACAGAAATTGCTGGAGAAGGTCAGGAGATTTGGCAGCATTTGTGGAGTGAAAGTAGAGTCAATGCTTCGTGTCCAGCGATCCTTCTTCAGAACTGGTGATTGGTACCTCGTCCACCAGCTTAACCATTCACTTTGTCCATTGGTCAGGTTGTTTTGCCTGCGTTGAATACAATCAGTCAACTAAGGCAGTTAACAGTTACTGCTATGTCCCCATGCTGACCATAATCCAATCAATCAGCACCACCTTCGTAAGCTACATCATTTGTTGTTCCCTTTCTAAAGTTGGTTTTCTATGTGCTTTAGTTCTGATAAGTGTAAGATGAGAATCTTTGACTCTTTTTAGCGGTCTAACTTCTGCAGTACTGACCAACATGATTGATATTTTACTTTAAGTTCACTCTCTCATTATGTCCCCATAATTCTAATGCCCTTGCTGCCCAAAAATGTATCACTAAAACAAAGACTTAGCATTAACTGGGATCGAGAATTCTATCACCCTCTGAGTGAAAAAAATCTTCTCCTCAATTAAATGCTGTAGAGTTGACCTATTCATCTTGAAATAGTGATTCCTAGTTCTAGATGTTCCAGTTGGAGTTTACTGGCTTTGGAAGGATGACATTTGGTTTCTGTTAGGTGATTGGTTAAAACAATGAACAGGTATATCTTTAAATACATAGGAACAGCCCAACTAATGATCCTTAGAATAAGTGTGGGTGTTTTCAATGAACACAAAAAATATTTATTGTAAAAGACAATGTTGGCTACAGTTAATTGGTTATTGTGAAAATTTGTCATCCATCAACAGGGTACTGTCTTAAAAAAATGTGTGTTCCCTACACATTACTGTGCATGGGCCGTGCCTATTTAGCTATTGTGAGGAGACTACCTATTCCAATGGCACACACAAATATGGAATACTCAGAAAATCAAACAGTGAGAATTATTTTGTGTAACTTACTTCAGTATCTCAGATTCAGTCTGGCAACATTTCCTGTCAAGTTAACATAGCTGAGCAAATATATTTCAATTTAATGAAATTTTAATGGTGTTAAAAGGGATGTGATGCTTTTCACAATATGACATAAGGACTTAATTGACAATCATTGTCAGAAGGAACATTTTGGCTTAATTTGTTGCTTCAGTGTTTTATGCCCAATCAATTTTTATTTCTCTGATTTGAAATTTGATTGCTGCAGGAGATAGACTGTAGCTAACAGACTTGGCAGCATTATGCTATGTCTTTGAATAGGTTCAATATGACAGTTGGATCATCACCATTCTATTGCTTTCTCAGAATCATAATATTAACCCTTGGCAAGACAACAAAACCATTGCGATAAATAATTGAAAAAAATGGCAGTGTGCTGTTCTGTTGGCTCAATGGCACTTTGGTAATGAATAAGAATGTCGTACATGCCTAGATTTTCCAACTGCTATAATTTCAATCTGTTCGATATAAATATGTTGTTACTGATGTTGAGTTAACACCAATAGGAAAATATGGGCATTGGCACCAACAGTACAAAGACAGATGCCACATGAACAAAATTTCTGTGTCACAATTTTCTTCTAAGTAAAGACAGTCAATTTTATTGCCAATTGGCTCTTGTTAAAAATCTTTAATTGACCTCAGAAAGACACAGCAACTGTTGGTGTTAAAGGTTACATACAATTTCATTTTAACATTATTATGTCAAACACAGCATAGCACTCATGGATTTCTAAATAAAGAGTACCCTCAGATCTGCAATAAGCCACAAATGAATTATCTATTATGATCTAGCTTTCTTCCAATTGACTAAATTGGACCCAATATTCAAGACATTTTTAAACAAGAATGCATCCAGAGTGGTTTATGCTCAGCTGCCAGTGAACAATTACTTGTTAAGTTTCAAGATTTATAGGCGTAAGTCAAATATTTGTCTAATCTTACCAATGTCCCATGTGTGTGGATCATTCATTTCCATCTCCCTCCTGCCAATCACATACCAAATGCAGGCCATCCAGTGAGCGAGCAGTGCAAACATTGACATGAGAAGTGTGAGGACCATAGCACTGTATTGGGAGTACCGGTCAAGCTTTTGTAATAAACGCAGCAACCGCAACAGACGCACAGTCTTCAACAAGTGAACCAGAGAGGTCTGGAAAAAAAATTAGAACAATTCCTGTCATGTTCTTTTTCTGATGTAATTGATTTTTTTTTATTGTGAGAGCAAGGTTTAAGCTGACATTTAATTGGACTTACTTTGAGTAAATGAATTATCAATAACCAAAACTTCTAAGCGTGTGTCCCAGGCACATATATCCAAAACAGAACAAACAGGATGGGGAAGATTTCCTCTGTGCATGATATTTAACAAAGTCAGAGGGAGGTTTTAATGAAGAAGTACTTTTGTGTCACTACCAGTACACCAAAAGGCAAATAAGCCAATATTTCGATCACAACCAATCTCTGCGTAAATTGTAATCATGAGTCTGCTTGTTCTACTGCTATTGTGTGTCTGAAACTACTGTCCTGGATTTAATGTAGACTGTTCTCTATAAACATGGTTACAATTTTGTTGAAAGTATCACATGGATAACATCTTTTTTCATTTGAACAGTATACATCCTGGGTCATAAATGCAACAGGAATTAATTGTTGGCAGGGAACATTACTGAGTTACTTAAGTTTTTATTTTTCCATTAACTATTTTGTTTTCGAAATTAACTGGGGAACCAGGATCTTTAAATTCAAATTAGTGAAAAGCAAACTAAAAATATTATTAGGAGGAATGTTGTTAAGACAACATAGTAAAGCTAAAAGCATCCAAAATTTATGGAGATATGATTAAGAAGATTAATTTACTGTTAGGAATTGGATTTTCTGGTCATTAGACTTCTTGTGTTACAATATACTTTCTTCCTTTTTATGAATCTTCTTGCCCTAAAACTCCATTAATTCAAGGAATCTGGTTTCCAACTTAACTTCAGGAACTTGACCATATTCGAATTTGTTGCAATCTGCAAGAACATGAGTGAACATAAACCCATATGTTTCGGTTTCCATTTTTATTTGAGAAGGCAATATTGATACCGCGACATGGTAGAAATAGTGGAAAGAGGGTGTAGCACGTTGCTACACCTCATTCTATGCTACCAGAAGATGAATAATAATTACTTCTGCCACTCAAGGCAGTGGGAGGTCCCTTTTGTAAATACTATATTTAAATCTCAAAAACTAATTTCAGGATTTCAATAAAACAAGACATGGAGATAAGGTATTAGGAGAACTGATTACTTTTTGGCAAAGATGAGGATTCTGATCTCATTCATAGAATATTTTTAATGATATGGATTGTTTAACTTAGACTGTTGTTGGTAGTCTCAGTTGTTATGGTGAAATTTGTCACACCTATCAAAATGTGATCAGAGTTTTCTGAACAGCTTGTTGGAAATAAATTACTATGAAGCCTCCTCAGTAGGATGGAAGCTCTTAATTAAAACATTTATTTCTTTGGCCTTGGCAAGGAAAAGCCTCAAGGGAATGTGTGAAATAATAACAAGGTTGAGTTAGCACAAAATGTTACAGGTATTGTCCTCTACTGAGTTTCACCTAGTCTTCCTATTGTAACTCTTCTTTTAAGACAAACATATATTTGGGCAAGTTTTTACAATTTCCACATACTAATATTGCTGAGGTGCAGTATCCTAAAAGACCAACTGTCCAGTCTTTCAACCATGTTTAACATTCATGTGCAGCCTAGCCAATGAAGGTTAGTGGACTATTTACTGTCAAAGATATCAATTTAAGCTCATTCTTGCCATTGTCCAAGTGTATGTGAAATATTCTTGAACCTTGCTTTCCCCATTTCTGGCTCAGGGTTGTTAACAACTCCCAAAGACTGCATGATCTGATACGCAAAATTTGGAGGTGCTGGTGTTGGAAGGGGTGGACAAAGTTAAAAATCACACCATACCAGGTTATAGTCCAACAGGTTTATTTGGAAGCACTAGCTTTCAGAGCGCCACTCCTTCGTCAGGTGGTGAAAGAGCAGCGCTCCGAAAGCTAGTGCTTCCAAATAAACCCGTTGGACTATAACCTGGTGTTGTGTGATTTTTAACTTTGATCTGATACTAGCCAATTCAGCAAAAATAACTGCAGTACTATAACTAGTGGTACCTTTAACTCCCAAAACCAGTCAATTAATTCAATGTTGAGACAGATTTGAGACATAAAACAGTTTTTTCTGCAATTTGTATCATGTCTATTTGAGTTGAATAGCCTTTCCACAGAATTGAAGTTTACCAATTTAACAGATTGGTAACAATCAAGACAGATCCAATCATGTAGAATTACTTTATACTTTACAGATGGAACTCAGATCAGGTATTCTTACCTCATTTATAAAATAGTTTTCCTAAAATGTAAAACAAAAACCATATAATTTATTTCTCCTTACAAACACAATAGAAAGTCAATGGTAGAAACTGCAAAGTGTTGACATTTTATCATGTAAATTTTGCCGGTCCAAGAAAAGCTGAATACAAGAAATAGTATCTTTGCAAAATGCATTTGTGAAAATTAATGGTTTTGACTTATTTTTCTGCATTTATAACAATATGTTAACCATAGCTGTGTTAACATATTAGATAGTTGTGTCTGGTAATATAGTAGAAGGTCATGAGGGCAGACATATCAAATTAGTCAATAATCACTTAGGGCAAACTTGTCACTCAATTTGTGTTTTGTGTCCAACTTTCATATAACATTTCAGTGAAGAAAGAAGACACAGTGACAAAGCCAATACAAAGCTTTTATTCTCAACAACAAATACACAATGTTTAATGCAAGTAAAGCAATGTCTAGACATATAAGTCAGGTACACATTTTCATCTCTGTTGATAGTGAAAAAGTTTCCCCAATTACATATTTGGGACTTTAAAGGTATTGAAAAATGAAAGAAATTATAATTTGAGCAGTTAAATTTGGTGCATGATATTTTAGCCTGAAATATGCAAAAAATGAATTATTCAGAACATTTGAACTTTATTTAAAGGGCAAGTATTAAATTTCAAAACATAAACTGAAAACTCTTTAAATTGACTTGTGATGCTGTAAGACATGATGTTATTAAACCAGTAATACTTCCATTCACAAATTCAAATATTTAAGTTTGAAAAGTCAGATGGAGAATCTTCAATTAAGATGTTCCACATGATGATCTTTATGACAGAGGTACACATTTACCTCTGCTACCAAACAGTACCCCAAACTCTCCTGAGGAAAGTCTTCAGCTGACTGATGGTTTTCCAATGGAGTGATGAGTGGGTTTTGTACATTACAATAATGCGTACAGCACATCAAGCAGGAAGAAACAATAACCAGGATAATGCAAACAATAACCAGTTCCCAGGATAATGCAAAATGGTTTGTTTTCTATTTGTTTCCCTTTGGTTCTGATTGAACCAACTTGCATCATGTTCTCAATTATAACTTTAAAGTATGTCTAAAGCATGAGGAATATTCCTTTTGCACCTCAGGGTGTGATAGAAGGGATTAAAGGACACAAATAAATGGTTGTGTTTGCATCAGAAAGGACATCCTTCCTGATAGAGTGGTCGTTCACAGCCTACACATTCGCTGCATCTTTATAACTATGCCCCCTCTGTTGTACCACACTCTTCATACTGGGTAGATGATCTTGTCAGCAGACCAAAAGATTGCTGTTGAAACATAAGGATGAGTTTGTTAAAATCAAATTAGGCTCTACATAAATTGAAGAACAATATCATAATAAGATTACAAAGAAACTGATCATCAAAGATAAAGATGTTCATTTTTTCGGCAAGGATGTAATAAGGGGTGAAAATATATCTTGTGCCTATGGTAGAAACTAACCCAGAAAGATAAAAAGTAGAAAATGAGGCATTGGCATCAAAACATTAACACTTTCTTTCCACAAATGCTGCCAGACCTGCTGAGCTTCTGTTTCTATTTTTACGAAGCCAAGACAGATATTTGAAAACACACTCTCTCTGCTCAAGTTAGTCACTGTTCCTAAGAATCCCACTCAGCAAAGGCAATGATATTACTCACATAGGAATTGAAAAAACTGGCCCATTATAAATGGCATATTAAAAAGAAGCAATAAAATAAGGCATAAAATTCTCCTAAGAGATTAACTATGAGCAAAGAGTGTATGAAATTTAATGCATCTAGCCATTCCATACCTGACACTGTGGTGCTTAGTAGAGAAGCTGAATGAATTTATAAAATGGAAAAATGATCTGTTTTCGCGAGCTGCCACCCTTATGCCAATGCTCATTAAATTCAGCAAAACCAACATTTGACTTTACATAAAAACGTCTGCTTATGGGCAAGATAAATTTAAATATCTTACTCAGAGCCCTTGTATGTAAATTATAATAATGCACATTTTATGCAATATTGAATGATAATAACTACAATTTTAGCATGTATCTTGACAGAATAATGTTACACTCACCAAGATCTGTGGTCAGAAAGGAGCTGTTGTTCCACATGGTGAATCATTTGGACTATCTTCATTTCCCAAAACTGAATTAGTTCACATTGACGAGTTTGAAGTACCACATTCCAACCTTGTTTAAGCTTCTGTTTTTGCCTGACGATACACTGTGAGCCATTGACATGCTTTCAACAATCCTTAAGTGGCCTTTTTCGGTAATGTTCTACCCTTTCTATAGCTCTCCATAGTTGTCTTATAGCACCTAAAAATAAGCTTTGGAATTCTGTAAATTAATTCACAAAGCTAATTTACCTCAGAACCCCATGTTTCCTGCATCTCACTGTCTGCGTAAAGTAGGGAAAATTCAAAGTATTTATGCAATGTTTAATGATAATAACTACAATTTTAGCATATATCTTGATAGAATAGTGCTACACTCATCCATGGTCATAAATTTGTTGAAAAATTAAGCAGATCTGGCTCTTCATCAGAAGACTTCAAAAGAAGGGTTTCTGGACCCAAAACGTTAACTCTGATTTCTCTCCACAGATGCTGACAGACCTGCTGAGTTTTTCAGGAATTTCTGTTTTAGTTTTTGATTTCTAACATCTGCAGTTTGTTTTTTTTTCCACTTTATTTCCTTTTAGTTTATTTCCAATAGTGAGCATAGTTGTAATTGATGAAAACAACTGCCACAAGAATATGAGAGAATAGGAGATCTCATCTAATGTCGTTCCAACACAGCATGTTGAATTTTATCATAGAATCCTTACAGTGCAGAATGAGGCTATTTAGCCCATCAAATCTGCACTGACCCAGACCCACCATCTGCACCCTTCCCCTGTGTCCACACATGAACCTAACCCATCTTTTCAACAACCCTATACACTATGGGGCAACATTTTTTAAGCATGGCCAATCCACTAACCTGTACACCTTTGGACTGTGGGAGGAAACCGGAGCACCTGGAGGAAATCCATGCAGGGAGAATCCATACAGACAGTCACCCAAGCTGGGATTGGCACTGAGAGGCAGCTGTGCTAACCACTGGGCCACCATGCCACCCATTTTCTACCAATCTACCTGGCAATTTATTCCAAGAATTTCTAACACTGGGTTTACGTTTATTAAATTAAATTCCAGAAAATAGCCTGGACCAGCTATATATAAATAATGTGGTTATGTAAACATTTAGTGGCCAGTAACTCACTTCCTGACTTCCCAGTACCATTCATATCGCTAAGGCACAAGTCAGGAGTGTCATGGAATACATCCTATTTGCCTGGATGAGCGCAGCTCCAACAACACTTCAGAAGCTCAGCAATATCCACTTGACTGGCACCAGATCTACCACCTTCAGATTTCACTCCCTCCACTACCCATTCACAGAGACAACAACATAGGGCATCTACAACAACACCATTCTGGGCTGGGAAGCCCAAGTTACTGGAACTCATTCAAGCTTTTCAACTGATGCCCCACCCAGAGTTAGGCCACACCGGACCACAGAATCACAGAATTCTAGACAAGCCACCATTTAACCTTGGACTTTTAGGCTGAGGTGGACAACACTATATACTGCACAATGAAACAGAGAGATGCGGTATCATAGATCCATTGCATTCTTTACTGAAGATCCCAAGAAGGCCAATGGCCTTATTGAACCTAATGAATGTCTGCCTGCTCCCCTATCAAAACACTCATCGTAATAGAATCCCTACATGGCAGAAAGAGGCCATTCAATCCATTGAGTTTGCATTGATGCTCTGAAAAGCATCCCATCCAGACCTAGCCCCCGACCCTATCCCTGTAACACCACATTTCCCATGGCTAATCCACCTAGCCTGCACATCCTCTGGACACAATGGTGCAATTTAGCATGGCCAATCCACTTAATCTGCACATCTTTGGACTGTGGGAGGAAACCAAAGCAAACTCACGCAGATACAGGGAGAAGATGTAAACTCCAAACTGAGGGGCTGCCATGGTTGGAATTGAGTGCAGGTCTCTGGTCCTGTGTGACAGCAGTGCTAAACACTATGTCACTCCAGTTTCACAATTAGAGATGCCCCAGGACTCTATACTGTAGCACAAAAACATGAGAAAAACACACTCAACTGCATTGATATAAAGATGGACTCATCTAAAGATAGCACACTAAGGAGAAAAACACTATTTAACTTTTTCACACCTAACTCCCAACATTTTTCAATACTTTCTTACTGTGAAAGTCCAGGCCACAGTAAGGTGTGAACAAATTGAAAATAAAGGATTTTTCACATTTTCACTGCTTCACTGTTTTTAATTGCAATTTAATTTTGACGTAGTGGGCAAATTTGGTCACATAGGGATCTCCTTGCCTTTCGTGAAACTCTCGTTAACACAGATTTTTGGATAGATCCCCTCTGCGAATGTGCTATAGTTCTTTCTACAGTGTCTAGAGGCCCTGTTTTCTTCTCACACTTCTGTTATGCTGGCAATCCTTCAGGACTGACCTTTCGAAATTGAACATGAATCTTGGTAACATTGCTCTGAATGTCCAGGCGAAACTACATGGAGCATTAAGTAAAAAGGTTTTTTTTTCTTTATCTCAACAATTTGGTGCATTGGTTGTAAAACATATTGGAAACTGGATTTTTGATTGAGAGTCAACAATCATTCAATGGAATAGTGAAAGATATGTTTGTTGCCCAATTGCAGATGGACATGTTGGTCAATGGGAGAGGGGGGCAGCAGGTCATGTGAAGAACTCTCTGGGGATTCGTCTGAGCATGGTTGGCAACCCACTCCTTTGAGCTCTATGAGAACTTGTTTTTGGATCAACATTTTGAATCATTCTGAAAATTGTCCAAAGCTGAAAGTAATATCAAGAGGTTGATGGCCTCCATGTGTGCCTTTTTAAGAGCCATTTTAAAGTATCCTACTTTATCTCCTCTACATCGGTGAGACAAGACGCCAACTTGCGAAGTGTTTCAGGGAACACCTCTGGGACACACGCACCAAACAGCCCCACCACTCTATGGCCAACCACTTCAACTCCCCCGCCCACTCCTCTAAGTACATGCAAATCCTGGGCCTCATCCACCTCCAAATCCAAGCCACCTGACAAGTGGAGGAAGAATGTCTCATCTTCGGCCTTGGAACCCTTCAACCACATGGCATCACCACTGACTTCAATAGTTTCCAAATCTTTCTTCCCCCTACCCCATCCCAGGTCCAATCCTCCAACTCGGCACCACTCTCTTGACGTGTCCCACCTATCCATCTTCCTTTCCACCTATCCGCTCCACCCTCCCCACCAAACTATCACAACTACTCCCATCTGCATCCACCTTCCCAGCCACCACCCCCCAACTCAATCCCCATCCTCCCATTTATTTCTCAGCAGCACACCCCACATTCCTGATAAAGGGCTTATGCCCAAAATGTCGACTCTCCTGCTCCTCATGGTCTGCCTGACCTGCTGTGCATTTCCAGCGTACTGTAGTAATTGTCTTTTCCCAGACAATCCTCTGAAACTGAACAAAGCCACAGTGTTCAGAGATGGAACATCTGTGTTTGAAATTGTGTTAAAAACCTGAAGGATTATGAGTTTTCACTACTTCAGAAAAGGCACAAATTTGTTTGGTAGAATGCCAAAACACTCAAGCCCATATGAAAATAGGAGGATAAGGAACCATTGCCAAGAATCCCACTCAACTAATGGAAACTGACTGATGTAGAAGTTTGCACGGGATGGGGTATATTGGCCTAAGCCCTGAAGAAGGGCTTATGCCCGAAACGTTGATTCTCCTGCTCCTTGGATGCTGCCTGACCTGCTGCATTTTTCCAGCAACACATTTTCAGCTAAGACATATATCAATTGGATACAAAACAGTCAGTATATGACCATGACACCTCTCCAGAATTACAGTCTTTAAGCAAAAGTTGTTCAAAGCTGAAAGTAATATCAAGAGATTGATTAAACTTTGCTTACAACTGTAAGGAAGGAATAATTTTTTGAACAACAAAATTATTGCCTCTCTGAGGCAATGTATTTTGTGTAGTATAATGAGAAAATATATGGTGAAATGGTGATATATATCATGATGCAGCAGTGACTTCAGCAGTCAACTGGAATCGTCTATGTGCATGAGACACGTATTTACAGGCAACAGGGTTATGTACAATAGTGTAAAAGAGCTTGCAGAACCAATAGTGTCAGGTAGCAATCATTGATGAGTAAGGGGTAACCATTACAGGCCACAAACTACCAACAGAAATAGTTATGTGTGCAGAAGGGAATCCCCGAGCCCACTGCAGTGATTTTAATGAGGTCAGCCAGATGGACCTCATAAAATATGGGTTCCCTGATTGCGGCTTTTAATCTGGTCCAATCAGGTATACCTGGCTGACAGATACAAATAGAAGTGCCAGAGCTTTTTTTTCACTCTGAGAGCTGGCTCTGAGGGAGTTGAATTAGTGTCAAGTACCATGCACGTGTAAATAAAGGGTGACTTGGTGACAGGATACCTGCCTCTGTGGAGTTATTTCACCCACAGCCTCATGACAATACAAATCATTTAGCTTGCTTCATATTTCAAGCAATCTATACTTTACTATTGGAACCAGAATAAGTAGACTAAAATGTTCAACACCACCCTAACCACAGAACAACGATTTAAGAATTTAAAAAATTACAGGAGGTAAATAGACACAATTTCGTACTTAGCCTTTGGAGCATCCTGAATAAACAGGAAAGCAGACACATAACAGAGTGTAGACAAATGCCAGAGGCATAATTAAAAAGCAATTGAATAGTTTGCATTTATACCACGCATTTAACACCCCAGTACACTTTACAGAGATTCAAAGTGAAATAGATGTGGAAGTAGAGAACTATAAGCTAGGAACAATGACAGAGAATTTAAGCAAAGACTTGAATTTTTAACAAGATTTACAGGACAAATTCAAACATTTGGAGCATGGATGGCTAAAGGCATAAATCACCAATGGATGTGCAATAAGCTGCAGTCAAGTGATTCGGAAAGTATTGTAGGGCTAGACGATGTAAGAGATAGAGAGACACTAGACCATGGAGCAATTTGAAGAAACGGAAGAGAACTTAAAATTTGTAAAAGCTGGGGACACTGCAAGATTTTTTGGGGACTCTACAGGTCAATGTGGATAGGTTGTTTCCTCATGTGGGCAAAAGTGAGGATTGCAGAGGCTGGAAACCAGAATTTAGATTAGAGTGGTGCTGGAAAAGGACAGCAGGTCAGGCAGCATCCGAGGAGCAGGAAAATTGACGTTTAGGGCAAAAGCCCTTCATCGGTCATGTGGGAGAGTCTAGGACCCAAAGCATTACCTTAGAGTAAAGGGTTGTACGTTTAAGACAGAGATGAGAAGGAATATTTTTTCTTTGGAGGGTAGTGAATTTGTGGAATTCCTTACTGCAGAGGTTTGGTGAGGTTGGGTCATTAAGTATATTTAAGGATGATATAGATAAAGTCTTAATCAGTAAGGGGATCAGGAGTTTATGGGGGAAAGGCAGGAAATTGGATTTTGAGGATTATCAGATCAGCTATGATCTCAATGAATGGTGCAACAGAATCAGTGGGCTGAATGGTGTCCATCTGTTCCTACATCTTATCAAGGTCAGAGATGATGTTTGCCAGTTGGACACGGCATGATCAGCAGAGGTTATGGGTGAACTGAATTCTATGCTGATGAGATGATAGTGCACTGTCCAAGTGTGAAAAGTAATCAAGTCTGGTGAATGCCAAAAACCAATTAAGGATTCCAGTACCAAATGTGAGGTAGGCATGGCAATAAGATTAAGGTGGAAGTAGGTGATACTTGTGACTGATGGGATAGTTGTCAGTTCACAATTAAATTGTCGGCCAATGTTTAGATTGACCTGGAAGGCAAGTAATTTTCCATAACAGTCAGACTACCTGAAATGCTGGTAAAAATGATGGCCATCCAATGCTGGAGATTGGACAAATGGGCTGATTGTACAGATTGGTCAAGAGGCAACTGTGTATCATCAACATACATGTGGAAACTGACTTAGTAGTTGCAGATGCAGTGACCAAGAGATGGCAAAGTGATGAGGAACAGTCAAATATTAAGAATGGATAATCAAGGAATTGCTGTAGCAACTGTGTGGGTGTTATTGCTGGAGATGATCTAATTGAACACAAGTCAAGTAGAAAACAAGCCATGGCTAACCCACTGAACTGAATAGCAGAGTAGGGGACTTTCGGGACGATAGCAGCGGAAAGGTTAAGGTGAATGTAGAGGGAATGCTTCATTATCACAGTTGGATTAGATGCACAATAAACCAGGTGGTTCCATAATGGATGCAGATGGGTCATACACCACTTGACCTAACTGACTGACTGGTGTAAGTGGTATGAAAGTTCAGGATTATATCTGTTGGTTAAAAAAAACACAGTAAAATAAGCATCAGAAAGTAAAAGGGCAATATTAACTTTCATTGTGGCTGATGACTGAAGAGAAAAATACACTTTCTTGTCGACTTTGATGACTGCTGTTCAGTCCTGTGGGAGGATAACAACCCTTCCTCGAAGGATTCCGAGATTGAGTTACAATTCAAGAAAGGAGGAACACAGATCACAAATAACTGAACTCTAGGCAACCTGCATGTCCTAGTCATCTAACAGTGTAATGGTTGTTTAAAAATGAAATAGCCATTTAATCTGTATGGATGATCAATTATATAGGCCAAAGTAATCCTCAACTACAGTTAATTTAGTTAAGGCCTGCTGTAGCCATTTTATGTTCAGGCCCAGCAGGTTATTCAGTAAAGGCAGGAATTCACCAAGACCCTGCGTGAATTATAGCAATTACCCTGACCCAGGAAATTCTGCTGGTGTCAGACACCTTATGTAGATTGCTCCAAGCTTCCACCCAAAAATGAAAATCTTGGTCTCTGTCATTTTGGTAGATATTCTGCTGTACTGATAAAAAAAAGTAATTCATAGCATTAATTGACTTGCTACTTACTCTACTAATGAAAATAAAACTTTTTTTTCATAATGAAGTCAGAAACTGCTGCAGAAACTCAGCTGGTCTGACAGCATTTGTGGGAAGAAAGCAGACTTAATGTTTTGAGTCCAGACCACAATCGTTAACTTTGCTTTCTTCCCACAGATGCTACCAGGCCTCCTGAGCTTTTCCAGCAATTTCTGTTTCGGTTTCAGATCTCCAGCATCTGCAGTTCTTTGGTTTATTTTATTTATTCATACTTGTTGTTAGAACACACCAACTTGCTAAATAGGCACCGAGGCTAGCAGAACATTGAAAACCAACACAGGCTTCTCTATTAATCGTGATTAAGTCACTACAGAATTATTATATTGCAAATTTGTTAATTAACATTTTGGTTTCATAACAGTCAGTTCCGTTGTCTCATGACTGAAGCAATCCAATTGGGTATCAATTGCCAGAGGTACAGATGAATCAAACAAATTCAAGTTTGATTAAAGAGATTTCTACCATGGAATTAGAGAAACTTGAAACACCACAGAACATATAAGAATTTAATGGAAGCTTAGTAAATAAGGCATTTCTTATTTGGCACAAGTAGCATTGGGCACCTGAACAAACATCTTGCAGGCCAAAGTGGATGGTGATGTTCACTCGTATATACTTGTGGCAAAATGGTAAAAGCTTAAACTTGTCTTGATTTGAAATCTGGAGTAGTGCTTGATATATCTGCTGACTGTTATTTCGCAAGGCAATCATCACTCTGAGTTACACATTGATGTTATACTGCAGAAGTATCTGCTCTCAAGCACTTTGCACAATGCTTTTACTTTACTGCTGCCTTCTGTTCCCTTTTCTTCTGCCCTACCTCCCCTCTGAAAGGGCAAAAATCTGAAAAGAGTTATGTGTAAAAGATAGATTCACAAAAAAGATGTGCATTCATACAGTGCTTTTCACAACCACAGGTCATTCCCAAAGCACTTTACAATCAATGAAAGGCTTGTAAGATGTTGTCGCATAGGAAACATGGCAATCAATCTACAAACAGTAAACTTGAACAAACAGCAATGCAATGAGCAGCCACTGTAATATTGACTGAGAAATAAAGATCAACGAGGACTCCGGAGATAACTTTTCTTTGAAAGAGGGAGACCACACAAGGTTCTAGTATAACATCTGATCTGAAACTTGGTACTTCAGGCAGTGCAGCACTCCCTCAGTGCCTCACTGATTTTAATGCTCAGGTCCTGGTGGAGGACTTGAACCCATAAACTCCTAACTCAAAGGTGAGGGTGCTGTCAACCTATACTGTTACATAAACTGGGATAAGAAGTGTTAGTGAACATCAAATCTATCCATTCAGAAAGATCTGAGTCCCTCATTTTAGAATTGAATGTGTCCATGAAGCTTGCCAACAGATTAGCATTGGCCATGTTAACAGGGATATTATGGTCAGTGCTTACTTACCACAGTGATGTTAAAGGCATAAAGAAGATCAAATGGCAATGCAGCAATTAGATCCACAATAAACCATGTGGTTCCATAATGAATGCAGATGGATCGTGCATCATACACCACTTGACCTGACTGACTGACGTACGTGGTACGAAAGTTCAGGATTATATCTGTGGGTTAAAAAAAACACAGAGAAATAAGCATCAGGAAGTAAAAGGGAAAAATTAACTTTCATTACGGCTGGTGATTTGATAGAACAATACACTTTATTGCTGACATTTTAAGTAGAGAATAAATATCCTGTGGAGAGAATTACTTAACGATGTTGCCTCCTGCCAGCTAGTGTTGGTACAGGCATACATGAGTGTGGTATAAACTCATACAGGTCAGAGAGAACCTGGGCAGATCCTGATCTGTCCTGAGTTTGTTAATCTGCGCTTGAGCACAATATCACTAGGTCCTGGAGTGACACTAGAAACAGGTAGATTTCCTACTACTGATTACTCTTCATTATCCTATTAAAACAACAAAACAAAAATGATATCAGCTCAAAATGTATTTGACAAAAAAAATTGACAGTTGATTTGAGCACAGTCTTCAATTTTTTTGATTCATTCACAGGGTGAGAGGACCACTGGCTTGGCCAGCATTTATTGCCCATCCCTAGTTGCCCAGAGGGCAATTAAAATAAACCATAGTGCTGTTGGTCTGAAGTTATGCATAGGCTAGACTAGCTAAGAATATCTGCTTCCTTCTCTCAAAGACATTAGTGAATCACTCGTGAATTTGAATATAGTTTTTTTCCTGTCGGCTATAGTCCTATCAATATCACAGGTTTGTTTTGTTTTAAGGATTAAACAGTAAAACTGTTTGCAAAACAATAAAGGGCATGTTTCAAATTCACAAGTGTAGCTCCAATTAAGAATGTCATCACATTAATTTGTTCAAGCAATTCTCACGAAACAGAATCAATGTTAAAGAAATTAGCTTGAGATTGGAAGATTATTGAGTAAAAGTGTGTTTCAGTTTCCTGATGAAGGTGATATGTAACTGGAGGCATACAGACTAAAGGTTCAACTGTCAGCCTAAACCAAGTTCATTGCTCAGAGGCATAGTGCTGATATTTTCTAAATATCCTGTTCAGACATGCTATGTTTCACATCTGGAGCAGGTAGGACTTGAACCCAGGCCTTCTGGCTCAGAGATAGGGGCACTACCACTACACCAAAAAAGCCCAGAGGTACGGTTACCAGGTTGGCATAGTGACTCAGTGGTTAGCACTGCTGCCTCACAGCACCAGGACCAGGGTTTGACTCCAACCTTAGACGACTGTCTGTGTAGAGTTTGCATGTTTTCCCCGTGTCTGTGTGGGTTTCCTCTGGGTGCTCTGGTTACCTCCCACAATCCAAAGATGTGCAGGTTAGGTGAATTGGGCATGCTAAACTGCCCATTGTGTTCAGGGATGTGTAGGTTAGATGCATTAGTCACTGGTAAATATAGGATAACAGGGTAGGGGAATGGGTCTGAGTGGGTTATGCTTTGGAGGGTCAGCATAAACGTGTTGGCCAAAGGGGCTGTTTCCACAATGTGGGGATTCAATGATTCTATGAAAGTCCATTTATAATAAGCAGCCATGTTTGATTGCATAGGATAAGAACATCTGCATTAATATCAGTTACAAGTCAGAGCCTTGAAATGGTGGTGAGGGACAATCAGGAACTGGAGAAAGAATGATGTTTGAAAATTCTATGATAAAGACAGAGTGTAATTTTCCAGTGGCTTGTTAACGCTCCATGAAGTATTCATTGAATATTGTAAAAAAGATAAGAGTGCATACAGCGATCATACAGTGTGCTGAAGCCATTGGCAATTCTTCAATTAACTTTTAATTACAAATTTTACTACTGTCTCAATTAAATCCAGTAATTCAGCTAAAAAGTTGGGGCAACAATTATTAGGAAAAGTATGCAATGAACCAGGCCCAACAATAGATGCTATGCAGGAATATGCAAATTACAAGTAGGGTTAAAAGATTCGGCTTCTCAATCCTGTTCTGTCATTCAATAAAATTGCAGTTGATCTGATTGTGGCCTCGACTCTACATTGCTGCTCTCTCCTGATACCCTTTGCCTCCCTTGTTTATCAAAAACTATTCTGCCTCTGCCTTCAAAACATTCAATAACTCAGTCTCCACTGCTCCCTGGGAAAGTTCCACAAACTCACACGCCCCTGAGAGAAATAAGTTTCTCCTTCTCTCCAATTTAATTGGGAAGCTCATTAACTTCAAACTTTGTTCCCTAATTCCAATCTCCCTCACAAGGCAAAATATCCTTTTAGCTCACATAGTCTGATATGACAGTTGGAAAGAAAGGTGAGTATTAGAAACAGAAATGAAAGGAGTTAGAAAATAGAAATGGTGAGCGATTAGTTCAATGAAGATTAAATGTTAGGATCCATTCAGTAAAATCTTGAGTAAACGGAATTCCATGCTAAATGCTGGTGTTCCAATGATGAGCACATGGAGTTTACTGTCAATTTGAAGTGATGTTTTCAGAGGGGATGTTCCACTTGAAGGTGTCATGGGTTGCACAGATAATGCACAAACATTTAGAGTGGAATTGAGTGCCCTCCACAAGGTAAGTTGAGAGAGTGGCCAGGGGGTATTTAATCAAATGGGATGGTCATGGGTGAGGACCTTGTTGCCTTCTGCCTTTGCTCTGTTGAAGTCTGGGGCAGGAACACCCATGGGTCAATTTTCTTGCCCCAACATCAATTGAGGCCCATAAATGGGCAATCATTGCTCATATAAAGGCTACATTGGGCTTTTGCTGGTAGTCAGCAATACCAACGCAGGGGGTATTCACATGGGAACACCAAGACATAAACAAGACATGTTTCTGGAGAGGAAGGGTTTTCCTTGTCAATCTGCCTCATTGACAGATCCAGCCTCACAAAGGCAATTGAAGTGGTCCACTGAGAGACATCACCCGTCCTTTCTTTCCACCACTGCTACTCCCTTCCACTAGCCAGCGTCAGCCCTCACCCTCACCAGTGACTGGGACCTTTGTTGATCCTGGGCTCTGGGTGGGTCCATGCCCAAGAGCTGCCAATGCTGCCCCGAGTGGTGATGAGAATCAGCTTCCCTCTGATTGACCGAGCGCCCTCAGGAGAAAGTGAGGACTGCAGATGCTGGAGATCAGAGCAGAGAGTGTAGGGCTGGAAAAGCTCTGCAGGTCAGCCAGGATCCGAGGAGTGGGAAAATCTACATTTCAGGCATAAGCCCTTTTCAGGAATCTGATGAAGGGGCTATGCCTGAAACGTTGATTCTCCTGCTCCTCGGATGCTGCCTGACTTGCTGTGCTTTTCCAGCTCCACACTCTCGACCAAGAGCTCTCAGGGTCCTTGATCCCAGGGAAGGCCCAGTACTGGCCAAGTGCTATCTCTACAGGAGGCAACATGGGGCTCTCACTGCTCGCTAGCTCTCCAGTGGGCGAGTTAATCATTCCCTGGCTTAAATAACATCCATGGGGCCCCTAGAATGGAGCAATGGCACAGAGACAATTCCATCATGTAACAATGCAATTACACCATAAGTTACACTCCAAGCAAGTACCAAATGTTTTTGGCTTGACAGCAATCCTTAACAATGGTGCCAAACCAGCTGGCAAGGCCTGAACTACCCTAAAGCACAATTTACTGTCCAATGAAGCATCATCCAGGAACCTGACTGGCTTGATTCAAGTTGCAATTACACAAAAATTGGCATAAATTCAAACCGCTTCACCTGAAGCCACATACAGTTAAAGTCTGAATCGTCGTCTAAAAGATTTTTGTGCAGCTACTTCACCCCATTGCCCTGTTTCATTGGTACATTGAAGCTTTCATTTCTAACCATCCCTCTACCTGAAATAAAACCAGAAAGTGCTGGAGAAACTCAGCAGCTCTGCAGTGTCTGTATTAGACAGAAACAGAGTTAACATTTCGAGTCCAGTTCAACTCTTCTTCAGAACTGAAAAGAGTTGGAAAATCATGGTTTTTATATGAATGACAGAGGGGGAGGAGGAGCAAGTGGAACAGATGGTAAGTGTGCCCAGAGCAAAAGACAAAAACAGTGATAATGCTGGTAAAGCTATGATAGAAATGTAAAATAGATGTAATTGTTAGCTTTGAAACAGAGAAAATAGGTCTGCTGTGCAGAGAGCAAAGCCAACAATTCACAAACAAGACACTGCCAGAGGAGAGCGGGGAATATAAGAAAAATGGAGTGCAGAGGTCCTACTGTGAAAATGTGGAACTCAATATTGACCTGAGAGGCTGTAAAGTGCCTTCATGTAAAACAAGGTACTATTCCTGGCACTTTGGTGGAACATGTAGCAGGCCAAGAATGGAATTGTTAAGGTAGGAGCAAAGGGGTTCATTGAAATAACAAACAATGGACTTTAGTAAAGCCTTGGACAAGCTTCTGCCATGATAGACTAATTAGTAAAATTATTCTGGATCAGTGATGCTGGAAGAGCACAGCAATTAGATCACATGGGATTCAGGGTGAGCTTGCCAATTGGATACAAAATTGATTTGATGGTAGGAGACAGAGGGTAGTGATGGAGGCTTGTTTTTCAGACTGGAGACCTGTGACTAATGAGGCTCCAAAGGGGTCGGTACTGGCCCTACCTTTGTTTGTCATTTATATAAACTATTTGGAAGAGAATATAGGAGATATGGCTAGTAGGCTTGCAGATGAAACCAAAATTGGTGGTAGAGTGGAGAAGGTTATCTAAGCTTACAAAGAGATCTTGATCAATTAGGTCAATGGGATGAGGAATGGCAGATAGAGTTTAATTTGGATAAATGCGAGGTATTGCATTTTGTTAAAACAGTCAAGGGTAGGACCTATACAGTTAATGGTAGGTCCCTGGATAGTGCTGTACATTGGAGAGACTTAGGAGTTCAGGTACATAATTCTTTGAAATTTGCACCACAGGTAGACAGGATGGTTAAGAAGGTGTTTAACATTCTTGCCTTTGTTGCTCAGACCTTTGAGTATAGGAGCTGAGACGTCATGTTGTGGTTGTGCAGGATGTTGGTGAGGCCTCGTCTGGAGTACTGTGTGCAGTTCTGGTCACCCTGCTATAGGAAGGATATTATTTAATTAGAAAGGGATCAGAAAAGATTTACCAGGATGTTGCCAGGAATGGAGGGTTTGAGTTATAAAAATAGGCTGGACAGGCTTGGGCTTTTTTTTCCTGGATCATGGGAGGTTGAGAGTGACCTTACAGCGATTTATAAAATCGTGAGGAGCATAGGTAAGGTGAATAGCAGGGTTTTTTTTCTCTAGGGTGGGCAAGTTCAAAAGTAGGGGGCATAATTTTAAGGTGAGAGAAGAAAGTTTTAAGACATGGGAGCAACGTTTTTACACAATGAGCAGTTCATAAGTGGAATGAACTTCCAGAGGCAATGGTGGATGCAAGTAGAGTTATAACATTTAAAAGATGTTTGGATAAGTACATGAATAGGAAAGATTTGGAGGGAAATGGGCCTAACGCAGACAAGTGGGACTAGTTTAGGAAACATGGTGGACTAGTTGGACCAAAGGGATGGTTTCCATGCTGTATGACCCTATGATTCCATAACTGGATGGTCAGGGTCATTCCAATGGATAACACAGAAGTGTCTCACAAAGGGGTTACTCAGGGCACGTCTACCTGTCCCAGTATAGCCTGAGGTACAGAGCACAGAAACAGGCCATTTGCCCCAAGTTGTCTGTTTATGCTCCACTTAGATTAAAATGAGGCAAGACATAAGTAAATTCATCAGTGAAACTTAATTACCTCCACCCTAATACGCTTAACTAGCCTGTCCCAAAATGGATCTATACCATTCACTTCAACCACTCTCAGTAGTGGTAGTGAGTGCCACGTTCTTGTCACTCCTCAGTATTCCCTATTGGATTGTGATGGTGTTGGTGGGGGAGGGGGGGGGGGGGGGGGAGGTCAAGCATTTCCTGGAGAACCCCTGCCCAGTTGTATTCTGTGCTGCAGCATGTGATAAGATTGAAATCGTGGCTTACCGAAAATGAAAAGCATTTCCACAGCGATGTCACTGACGGTGGTGCTGCGTGAAGCAGTGGAGCTGTCATCACTTTCCGTGAAACAAACGTTGTATGGGACAGTCACAGCAACATAAAACGTAGCCAGTAAGATGAGCCAGTCCCACCCAGCTTTGAACATGCTGTAGTGCATGAGGATGAAGCGGGATTTCTGGATGGACGCCACTTTATATTCCGGGAGAGAGGACTTATTCTCAAACATGTTCTGGCAGAGGAGAAAATTACAAACTGTTACAAACATGACAGCCCACTGGCAACCTGTTGCTTTAGAAACATGAGCTTTGGGATACTTTTAGTGTCCTTTTTGTTTCAGTTACTGGCAGTACTCTCATACCATCATCCTCCTGCTCCATTTACTGGGGAGCAGTATGAGCTATCCACAGCATTTGAGTCTGTGAATGATAGACTGTGGGGGAGATGGTGGGGTTGTGGAACACTTGCACATAAATATCTCAGTCAACATGTTAAGAAAATATTTTCAGTTAAAACTTTGGAAACTGAGAAAGTGCTTGGGAGGACAGGTAAGCTATGATATAGATAATACAGTAAGGTTCTCAGAACTGCTTCAGGGAAAAAAGGCCTGTTGCTGATTCCTCGTGTATATATCATCAAGAAAGACTGCTTCAAGAAATCTGGCTTGATGATGGATGAAGAAACCAGGAGCTCATCTTAAATCAGAACTGGTACCTTGGCATGTTGAATAGATTATTGAAGGGATTCAATCATTGAGATCCAGGCAAGATGGCAATCAGGGTGGTGCTGTACGACTGATGTGTAAAATCTATGCATGTTTTCTGAAAATAGTCAACAACAGCAGACACAACAGATGAGCTAATGGATCAGGTGTTTGAACAAAGGTCCACACCTACAATGCTGCCTGATCTGTTCTGCCCACAGATGCTGACTCATTTGCCGAGCTCTTCCTTTTCCGGTATTTCATTGCTTGTTTTGGTTTAGATTTCTGGCATCTGCGATTATTCTGGTTTCTGCATTTTCCAGACTGAAATTCGACCTCAAGAGCTTTGCTGTTCAAATAAATGTGTTTTTCAGAGAAAATACGGGTACACATAAATATTGCAGTGATGGAACCAGTGAAAGGGATGAAAGATTTTTATTTTTCAGACATTTCTAAAACATGAATCGCCCTTGAGAGAGAACTTTCCCAGAAACATCAATCAGTTTGAGTGTCAGTTGATTGGAACATTCAGAAAGTACTTATTATTTGGCATTGTTTGATGGATTTGGCACTGACACACTGCACTGAAGTATGTACAACCCCTCAAATCATATCTATTCTGAATTAAATGCTTTTAAATCACAGCCTCAAAACCAGACTAGTAAAAAAGAGTTCACCACCTTTTTAATAAATACTTCTCCTATCCATTTCTCATCAAACTTTCTCCAGCCTTAATTATGCAGATTCACACTGAGATGTGTTTCCATGCACCCTAGGAGCCCTCCAGTACTTTGCCTGAGTGGCCATTATTCATGTGCCATCACAGCTAAAGACTATTTAACTGCAGAGGGCATCACAGTTCAATTCAATATTGTTCAGGATTCCAGATTATTTGTCCCCTTTCACATGATTTTTCAAGCCAATGGCAGTTCTTTGCCTGATGCTCTTCTTGACTTCAGCTTATTGAACACAGAATGTTGATAAATCTGAGAATTTACATTACACTTTTAGGCCTCAATTGAGGTTAAACTGGAGGTGTGCAGATAGTAAA
Source organism: Chiloscyllium plagiosum (assembly GCF_004010195.1). Lineage (NCBI taxonomy): Eukaryota > Metazoa > Chordata > Chondrichthyes > Orectolobiformes > Hemiscylliidae > Chiloscyllium > Chiloscyllium plagiosum. The sequence goes on from NC_057742.1 coordinate 13,351,605, forward strand.
AAAACACCATTGCTGATGTGTGGGTTCCCTAATTCTATTCCATCTCTATGCCGTTATTCCATTGGCTGAATTGACAAGGTTACCTTGCAATGGTGGTAGCTAGCCAACTGACCATGTGAAAGGGCCTGTATTAGAGCTTGACGACAATTTTCCAGTCGGTGTCAGAGCAGCTGCCTGGAAATGGCCTACTGGCAATAGATTGTAGGAATGACCAGCACTATACAATCTTACAGGCCCTCCCTTTCTGCCTGGAAACAGCCTCTGCTTGCCCTCTGTAGGGACTCCTCCTCCTCCTCAATCATGCCCCTACCCCAACCCTTCATAATTTTATACACTTTATTTGAGTCATCCCTCATTCTCCTTTCACCAAAGAAACATAGAAAATAGGAGCAGGAGTAGACTATTCAATCCTTCGAGCCCCAGCTCCACCACTCAAGAAGATCATGGCTGGTCATCCAACACCCTGCTCCCACTTTCTCTCCACACTCTTCAGCGATAACAATTATATCTAACTCCTTCTTGAAAATATTCAAAGATTCAGAGTCAACCATTCTCTGTGGCAGAGAATTCCATAGGCTCACCACTCTCTGGGTGAAGAAATGTCTCCTCATCTCAAGCCTAAATGGCCTACCACATATCCTTGGACTATGATCCCTGGTCATCAGAAACATCCTTTCTGTGTTGACTTTGTCCAGTTAGAATCGTATGGATTTCTAGAGAGACCACAAAGATAAAGCCTGCCCAACCATCTTCCCTCACAGCTAAAATTCTGCAGTCCTGGGAGCAATCTTGTAGATGATTTCTGCACTTCCTCTCATACAATCACATACTGCCTCTCATGCATTGAACAGAACAGTGTGTAATACTCATTATTCTTAAATCTTGGTAAAGAAAAGAAAATAGGATATTATCTCCATTTTCTCTAAGATAGAAAAATCATTGACTAACATTTGATGTCTGTAATTTTCCCAAAATGTTAAAATTAGGGAGAGCATTCTAGTAATTCATAATTTTGAACAGAGAAAGGCATAATCTTAAAATAAATTAAACTGATTAAAATTGAATTTTCTCCTGAAATGTTCCAAGATTAGAAGATTGGATAATTAAAATACATTCAAATCCCTGAAACGTGTAGTTCAAATGTGCTGTAAACTGGCCGTTCAATTCTTAGCCCATTAATGCAATGGTTGCTTTTAACCACAGACTGCCTACTTCAATTTACTTCCACCTCATTGAAGTTGATAGAACATTATATTTCCCCGTACAACTTACTAATGCAATCTGTCCAAGTGTAACAGGAATGAACTCAGTGCAAAAGGAACACAGAACCTTTACAGCAGCATCAACAGAATGTTGATTGAGATTGAGGTTGAGGAGAAGAGTGAGCAGCTCCCTAATCAAAGGCAGTTTGTCCTGGACATTTCACTATTGCAGAACTTAAGTGAAACACAGAAGGGTAACATATAAATGCAGCAGGTAATCAGGAAGGCTAATGGAATATTAGCCCTTATCTCAAAAGATTTGGAGTATAAGATTACAGACTATATTGATATCCATGACATGTGAAGCACCAGGGCCAGTTTTAGGATTAAAATTAACTTTCTGGGAAAGATTTCTGATGCATTTGAGACCAGTATGGAATTTTGTATAATCTATGTCTCAAGGTCGCACAAACAAAGTAATTATCAAAGCAAACTAGACATGAATATGGATGTCACAGTGTGACTAAAGTGTTTAAAACCATCAACAAATCTGAATGCAGCATTCATAATTGATGCGCAATTCAATAACCAATTTAACCTTTTAGGTGTTAAGGAGTTGTTTGAAATCCGATTTTCGGTTAAGAGCAAACACACTATCAAGCATCAAAAGTCTTCACCCTTCACCTGTAACCATCATTGATTAAATAACGAAATTGATGAATTTGCAGGAAAGTGGTGTACTCACGTTGTTCAACGTGACTTTATTTTTGTCACGTTTCTGAAGGTGGCTGGTCAGATGGTAGAGGACAGTTCTGCCCTGTTTACGTGCAACACTAAAATGGGACCCACTACTCTTTTTGTTCTTCCGCTTTCCTTCTGTTGAGAAGAATGGAGTCAGAGAAAAAAACAAATCCCAGACAATATAAATGCTAATGCAAGGGAAGACAAAAACAAAAACTAAAAACATCCTCTCCAGTGGGTCTTTTTAATTGCTCTTTCATGAGGTTATCCAGAGTGGCTTGAGGAAATGCCACAAATATCCAGGATAGATATGAATGAATGCGACCATTGACTTTCTTAGCTCATCCTTTCAAAAAGACACCGCAGACCACCAATGTTAACACTGAACTCTGATTTAATGATTTCAGTGCTTCACTGTGCTACCTAGTGGTCCATTGCAAATATTGATTACTTTGTTCAAAGAAGAAATTCATAGTGCCCGTTCTTAGGTAACCTTTCATTTGTCTGAACCATGAACCTTTCATTACTGTTGTTGTTTAGTTTGAAGTTAACCTTGTCTACACTCTTTCGTCCCTTACACATTTCTTGATTGCCCTTTCTGAAGTTTCTCTTGTCTTCCTCATATCATTACTTTGATGCTAATTGATTTTAAGCTTGCCATATGCTTGCTGGTAATGAATTTTCTATAATCTACGTCTCAAGGTAGTACAAACAGAGTAATTATCAAAGCAAACTAGACATGAATATGGATGTCACAGTGTGACTAAAGTGTTTAAAACCATCAACAAATCTGAATGCAGCATTCATAATTGATGCTCAATGCAAGAACACAAGTTAAGCTTTTAGGTATTAAAGAGTTGTTTAAAATCATGATTTTTGAAGTCCCATATAAAACCAATAACTTTATAGAGATGGACCATTGTACTTCAATCAAAGCTGTTTCTCTTCCACCGTAAGTGGGAAGTGTTACATTACTTTTAAGCAAGTTGATAGTATTGACTTCAGAAAAAAAAGCAAATGACTTTTCCCTTAGTCATGGATTTCAATTATGTGTTGAATAAAGACCTGGAATATATTTGCTAATATCAGTCTGTGTTGAGAACATAAAGTTGAGTTCACCTTTGCAAAATCAAGGTTTCTTCCAAATTTCAGGAGACAGGCTAAGAGGTTGCAAAACTTGCAAGTAATGAATAAGAGTTATAGTTAATCATTTGGAAGAATAAAGATTGAAAGACTTGCACTTATATCAAGCTTTTCCTGACCACTAAATGACGTAAAGTGCTTCATAGCCAATGATATATTTTTGCAATGTACCACTGTTGTAATGCAAGAAACAACACAGTCAATTCACACATAAAGAGTATCCTCTAATTACAATGTGATAATGTCCAGATTTTTTTTTATTGAGGGATGAATATTGTCCTGAGGATACTAGGGAGAACTCCCCACCCCCTTTTCTTTGAAACAGTGTATGATATTGATTTTTGAGGTGAGGGATTTATTTTGTAAAGAATGGTTGAGCAGGTTAGGCCTATATTCATTAAAGTTTAGAAGAATGAGTGTTGACCTTTATTGAAGCAAAAGATTCTGAAAGATACTGAGAGGATGTTTCCCATCACAAGGGAATCTAGAATTTAGAGTATTCTGAACAATTCTGGGCCCCATATCTCAGGAAAGATGTATTGGCCCTGGAGCGGGACCAGAGGAGGTTCACGAGAATAATCCCAGAATGAAAGGATTAACATATGAGGAACAACTGAGGACTCTGGGACTATGTTCAATGGAGTTTAGAAAGCTGAAGGGGATCTGACTGAAATTTGTAGACTACTGAGAAACCTGGACAGAGTGAACATTGGGAAGATGATTTCATTGGCAGGAGAAACAAGGACCCAAGGGCACAGCCTTAGAGTAAAGGGAAGACTCTTTAGAACAGAGATAAGGAGAAACCTCTTTAGCCAGAGAGTGGTGAATCTGTGGAATTCATTGCCACAGAAGGGTGTGGAGGCCAGGTCATTGAGTATATTTAAAACAGAGATAGATAAGTTCTTGATTGCCATGGCGATCAAAGGTTACAGGGAGACAGTGGGAAAATGGGGTTGAAAAACTTATCATACATGATTGAATGGCAGAGTAGATTTGATGGGTTTAGTGGCCTAATTTCTGCTCCTTTGTCTTATGGTCTTATAGAAGTATACAGGCCTAAATTCAAAATATGAGGCCTCCCATTTGAGACAAAGACAAGGAGGAAACTTTTCTGTCAGAGAGTTGTTAGTGTATGCAATTCACTCCCCCAGACATCAGTGGAGGTTGAGTCATGGAATGTATTCAAATCCATTTTAGATAGATTTTTGATTGACAAGGAGTCAAGTATTATAAGGCATAAGGTAGGAGAATGGAGGTAAGGTTCCCATCAGATCAGCCACAATGTTATTGATTGGTGGAATGGGCTCAAGGAGGGACTGGCTAACTCTTGTTTCTATTTCCTATGTTCTTATGTTCATCTGAGATATGGCAAAAAAATTACAAAGAATAAAATTCATCCTTGACTGCTCATACTGAACTCCATTCTCTTGCAGCTCAATCCACATTGAATTGTTGCAACGTAATAGAAAATACCACAGTGACTGCTGTGGTGAAATTATTCCTTACAACATTAACAAACCAAATTTCTTAAACTGATATTTTAATGGAGATGTTAACACTAGCATGTTATAATATTGGATACATTCTGAAAAATTCATTAAATGTTCAAACCTTATTGTAAAATTCCACTCCCCCAAGAGTCAAATAAACGTTAAGGATGTCATTGAAAGAAAAAGAATATTCAATTGAATTCATGGTACTCTCTAGTATCCTTTGACTTTCACAGTCTATTATTAATTCCAAGTATCTCGGTAGTTAGGGACAGATCACATTGTAGCACTACTTGTTGATGTTGGGACCTGTGAACTGCCACAGAATGGTGTTGAAAATGTAGTCTTAAAATCACCACACTGTGTATGCTGTTCCACAATCTGCAAGTACCATTTTGGAAGTGATAGTTTCAAAGTGGTCCTGGAATTTTGTTTTAAATTAAAAATGATAATTGTAGCACAGTTAAAATAAAAATTAGAACAAAAACAAAGTTCTTTGACCAAGAAACTTTCAGAAAGTCAACTTTATAAATATTTTAATATTTGGAGCCTTGAAATAACAGAACAAAGCATTCAACTATTCTGAAACTAGCCATAATTTGGGAGGAGGGAGATGTTTGGTATAATTTAAAATGGATTGACAACATTATCAAGATGTGGATGTTATCACAACATAAATAATATCAAGTTCTAGTGAGTTTTGAGAAGATTTGTAGCTCAGATTGAGGTTCGGTATGTATGTTTGTTCGTTGAGCTGGCAAGTTCATTTTCAGACATTTCATCACCATACTAGGTCACATCATCAGTGAGCCTTGAGTTTTGCTTGTTGTCTGTATGGGGTATTGCAAGTTCATTAGCTGCTGTTTTATGGGGTTGGTGGGATTGTGGGCTATCATGACTTGGACCCCATTTACCACCCTCTGAAAAAAAGAACAGGAAAAGACATCACCACAGGAAGTGACATCACCAACCCAAGGAAACTTAAATACATAAACTGAAAGTGGGTCACTAACACGAGTGCTTCACTGGAGGCTCACTGGTGATATTACTTAGTATGGTAACAAAACATCTGAAAATGAACTTGCCAGTTCAGCGAGCAAAGTTACATACAGAATATCAAGTTCTGTTTCGATGTATAATCCAATGTGATATCCAGTACCATCTCTACTTATCATATTTATTGCAATAACTGCACAGAGGCCAGCATCCTGTCACCAAGTCACCCTTTATTTACTTGAGCACAGTACAACGACTGTAGCCAACCAATTGTGAGTCAGTCCCCTGAACTGAAAAGATTCTCAATCTTCTGTTTTTCTTTCCTGTTTATATTATTTCATTAAACAGTACAAGTTACAAACAAACAGTTAACAATGAACAGCAGTTTACAAGAAACAGCAATTTACAGGGAAAGGGGTGGCGAAATCCCCTGTTTATTTTTTTTTCTTTTTTCTTTTTTTCTTTTTTTTTATCTACAGTGAAAGACACAAAGTGCACGAATCTTTATTCAATGCCCTGTTTATATTGGTCAGCCAGGGCTTTCTGATTGGCCCAGGTTACCAACCCCAAGTAAAGACCTCATAGTCAAAGACATCCACCTGGTTCCAAAGACTACATTTATCTTAATGGGAGAAAAAATTCAAATTTTACCAGAAAAAAGTATCATTCCTAAGAGTATTGAATTGATTGCTGTAAGATTAGTCAAAAACCAAAACCTTTGTATATTCTTGGGGTTTATTTTTCTTTAATTCCAGGGGGAGTGGAATTGTGCATTAACCTTTGTATAAAATCAAACAAACAATGTGCAATCATATCAAGTTCCATTACTGCCTTTACCTTCTTTCCCATCTCCTGGGTGGTTAATGCCTCGGGTATCGGTGACATCCTTAAAGGAAACCAGGAACAGTACAACCTCCCCCTTCTCATTTTTAATGGGTACAATGTCAAGCAGACACCAAAATGCAGTGCCTGTGAGCGAAGAGCAGAGAAAACGACAATGAACAGGTTCATGAAATTTTGTCTTCTGAAGATAGCAATATGCATTGAACAACCTTCCAGGGATATGTCAGAAATATCTATTTTTCTTATGATAAAGGAGCCTATACAAAATATTGTCTTATGTATTCCATCCCAAATTGTATTTATCCCATAATTATAACATATTAAATGATTTAGTGTAAGTCATCCATAAATGTCACATCAATTCAGATCAATGACATCCTTTAAAGATTTTCCCTGGAGTGAAACAGCTTCCTAAATAGGTCTAATTAGTTCCATCGCTGTCCCGCTGACTTCCTACAAGTTGCAATTGTAACCTACTCCTCTGTATTGAGGGAAAGGATATTCACTAGAAAATAGTGGCTTTCTTCCTTAAATACACAGATCAAGATTCAACCATTTCACCTGTTTGCTATTTTAAACAGAGATTTGCGAGGGGAAATTAATTGTGGCTTTTCCACCATGTTAACAGAGTAAGAAGGGAATTCAGGGTCTTAGGGAGGCCCATGAATGGATATACTTTAAATCTTCTTGTGGAACCAGAATACATAGAAGTCCCCTGCTGTAGGTTTGGACTCCTTCCCCAATCGCAAAAACCCATACATCATCTTTCCTGGGGTCATGATTTGGAGGTGCCAGTGTTGTATTGGGGTGGACAAAGTTAAAAATCACACAACAGCAGGTTGTAGTCCAACTGGTCTATTTGGAAGCTCTAGCTTTCAGAGCGCTGATCCTTCATCAGGTTGTTGAACTATTCCCTGGTGTTGTGTGATTTTCAAGTATTTCCTGGGGACATACGTGACTCTATCAATCATTCTTATAGTGCGCAGTTGTGGCCTCATGGTGGCCAGTGACTGTTTCCAAAGGGCATAGAATGCAAAGAGCAAACATAAAAAGTAGGTTCTAAAATAAGGAAGATGGTTTGAATTAAACAAAAAAAACCAAGATTGAACAAAAAGAGATTATTTTGTCCGGTTACCAAGTAGGTGAAGAAGGATTATCCGTTAAAATGACCACAGCTGGAGTTAGAAAAGAGTTTGGATGAAATGCTTTTGGAACAGGGTTTTTGGAGCACAGGGAGTGATTGTGCTGAAGACCATTTTATTTAAGGAACAATAACAGAAATATAAAAGGGAAGAAAGCAGGGAAACAAGATTAGTACCGGTACATTAATAAAGAATCTGCACAGACATGGTGGACTTCCTCTTTGCTGTGGTACATAGCTATCCTAGCTACTTAATAGATAAAAGATTTGGTTTATTTGTTTAGTTTGGTTCAATAAATATCAAACTAATCAAATCGGAATGTTAAAAAATGTGAAACAAATAGTCCCTCATAAACAAGTATAGCCTTACAGGAGGCACACAGTGTTGATAACTCTGAAAACATACTCTGTCTCCCACCATCAATATTTCCATTACAATTCTTGTTGATTCTAGAATTGTAAAAATGTTAAATATTTATCTTGTATTCTTGTTTGCTCATGTACAATACAGTTGATTGAGTTCAATGAATCAAAGTAACTTTGGCTTTTGAGATAAGACAGATTGAGCAGTTTAGGAATTTAGAAGATTGAAAGGAGACCCAATTGAGGTAAATAAGATGCTAAAGAGGATTGACAATATAGATGCAGAAAGGATGTTTCCTCATTTGGGCAATCTATAATGAGGGGTCATAGTTTTAGGTTCACTATGATTGTGAACTATAGTAAATGACAGATTCTCATTATATTACAAGGTAAGGATAGATTTTGCAGTAAAGCCTGCTTACGTTGAATACATTGTTTCAGAAAAAAATTCCTTGCAGAAATCCCTTTTGTCTCTATCCCACTGGAAGCTGCCTAATAAAATGAATAAAATGTTTGAATGAACTGCAGAAGTCTGGATGTACTCATCGAATTAAGTGTTGTTTTGCCTCACTGAAGTCCCTTTTGCCAATATCTGTGCTGAGCTCTTTTTCCAAGCATTTTGACAAGGCGTGAAAATTACTTTGTACTTTAAGTGATACAGTGATGTTTCAGAGTCTTTTTCACCTCATTGTGTTTTGGAACGCAAGTCTTTTGGCAGTCAATGTAAAGATTGCTGCTGTTTACGTGTGAAAATGCCTTATAAGGTATTAATACGCAAGTTTTGTGATATTTACAATTTACTCATGTTTTAGCGCTATGCAAATCTATTGGCTAAAACTCTGGTACTATGAATAATGAAAACACCACCTCAAAAGAAACCCATTTTTTCTCCTTCTGACAAAATGGAAATAATTGCAATGTTCAAAAGTTTCCTAGGTTCCAGAGTGAAATCTGTAAATAATTTGATGCATCTCAACTTTTTTATTTTAAAGTTGAATGCATCTTTATTGTTAAGAAGCAGTGGAGTAGGTTAAAATGCAGAAATGTTTTTAAAAGAATTTTATTTGAAAATCAGTTTGTATTGTTAAGTTTTGACCAAAATTAATGTGACACATAAAATGGATAAAATAATCAAACTGTTGAATTAATAAAGATGCTGGAAATACTTAGCAGATCCGACAGAAGTTCTGGTGAAAAGTCATTGACATGAAACATTAACTTTGTTTCCTTTCCACAAATGGGGTGGCACGGTGGCTCAGTGGTTAGCACTGCAGCCTCACAGGTTCGATTCCAGCCTCGGGTAACTGACTGTGTGGAGTATGCACATTCTCCCTGTGTTTGTATGCGTTTCCTCCGGGTGCTCTGGTTTCCTCCCACAGTCCAAAAATGTGCAGGTCAGGTGAATTGGCCATGCTAAATTGCCCATAGTGTTAGGTGCATTAGTCAGAGGGAAATGGGTCAGGGTGGGTTACTCTTCGGAGGGTCAGTGGGGACTGGCTGGGCCAAAGGGTCTGTTTCCATACTGTAGGGAATCTAATCAAATCAATTCTACATGACCTCTTGAATATTTCAAATATTTGCTAAAATACTTCATATTTCCCGATTGGTTTATACAATTGTATGAATAAAATCAGTTCGCAAAGTATAATTCATTTAACAGCTTCTTGTCTGTTGAAAATGTCAAGAGAAAAAGTGTCGCTCTGACATCTCTGAAGGATGCAAGAAGCACCATAACAACTTCTGGGACAGCACAAAAATTCTGGGGTTAAGGGTAATTTATTAGCTTGGTTAATGGATTGGCTAACCAACTGAAAGCAGAAAATCAGGGATAATTGCTCCTTTTCTGATTGGCTAGACATAATTAGTAGGGTTGAAAAGGGTGGCACTGGAAAAGCATAGCAGGTCAGGCAGCACCTGAGGAGCAGGAGAGTTGATATTTTGGACCGCAGTCCTGCATCAGCAATGCCTGAAACTTTGACTCTCCTGCTCCTTGGATGCTGCCTGACCTGCTGTGCTTTTCTAGCACCACCCTTTCTGACTCTGATTCTCCAGCATCTGTGGTCCTCACTTTCTCATAATTAGTAGAGTGCCTCAGGATTTGGGTCCTCGGGCCCCAACTAATTATAATCTATATTAATGACTTTGATGTCAGGATAGAAAGTACCATAACCAAATTTGCAGATGACATTAGAAGAGGTGTGAAAGTAAATTGCAATAAAGAAATAAGCAATTTATAAATGGGTATATATAGGTTAGGTGAATGAACCACACATTGGCAGATGAAGTTTAATGTGGATAAATGTGAGGTTATTCATTTTGATCAGAGGAATAGAAAGGCAACTTATTATTGAAATGGAGAGAAACTTCAGAGTGCTTCAGTGCAGAGGGACCTGGGTGTTCTTGTTCATGAATTACAGAAAGCTAGAATGCAGGTAAAGCAGGTAATAAGGAAGACAAATGGAATTTTGGCATTTATTACAAAAGGAATGGAGTATGAAAGCAGGGGAGTGTTGCTTAACTGTACAAGGCATTAGTGAGACTAAACCTTGAGTATTATGGACAATTTTGGTCCTTTTATGTGAGATGGGATGCAATTGTATTGGATCCAGTTCAGAGAATCACTAGATTGATTTAGAGATGAGGGGTTTGTCTTATGAAGAGATAAATGGGAGGAGATCTCAAAGTGACCACACAAGTAGATGGCTGGTAAAAATGGCATATGGCATGCTTGCCTTTATTTGTTGGGGAATTGAGTACAAGAAATCATGATGCAGCTTTATAAGACTCTGGTTAAGCCATACTTAGAGCATTGCGTTCTCTTCTGGTCGCCACATTACAGGAAGGATTTGGAGAGGGCGTAGAAGAGGTTTACCAGGTTGCTGCCTGGATTATAGAGTATGAGCTAGAAGGAGAAACTAGAAAAACTCAGATTGTTTTCTCTTGAATGGCAGAGGCTGAGGGTACACTTGATCAAAGTCTATAAAATTATGAGATGCATAGATAAGGTTGACAGTCAGAATGTTTATTCCCACAGGTGGGGTGAAAGGTCTAATACGAGGGGGCATGCATTTAAGGTGAGAGGGGAAAGTTCAAAGGAGATGTGAGGGGCAAGTTTTTCACACAGATGGTATGAGTTTGGAACATGCTCCTAGGGGTGGTGATTGAGGCAGATATAAGGGCATTTGAGGGACTTTTAGATAAACACATCAATATGCAAGAAATGGAGGGATATGGATCATTGCAGGCAGACGACACTGCCGGCATGTTCAGCACAACATCACGGGCCAAAGGGCTGCACTGTTCTATGTTCTATCTAACTGAGGAATATAAGATGCTAAAGGGGATTAACAATGTATATGCAGAAAGGATGCTTCCTCATGTGAGGCAATCTATAACAAGATATCATTGTTTTAGGAAAGGTTTAAAACAGATGAGGAGAAATAACTTTTCACAACGAGTTATAAATATATGGAATTTGCTAGCCCAGAGTGTGGTGGATTAGGGCTGGAACATTGAGTAAATTTAAGGAGAAGATAGATTTTTAGTTCGTCATGGGCTGAAGGGCTGTGGAGAGCAGGCAGGAAAGAGTAGTTGAGACGGAGACGAGATCAGCAATGATCATATTAAATAGCAGAACAGACTTGAGGGGCTGAATTGTCTCCTCTGTTCCTAGTTCTCATGCTGTAACAGGATTCAAAAGTTACAGTTTGCAAATCAATGAGCAGTCAGTGATGGAATAGGTCAATTTGTTTTGGTCAACTCAACTTGAAAATATTATAAATCAATTCAAAAGGGGTTAGGGTAACTAAACATGAGGAGGCCAACTGATCAGGAAAAGCTCAGCGACTAAACATAATAATATTCACTGCAAGAAATTCCTGGAGAAGGAGTGTGATTCAAATCATTTCACATCTTTGAGAAGGTGCCATATAAACATCCATTGAGAAAAGGGGGCAGATTATTGAGAAACTGAAAGCTCTACTTGATTGTTTATTAGACAAGTCAGAAATGGAAGATAATCTACCATCAATTTATTATTGGCAGTGGAGTGGCATGAAGGAAAATGGAGTCCATTATAGGATAATAATGGGCGGCATGGTGGCTCAGTGGTTAGCATTGCTGTCTCACAGCACCAGGGACCTGGGTTTGTTTTCAACCTTGGGTGACTGTCTGTATGGAGTTTGCACATTCTCCCCCGGTGTTCTGGTTTCCTCCCACAGTCCAAAGATGTGCAGGTTAGGTGAATTGGTCATGCTAAATTGCCCATAGAGTTAGGTGCATTAGTTAGAGGCAAATATGGGGAATGGGTCTGGGTGGTTTACTCTTTGGAGGGTCGTGTAGACTAATTGGGCTGAAAGGCCTGTTTCCACACTGTGTAGATAATCTAATCTAATCATAATAAATGTAGAAACGGGACAATACGGGCTTGATGAGGGTCAATTCCAGAACCACAGTTCTGAAGAAGAATCAAATCAGACTCGAAAATGTTAACTCTGTTTTTATCTCCACAGATGCTACCAGACCTGCTGAGTTTCATTACATAATTTGGAATTCAGATCTCCAGTATCTGAGCAATTTTGATTTTATCTGTAATCCCAGCTAATGCTGTGGGCTGCAAAACAACAAACTGGCTTTGCCAGATGTTGCTCAGTAATATCACTGAAACACAATACTGACACTGCCAAGCACAGGCAGTGAGATTTCGAGAGCCCCACAGGATATCACGAGCCTGTAACCTTTAAACACTTTGACCTTTGAGATGTAAATCAGCAATAAAAATGTTGGAATCTCTACTGAAAAGCTCAAAACTGCTTTATATAAGATTTAAAATTTTGGAAATTTACTTAGGGATGAGAGCAGTGTGGCTATATAATATTCCAGAATGAAAGTGCTTGAATAAAGTATGAATAATTGATAGAACGGTGTTGATCCAACAGCTTTGGTGATTGAGATAAAGGGTTATTCACTTTATCAGGGGATTCTCCTCAATAGGCAGCAGTTATGATCTCAGGCAGATTTACAGTTGTCTGGTATATTTGAAATGTGAAGTGAAAATGGCATTTTCTGGCAATATATGCATGATCGCCTAAAAATGGAGATGCCAATGAAATGTTTTCTTCCCATTAACTTTGCTTGATAGCACAGGTGTAATAAACCGTGCATTATACAAAGAACAACAAAGAAAATTTACAGCCCAGGAACAAGCCCTTCGGCCCTCCAAGCCTGAGCCGATCCAAATGTACTGTCTAAAACTGTCGGTCAATTCCTAAGCATCTTTATCCCTCTGCTCCCCACCTACTCATGCATCTGTCCAAGTGCATCTTAAATGAATCTACCATGCCTGCCTCTACCACCTCTGCTGGCAACGTGTTCCAAATGCTCACCACCCTCTGTGTGAAGTACTTACCGCGTGTATTCCCCTTAAACTTCCCACCTCTCACTTTGAAAGCATGACCTCTGGTTATTGAATCCTTCAACCTGGGGAAAAAGCTTGTCTCTATCCACCCTGTCTATACCCTCATGATTTTGTAAACCTCAATCAGGTCCCCCCTCAATCTCCTTTTTTCTAGTGAAAATAAACTTAACCTACTCAACCTCTTCATAGCTAGCACCTTCCATACCAGGCAAAATCCTCGTAAGCCTTCTCTGCACCCTCTCCAAAGCGTCCACGTCCTTTTCGTAATGTGGCGACCAGAGCTGTCAGTACAGACACAAGCTTTGATATTTATTAAACTCCCTTGGAACATTGACATTAAAAATTTTCTTAACCAGATAAAATGTGGAATAAATTCATCTCAAGGTCTTTGTTTCAAAGGGAATGGTGCATAAAAGTAGGAAGGTTTTGCTGAAACTATACAAGCACTAGTCAGACCACAGCTGAAATACTGTGAATAGTTTTAGGCCCGTTGGCATTGGAAGCTGAGTCCAGATATAGATGCATTTTGTGGAGAGGCTGAATTGCTTTTATACTCATTGGAGTTTAGAAGGATGGGAGGCAACCTTATTAGAACGTATGTAATTCTTAGGGGACTTATCAGGGTAAATGTGGAAAGATTGATTCCCCTTGTGGGGGAGTCTAGGACAAGAGGAAATAATCTCAAAATAACCTTATCCCTTTAAGACACAGCTAAGGAGGAATTTCTTCTCTCAAAGGTTAGTGGATCTGTGTCATTAATTATCACAATGGGCAGTAGAGACTGAGTGATTGTGTAAATTCAAGGCTGAGGCGGACAGTTTTTAAGCAGTAAGGGAATCAAAGACTATGGGAAACAGGCAGAAAAGGAAAGTGGAGATGTGGATGATGAGATCAGCCATTGAAGGCGGAGCAGTTAATAGTCTAAATATCCTACTTCTACTCCCTGTGGTCTGATGAAATGGATGTGACACAAGCACACAACACTCAAAACCAAACATTTACCTGATTTCTTGTAGAATTGCACTTCTCCCTGAAACTCTTGCTTGCTGTCAAGTGCTTTTTCAATCTGCACAAAAACCTGGTCATTAGTCTCTGCTCCATGCAGGAATCGGCACCCACAATTCTTCTGCATGACTTCAGTGCGAGCATAGCCAGTAAGGTCGCAGAATCCATCTGAGCAGTACACAATGGGAAAGCCGCGGTACACCTGAGCATTTGCGAGGATAAAATTGCTGTCTGCAAATACAAAAAGGAAGAGATGAGTTGGAAATGTGATACTGAAAATTGTCTATGATAACTTAATTTCCTAAAAAATACTCACTGTTGGCTAATTAATAAGCATCTCTTCAATATTATTGAGCAGTGATGCTCATTTGAATAATTTAAGATATTTGAGACACATACAACACACAAATATTGAATATTTTATTAGAAACCAAGTCTGTAAATCTATGCACAAAAGCTGGAAATTATGTTACATTTACAAAACACCCATTGTGCAGAAAACTGTGTAGGAGCACTGCTAGTTTTACAACTTACCATCTGAGCAAGCTGACCACAGCAAAGATAATTAATTGACAGGTCAGGAAAGCCCAACGTGGAGGAAACAGGGGCACCACCTGGTAACGCCACTGCGGTTCAAGTTAACCACTGTGTGAGACAGGTTCAAATCCCACCACAGCAGAGGTGGAGCTTAAACTTAACTAATAAACCTAGAGTTAAAAAGCCAGTGATGGTGCCATGAAAACATTATCAAAAATCATAAAAACCCATCTGTTTACTCCTTCCCTTCAGGAAAGTAAATCTGCTGTTCTTGCCTGGTCTGCCTGTATGCAGATCCACAGCAATGTGGTTAACTTTTAACACAATTCGGAGATGATCCAGCAAGCTATTCACTTTAAGGGCAATTTGGGATAGGCAACAAATGCTGGCCTTACCAGCAATGCCAACATCCAATGAAAGAAGAACGCAAGAATCCATTATGACTGCCCAACAATATGATGGCAAGAATAGAATATCTTTAGACTTTCATGATCCTGTGACAGCTGCTGCGGTCTGGTGAGAAATAATTTCATGCTGGGGCTTGATTCACAACCGGCCTACAACAATCTGAAGTCCAAAAGTACAGCAGGTCAGGCAGCATCCGAGGAACAGGAGAGTTGACGTTTTGGGCATAAGCCCTTCATCAGGAATTGGGGGGTGGGGAAGGAAGATGGGTGGGTAGGAGAGGGCAGTGCTGAGTTGGAGGGTTGGATCTGGGATGAAGTGGAGGAGGGGAGATGAGGAAACTGGTGAAGTCAATGTTGATGCTGTGTGGTTGGAGGGTCTCAAGGCGGAAGATGAGGCGTTCTTCCTCCAGGCGTCGGGTGGCTTGGATGTGGCAGTGCAGGAGGCCCAGGACTGGCATGTCCTTGGTGGAGTGGGGGTAGGGAGTTGAAGTTCTCCTAGTCACTACAATCTGAAGTGTGCCCCCCAAACCCCCACATCCCCACCATAGATTGTCTGATGACGTTTCAAAAGAAATTTAATAAGTAAGGATCCATTTCTCCAACAACATTAATTCCTTTCAAGGTCAAAACAGCGATATGTTATTTGGAGTTGCACCAATCTGATGCATTTTCCAAAGTGAAGCTACAAGATGCATGGAATATCAACAATGTTACTTAGCCAGGTTATTTTGATCATGTCTTAATCATAGTTTTAAACTGAACAGGTCCAATTACTGCATGAATCAGAACTAAAAACAAAACAATTTGGAAGCATTAGCAGTCATTTTGAGTTCGGATGTGACAGAAAACAGGTTTTTAGAAATCAGGGCTGGATTTTTATGGACCTCAGAAGAAGAAATGGAGGAAGTAGGAGACAAAATGTGGTGTACTGCTGGGGGCACCATATCTGCCTCCTGTCCTGCATGAAGATGTATTACCAGTAGAAGGTGAGTGGTTGGAGGATTTCCTCACTTCTGAACAACTGATGCCCCAACTGATGACCATCTAAGGTCACCGCTGAGACTTTTCTACAGGCAGGAAGGCCAGCACCGTGACTTTAGACTGCTGGGTAAATCCTGGAGAGTGTGTCACCAGTAAGGGGTGTGGGTATTTGGAGTTAATTCACCCCACCTTGCTCTAATGACTCTGGCTCCCCACCACACCCCTTTTCTCCTGGGCTTTCCAATTTGGTCTCAGAAAGACTGCTGATTTGCCTTTTTATTCCGTACTCTACTGGTGTCTCCTCTTTGGGATTGCCTGCAGTCCCAGTAGTGGCCACTGCTCCCTGTGATGCTGCAGGGACAGGAAGCTGCTGCCCCTTTGATTGGACAATAGATTGCTGGGGCAAGACCTCCTTCCAATGGGAATTGGAAAATCCACCTGAAGCCCACTAATGGTTCTATGATTCTAAATGGATGCAGGTGAGCCGGTCCAAGGAATGCAGGACTCACCACCAACGTTGGGAGGTAGAGACCTTGTCCAGGGAAAAATTGTGCACTTTATCCAATTTTCATATACACTGAAGGAAAAGATTCAGCCAATTCACAACCACACCCAAACTCAAAAATCAGTTCAATACCCTAAATTCCCATATTGGTTTAAAACACAGTAACAGCACCAATTTAAGTCTAGAAAATAACATGTTGAATTGGAACAAACAGTGGAAAGTCGCAGGAAACTTGTCTTCTTAAAAGAAAAACAATCACTCTTACATCACTCCGATGTAGAATTTACATAATTCTAAAGTTTAAGATTGGACCTTGTATCAGGACCACTTTTCAGAGATTATCGCAAAACCGTTTGGTGCTCTGCTCCTGACCAACATTCTTTAGAGATTGCACCACACAAAATAAAAGAGATTACTAATCTGAATGACATCTGTGGGGCACAGGTGTAAGAATTATTTGTTTCTCTCCAAAACGTTGTTCAGTGTGAAATAAAGATTAGAGATGCTTTGACATAATAGACAAGAGCAAACATTATATTAAGCGTAAAGGCATTCATACAGTTCAGTGGTGCATTAAATTTGTTTTAAAAAAATTAAAAAGAAGCCAAGTCTCTGCTTCTACATTGGAAATATAGTAGTTAATGTCAATCTTCAATTCTGTCATGGCATTGGATAATAGGCTCTCTTTTTACAGGGTAAGATTGAGTTCAAGCCATATTCCAGCACTTGAGGTAAAGCTAAATGCTGATATTCAATGTAGTACTGAGGGAGTGCTGTGCTGTCATTCAGATGAGACACTAATCTGAGGCCTAACCCATTTCCTCAGATGAATGTAAGAAATTGCATGGTTCTGCTTCTGAAGGAGTTATCTCCAGTGACCTGCCTAATAAGTATCTTCCAATCAGCATCAGAAAAATGGCTATAGGTCATTGTCACATTGCTGTTTGTGGCAGTTTGCTGGGTAAAGATTGGTGCTGTGATTCCAACATTACAACAGTGATTAGAGTGCAAAAGTACTTCATTAGCTGGGATGACTGATGCCTACTGAGAAAAGTTGCTATGTAAATGCAAGTATTTTTATACTCTGCTTATTTGCAATCTGGCTTCATTGTCTGCATTCACACCCAGAAGTGGACAGAATCAGCATGCCAACCATAACCATCTCTAGTAACACATTAAACACTAGCTAATACGTTGCAAAAACAACACCAACGGACAATCTCTCCATCTGTCCTTACCCAATCTCCAGGAAATACCTGGCAGGGAATGGCCTTGCAACATTGGAAAATCTGCATTCATTACCAATATCACACTACAAACGCATTAAATATGAGCTATGCACTGTGCAGATTATGGTAATAAACGCTTTTACGTTGGTCTGGAGTTATTGGCACTGATGGTAGAGGCTCCAATATTCTTTTCATCAACAGGAATATCTCCTGCTGTTGACAACTTATCATTAGAAAGTTTTGGAAGAATCTACAAGTTGATAAGCTGGTCGTGAAATGGACACATCTTCCTTGGTCATCATTAATAACAGGCTAGGACTCGAATCTGGAATTCATGGCTACACGATAAGCCACAAGTCTTCCAAAAAGAAGGGGGGGTGTCTTAATGCAATTATATAGGACGTTGATGAGACAGTGTCTGGAGTATTATGTGCAATTTTGACCTCCCCATCTCAGAGAATATATACTTGCCATAGTGGGAGTGCAGCAAAAGTTCACCAGAAGAGTTTGCCCTAATTTTCAAAGCTCATGAACAGCAGCAACTTCCAGAAATGGAGGTCAATGCCAATGCTGGTTATCATGTGAGGAACATTGGCATGGTTTTGTGCACAGCACAGAGAGAACATTGTTCACTAGGCTGATACTGGGAATGACAGGACTGTCCTGTGAGGAGAGGTTGGATTAACTGGGCCTATGTTCACTAGAGTTCAGAAGAAAGAGAGAGGATCTGATTGAAACATATAAAATTCTAACAGTGTTAAACAGACTAAATACAGGGAGGATGTTTTCCTGATCATAGTTTCAAAATAGGCCATTTGGAGGTGAGGTTAAAAACAATGACTGCAGATGCTGGAAACCAGATTCTGGATTAGTGGTGCTGGAAGAGCACAGCAGTTCAGGCAGCATCCAAGGAGCTTCAAAATCGACATTTCGGGCAAAAGCCCTTCATCAGGAATAAAGCTGAAGCGCCAATCAACCACACCGCCAATCAACCACACCGCCCTGTGGCCCAACATTTCAACTCCCCCTCCCATTCTGCTGAGGACATGGAGGTCCTGGGCCTCCTTCACCACCGATCCCTCACCACCAGACACCTGGAGGAAGAATGCCTCATCTTCCGCCTCGGAACACTTCACCCCCAGGGCATCAATGTGGACTTCAACAGTTTCCTCATTTCCCCTTCCCCCACTTCACCCTAGTTCCAAACTTCCAGCTCAGCACTGTCCCCATGACTTATCCGGATTTGTCCTACCTGCCTATCTCCTTTTCCACCTATCCACTCCACCCTCTCCTCCCTGACCTATCACCTTCATCCCCTCCCCCAATTACCCATTGTACTCTATGCTACTTTCTCCCCACCCCCACCCTCCTCTAGCTTATCTCTCCACGCTTCAGGCTCACTACCTTTATTCCTGATGAAGGGCTTTTGCCCAAAACGTCGATTTTGAAGCTCCTTGGATGCTGCCTGAACTGCTGTGCTCTTCCATTTGGAGATGAGATGAGGAAACATTTCTTTACTCAAGTGGTGGTCAATCAGTGGGATTTAGTACTACTGGAGGATGTGGAGGCCAGGTCACTGAGTATATTCAAGAAAGAGACTGATGACCTTTCGATTTTAAATGCATCAAGGGGGTATGGACAGAAAGTGGGAATATAGAGGATCAGCCATGATCATATTGAATTTCAAAACAGACTGAAGGGCCAAATGGCTGACTCCCTGTTCCTAGTTTCTATGTTTCTGCATTTCTTAATGGGTTGAGCATTCAATTGCAAATCATTCCAACACAACCTCGTGGTAGGAAGTAAGGATGAGGAGAGATTCCTGGTCAGGCAAGGTGATGGATAGAAAGTTGGAGCCTTTACCTTTACTCATCATAGTCCCCCACTACAATATGCAGGTAAAAAAGTGTTTTTTGTCATAGCAAGATGACATCCTGAGTGAATTGAAGCACACCAACAGCAAAGGGTAGGTAATATTTTCAGATTTCTCCAGTATTTTTTAACACTGTTTCAGAATTTTAACAATGACATATATGTGGAATGAACTAAGACCAATTACTAAGCCGATGGGTATGTGGGAGGTGAATAAGCAAACTTAGTTAAAATGACAAATGCCACTGACGTACTCCAGGATGCCCATTATTCAGTGGCACACTGCTTTTGCAGCTGGTTCAGCATCATTTCCAAACATTTTCTTTCCAATGAGGTCAGCAGCATTCAAATAAAAAACTATTCAAAGAAAAGACCACACAATAGAAAACACTCAAATGAAAAACAAAAATTGGGTCAGGCAGGAGGTGATTGATGTTACTGGCTGTGCAGTGGTGCAATGGAAAGATATGTCCTACAAAGGTTCTGGCAGATGATCAAGAGAGCAGATAAATTGAATGTGTGATGGGAAGTCGCAATGCGACTTAAACTATTTACCTACTTTAAACTAATAAAAGTTATGCAAGATGAAACTCCCATCTTCCACCCACCATAAGTATAATCTCATCCAAAACACTGCTGTCCATATCCTAGCTCATGCCAATTCCTACTGAGCCAAGATGTCATCCTCAACTAACTAAATTACTCCCCGCTTACCTCAACTTTAAAAAGCGTAACCTTGTGTGTGAATGCCTCCGTGGCTTCACCCCATCCTTTCTCCGTAACATCCTGTAGAGTTACTAACCTGTGAGATACAAGATTGGACTGTCCTCTTACTTATCCCCAATTACTAGCATCCCACCATAGGTGGTGATCATGGCTGACCATCTATGTCAACGCCATATTCCTAGTTGCTGTCTATGTCCCTTGATACCTTTAAGATCTAAAGATCAATTAATCCCTTTTTAGAATATATCCTGTGACCTGGTATCTACATGTTTTCAGTTGCTTAGGACTATGCTTCAGAATTACCAGCTTCAACCTCTCCAGGTCCTTTCCTCCTTAAAACCTACAGCTTTGACAAAACATTTGGTCCCCTTCCCCAGTTATTGTCTTACGTGGTTTCATGTCAAATCTCAGTTAGGCTTCTGTGAAATGTCTTGGGGGAGTTTGTTTTGTGGGTTTGGATTCCACTTTTGGATCTTATTGAACTTGTGGTCTGGTAAGAAGGTTACCTTTGGTGACTATAGCCCAACTCTTGTGCATTTCTGCAAAACCCAATTTATTTATTTACACTATTATACAAAGTCTATTGTGAGACAGTACACCTCTCTCTGATACAGAATGTTCTTTCTCTATACTTTGAATCTAGCACATAGCTGCCAATTTTGCATAATTGTATACATTAGTATCTCATTCAACTATATGCTTTATGCATTCATGCATTATGTAACGACATGTTGCAAAAGATGTGTTTCTAAGGTCAAGTGATAAGGTTAGTCCTTCTCCCTCCTCATTTCACCAGAATGTATAGACCTGGATCAACATATCTGTAGGTGCACATATTAAAGGTTTCATATTAATTACGCTCTGCCATGAAAAACCTGTTATAATTAATAATTAGAAGCACCATGTTGGGTTCCATTTTAGTTTTGATCTATTCCATGCATCAATAGTGCAAGGATTGTATATCAATACTGGTATTTCATTCATATCACTTTGTGCTTTGTAACTAATGCACTAATTCTCCCATTCCCTTTGCAGTGGTGATGACTGGAAATTGTCCCATTAGCATGATTTGTCTGCTATTTTCAATTTGTTATTGTGGATGAAAATACATTTGATCTCCACACAAGGCAAGTCCTCCTCCTTTTATGAACTTCATAATCATTCGGATCTTGAGAAAGTCCTTCTGCACAATATCTAATCAGATATCAGAGGTAATTGAATTATTCACCTCTGTGATCCCACTGCCAAATGCCAATTCACCATTTCTTTGACTTTGTTTTCTTAGATCATCTTCCCCCACTGTCTTTAACTTTAGTTTCCCAATTCCAGCCACCTGATTTATACATGATCCCCATCCAGCAATAACCTGTTAGACCAAATGTCCCCTTTTTTCTGACCTACAATAGCAATTTCTTTCTATATTATTCACTGTTCTTTGCCTTGTCCAATCTTAGGATCAATCTGAATCCAAAGTTTTCCTGTTGGTCACTGGTGCTTGCAGATTTTCCAGCCTCTATCATCTGCTGGTCTTCATACCCTACTCCTATGTCTGCCATAAACAGTGGGCCAACTGGTCTGGATCTATCACAAAATTCTCATTTGCCTGAACTTTATCTCTTTTCACAATCTCTCTTTGTTTTATTCTTTCCAAATAAGAGGCATTGCTATGGGAAACCATGTGGGTCATTATCCTAGTCCCAGCCAGGGCTCCTTCTTGACTTTCTGGTACCATTGAAAGAGAATCAACTCTCACTGCTGAGCTAATATTCCTTTACAATTTGTTTCTTTTAAAAACTCCTTTCAAATCAACCAATTCCTTTATTTTGACAGTTGTTATTGAATGATTCTGGCTTCTGTTCTGGAGCTTCTGAAATGCCCCTTTTCCTCATCCAAGGTTTCCTTTTAACTGTGGTCAATAAGCTAATAAAATGACATGGCCTCAATAATCTTTTGTATGTGAGAAAGACACAGAACACTGGTCAAAAAAACAAACCCAAAAATCATCACTTCAGCCTTTACTCCTTATATTCCCTTCCCCTTCCTACATGGTCCCTATGCCCCATCCATGCCAACTCTGTTGCCTCTTATAGTCCCTATGCAATAAGATGCCTCTGTACTCCCCGTAGTTCCTCATACCGTCTACCCACTCTGTCACCCTATGTATCCACATCCACCAATGAACTTCTCATAGCCCCAATAACAATTTGGTGTCATCTCATGCCAGCCCAAGCCAACACTCCCCATGTCAACTCTCCTGATATCCAGTATAGGCAAACTCAGGAGCTATGTTAGCAAAAAAGACACCTGTATCTATTGATGATATCACTCTTCAATAAAATCAATTATTTAACAAAAATATTCAATACATTGAAAATCCTTCAAGTAATCTCTTATCAAAACAAATATTTGCATTGAAAGTTCTTTGGCAACTACAATTGATTTATGCATTTTTTAGCTACTTTCACACCTACATTCCGAAATCTCAAATGTTCCCTTGACTACTGCTCTCCCTCCAGGGTACCGAATCGCTACCCACTATAGAGTCCAGGGATTGTATCCACAGAGGTTCCTCACTTCGCCAAACTGGTGTTCTGGCAGTCTAAAAATAAATTTGGTGAAATCTGAACTCCCTGTAGTTGCTACATTAACTCTTCAAACCCACTCTCACCTCTCTGTGATTAGCTGCTCAGTCTATTTCAACCATCATAAGCACAAGTTCCAGAAACAGTAGCTGAATTTTCTTGCAATGCCACATAAACGTTCATTGCATAAGGTAAGAGCTCATGGAGTGAGAGGGGAACAGACCAGCAGGGCTGGAAGATTGACTGACTGCCAGAAAACAAAGAACGTGCACAAATGGCTCTCTTGCTGATTGGGAAAGTAACAGATGATGAGTGAACACCCACAGCGGTCTGTGTTTAAGGCCAGCTTTTTACAATTTATATCAATGACTTGGATGAGGGGAGTGAAGGCATGGTGGCTAAGTTTGCAGATCAAAACAATGATAGTTAGGAAAGTGTGCTGTCAAGTGGAGTAAGGAGGTTGTAAACAGATTTTGATAGACTGAATGAGTGGATGAAAATCTGGCAGAGGAAGTGCAATATGGGAAAATGTGATGTTGTTGCCTTTGGCAGAAAGAATTTTTTTTAAAAATGTATTATTTAAAACAAGTACAAGAACAGAATTGTGGGGTGTGGATGGATCTAGGTGTTCTTGGGCTTGAGATGCAAAAAGTCAATTTTATTGAATGATGGAGCATTCATGAGGGGCTGAATGGCCTCCTTTTTATTTTTATCCATGTGTTTTATGTCTTCTGGGTATTCTGCAGCTCTATGGTCTGAATATTAGTTTTAATAACATTTCAGATATGTATCATTCATCAGAACACATTTCTGGTGAGGGAGGGGGATCTATATCCATGGTATTGCCTTTGTATTCTGTTGCTCTTTGGGGCTGTTGGAACCAATGTTTGAACCTTGCTCTCATTTTGAACTCATCCTTGCAACAAATGTCCAAATTCCTCACGCTACCTCTTTCCCTTTTTTCTTGTGTGCATTCTTCCTTTGTTTGACAATTATATTTTGATTTTTAAAAATATCTGTCTATTGCATAAGAGGTTGATTCTTCACAGCATTCATTAGTTTCTGCAACTTCCTTTCTGCAATTCAGTGTAGCTGTTCTATTCCCCTACCCTCATGGTTATCTTTCAGTTTTCATTTCTAACAAAGAGTAAGCTATTCAATATATTAACATTTATTTGCCTTTGCAGCTTGTGATGGAACTACTGCTTTTCCTGCACTTGCATGTTTTTGCTTTTCTTTTCTCATGTGGTTTTATGCTCACAGCCATGGGTATAAGTTCATGGACAGACTGGTTGAGGAGAAGATGAGGTCAAGAATTATCTTCAGGCTCGGGGTCCTTAATATCATTGTTTATTCTATATTAAGACTAAAAATGATAATGCCTGACATTCTAGAACAATTGCAGGCTCTAATTTTATTGTTATATTATCGAAAGACAATTCCATTCATGTTGTTCTCTCCAAGTATATCAATAACTCTACCCAGCTGTGCTATTTATGCCCAGTGAGGAGCAGCTCTGTGACATCATCACAAGTTTGCTCCAGCACGCTAAAGGTCTTACATGACTGTTACAAGCTGCAGCTTCATTTTGCTCATGACGTTATTTTTGGTTCATGATCAATGAATGAAGGTGGCCATATCCTTCCTGTGTTGAAAAGTGTGCCACTGGAAATGCACACCAACCAGCTACTAGATGCTGCCAAGTATTACTCCACATGTGCACTTTGTTACCATTTCATCTTCCCTTACTGCTTGGATAAAGCAGCAATGTAAACACCACAAGCAATGAGGGGCAATAATCATTTCTCAAAAGTGCTGGGGGAGAAAGGGTATTGATAGTGCAGAGTCGAAAAGTGTAGCACTGGAAAAGCACACCAGGTCAGGCAGCATCTGAGGAGCAAGAGAGTTGACGTTTCAGGCATAAGACATTCATCAGGAATGTTCTTCCTGTATCAATTTAACCTTCATTATGGAATAGTGTTTTAGATGTTAATTTATAATGCAACAACAGCAAAGGCCCCAAACTGCTCAGTAAAAGAAGAACAATGCATTAATCTAAAGAAATCTGGACAGAAACACTTAGGAAACTTGAAATAAAAGGTTATCTTTATCTTGCATCAAGGGCTTTCACCATCTGATGAAAATAAAATTGATTGATGTCTGTTAGGATAAAGTCAGAAGAGATACAACACCAATTTATAGTCCAACAGATTTATTTGAATTCACAAGCTTTTGGAGCACTGCTCTTTCGTCAGTTGAGGTGGAGGGAAGTACACAGGCACAGAATTTATAGGGGGAGAGATAATTCCAGGTAATGAAGAATGTCAAAAGATAGTACAAATGATGTGAGTAGAGTGTCAACAGCCTGAATAACAAGTCTTTGCAGGTGATCAGAAGAGTCAAACTGTTTCTATGGGCCAAGTAGAGATAAGGATCCTTTTCGATCTTGGCAGTTTGGTTCATGGATTGGAACGTAGAAAATAGAACAGTACAGCACAGGAATAGGCCTTTTAGGCCACCATTTCTGTGCCATTCTAAACTAATCCTATCTACTTGTATATGGTCCATATCCCTCTATTCACTGACTGATATAAATGCCTCTTAAATATTTCTATCATATCTGCTTCTATCACCTACCCTGGAAGTGTATTCCAGCCAGGAGAAAATGAGGACTGCAGATGCTGGCGATCAGTGTCAAAAAATGTGGCGCTAGAAAAGCACAGCAGGAGCAGGAGAGTCAACGTTTCAGGCATAAGCCCTTTATCAGTGCATTCCAGCCACCTACCACCGTCTGTGAATAAGACGTGACTTACACATCTTTAAACTTTCCCCCATCTCACCCTGAACCTATGCCCCCAGTATTTGACATTTCCATCCCGGGAAAAAGACTCCAACTTTGCACCCTCATAATTTTATATACATCCATCAAGTCGCTTCTCAGCCTCCAACACTCTCGCAAAAACAATCCAAGTTTGTCCAACCTCTTCTTACAGCTAATGCACTCCAACTGAGGCAACATCCTGGTAAACCTCTTTAGCACCCTCTTTAAAGCCTTCACATCTTTCCTCTAGTGTGGCGACCAGAACAGCACACAATACTCAAAATGTGGCCTCACTGAAGTTTTTTACTTTGATTAATTTGGTTTTCATTATGTCCTGACTGTATAATAAATAGATGAGCAGGTTGAATATTAAATATGATTTCCACTGTAATAAACAATGCTACAGTTTATTGGTAGCCTCACTCAGAACACATGTTGATGCAATAGGTTTTGCTTCACAGGCGACATAGGTCTGTTTCCTGATCACTCAAATCTCAAAGTCAAAACTGACAGCCCATTAAGAGAGTGTGGCATTTGGAGGTACCCGTTCTCACCTGAGCCATTAAATTTAAGGTCTGTCTGCCCTCTTGGGTAGATGGAAAAGACCCTCTGGCTCTGTTCAGAAGAGCACCAGGAAGTTATTGCTTGTGAATGGGAGCCAAATCATTCAGCAATTGGCATCAGAAGAGTGATAGATTAATTGGTCATTATCAGAACCACTGTTTATTGGCTGCCACAGTTTTTGTGTAACAGTAATGACTACACTTGAACAATTACCTCATTGGCTGCAAAGCACTTTGGTCATGATCGGTGCTATGTGAATACAAATCTATCAAGTAGTCATGATGCCCTCATTTTGTGCCTCAGAACAGGAATACCTTTTTGATAAAACTGAAGTTTTATTTTGATTTTCATTTCGTGGCACAGACTCAGATGTGAAGTTCGGCTGTGACAGCGGGGTATTATTGTTCCAGATCTGAGAAAATATCCTTGTTGTATGTGTACTGTGCCTTTAAGAGAACTCACCTTTCAGGTCTCCATGTCCTGTGTGTATACAATGTTGTGATTCTGCCTGGGCAGTTAGTTGGCTATTGGTTTGCACACTGTACAAACAGAAATCAGTTGGTATGCTGTAATACCTGCTTCATAGTTTGTAATGTGATTTACTGCTTCAAATAAAGAATTTCACAGAATTAATTAATATCTGATGAGTTATTGATGAATAGACAATTATTATTAACATGCCTATCCTTGATACTAATATTTGAGTGCTGTACAAGAGGTATGCAAAGCCTGGTGAACAGGTCCAACCCAATTATTGTTGGGATCCTGCTCTGGACAAGACCAAACCCTCTCAAAACATATCAAGGAGATAGTCTAGACCATAACTTTCATCTTATTTAAAGGCAAGTGTAAGGCACTATGTTCCAGATGTCATTTGATTGGTCAAACTTCCAGGTTTTAAGCAAAATGCACTTTATTGTTACACTGCAGTTAAAGTGTAAAACAAAAATAGCATAAGTTTAACTCTATTGAAATACTTAATAAAAGAATATATTACTTAACTACTAATCATAAACTGTTCCAAAATAATAGCATCCCATTAACACTCCCTTGGCAAAGGCAAATTCAGTAAATCAGATTTTCCCACATGCGATCTCTAGTTTGGGAGAAAGGAACATCAAAAAAATCAATCTAGCAGCAGAGAAACACTTAAAACATTTAGCTGCAGCAGAGAGAGCTGTATCTAACAGTTTCAAACCCTAACTTCAACTGAAAGCAAAACTAAAACCTTGGGTCTGTATGAGTTTGGCTCTCCCATTCATGCTCCCTTTGTCTCATGTTAAAAAGAAATACACTCAGGGAGCTCAAAACTGTTTATGCACTGCTTCTCTGAAGCAGACATTCTGGCGCCACTGGCAACACCCCTCTGAAAGAGAAACACCACAGAGAAAATCCCTCTTAAAGGCACAGTACCATCACACTACCTTTGGGCACAATTTAAGATGGTAAGCAATGAGGCAGAAATTGTACATGATCAGACTGGTGGCTACCAAGAGGGTATTCTTTCCTTTGCAACACCTCGATTACTGATTAGGTTTAGGGCAAAAAGACTTGTCAGTGGCCTCCCTGCACTGCAGTCAATTTGAAGCGCAACTAATATTCATATCAGGGCTTCATCTTGCTGCACATAAGGAACCATGATACATTAAGTTGGCTTGCTGGGTACTTGTGATGAGATTGCGAGGATATCCTTAGTTCAGGGCACTCAGTCCCTGTTTGAGGAACCTGGCATCAGCAAAGGGAGGATCACTTTGAGAGGCACCTCCTGCCCTTGCCTCCAAAGAGAAAATAATTAAATACCTCCCTGTGGAGTCAGAAACTCCCTAACTTTCCTGCAATGGATTGAGGTTTCATTTGGTTGGGGTTCCTGGAGATCAAATTGGCTGAGATGCTGCTGGCTTTGGTGTTGGACATCAAGCCCCTTGCCAGTCCTCACTAAATTCCACCCAGGTGTGAGGATACTCCTCCTGCTCAATGATTAGACCTGAACAAAAATCTAAAGAATTGCAGATGCTGGAAATCAGAAACAAAATCAGAAATTGTGGGGAAAAAAACTCAGCAGGTCAGGGCAGCATCTGTGGAGAGAAAGCGGAGTTTACATTTCAGGACCAGTTCTGAAGAATGATCACTGGATCTGAAACTTTAACTTTGCTTTCTCTCCACTGATGCTGCCA
Source organism: Chiloscyllium plagiosum (assembly GCF_004010195.1). NCBI lineage: Eukaryota > Metazoa > Chordata > Chondrichthyes > Orectolobiformes > Hemiscylliidae > Chiloscyllium > Chiloscyllium plagiosum. Next base: position 13,380,343 of record NC_057742.1, read on the forward strand.
GAACTGCTGAGTTTTTTCAACGATTAAACCTGTGTCCCTACACATCCTATTACCCCAAATCCACAATTTTCAGTATTTATTCCATTCTCTTGAGCTGCCTTAATGCTCCGACCACAGAGTTCTACACAGCTCAAGGTACGTCAAGCATGTGGGTGTATCCTGGTTAAAATAAACTAACTAGAATAAAGTACAAAAGCAAAATACATACAGGGACCATCTGTCTATTCCAGTGAGAAACTACAGTGCTTCACCAAGCAACACATGCTGCAAAGATGCTAATATATCTTGAAAAAGGACATAAGAATTATTATTTAGCATTTGATTGGACAGCTTTCAAACTTCTCAACCTGCAATAAGCTCAGATCTACATTCATGTTCAACAGCTCAAACGTGGTGGATTTTCAGAACTGAGTGTCAGATTAGGATCTCAGGAGAGCATCAACATACTCCTCCTGACAGGTGCTTGAGATAATGTTCAGAAAATAAATGGCACAAGGACCTTGTAATGCACAGTGAGTAATACACAGCCGTTTCCATTAGCATCAGTATTAGCATATGTCAAATTCCTACTTCAGTTACTGACTGAGTCATAACTACCTTTATGAGCTGAGCTTCAAACAATATTTTCCATGATTTTTAAAAAAAAATTATTTCTAGGTTTGTGGCAAAACATTATACCACTAACTTATTACGGAACTGAAATTCAAGCACAAGTTGACAACATGCTGGTCAAATGTATTTCCAGCAGGTCAGACAGTCCAACTGCTCACTGCTCTCTTAAAGTCTTATCCAGAAATGGAAACAATATGGTATAGAAGTGGAGACAACATAGACACTACCTCAAAGATACATGCAAAGCTGTGAAGTGCTTTGGGACACCTGAGGTCATAAGAGGTACTATAGAAATGAAGAACTTCCTTTCTTCCTGGAAGGTTAGGCTCATCAGGATGTCCACCACTGATTGTTGTTGAAACTTTATTGCTGGAACAGCACAGCAGGTCAGGCAGCATCCAGGGAACAGGAGACTCGACGTTTCGGGCACAGGCCCTTCTTCAGTACTGAGCAGAGAGTGTTCAGCAGGAGAAGATAAAAGGTAGGGAGGAGGGATTTGGAGGAGGGGCGTTGGAAATGTGATAGGTGGAAAGAGGTCAAGGTGAGGGTGATAGGTCGGAGTAGGATGGAGGCGGAGAGGTCAAGAAGAAGACTGCAGGTCAGGAAGGCGGTGCCCGGCTGGAGGGATTCGGCTGAGACAAGGTGGGGGGAGAAGGGATGAAGAAACTGGTGAAGTCCAAGTCCATCCCCTGTGGTTGGAGGGTTCCCAGTCGGAAGATAAGACGCTCCTCCTCCGACCGCCGGGTTGTTGTGGTTTGGCGGTGGAACATAGACAGAGACTCAGAAAGGCTCTCTCACTGAAGGAGTCAGCTTCCAGTCCTTCCAATCAGGTTGTCAGTCTTTGATTATAATTTAAAAATCTTCCCCACCACCCCATCTACTCCTACCCACCTCATGCCATTTGCTTTTTCAGCTCTGACCTTCTGGGCCCCTTCATGTCCTCCAACCCCATATCCATTGATAACAAAACCTTTAGTTTTAATCCTAGCACTGAGCAACTCTCTGCTGAAACTACCCCTCACAATTGGAGCACAGGACTTAAGGCAGGATTGGGCTATTTGTCCCCATGAGGCTGTTTCACCATTCAACTTGATCATGG
>NC_057742.1:13382244-13509459 GCF_004010195.1 Chiloscyllium plagiosum
GTGTTGATTCGGTCGTCTGGGATAGAAACAGAAAGGTCTAGGAAGGGGAGGGAGGAGTCCGAGACTGTCCAGGTGAATTTGAGGTCGGGGTGGAAGGTGTTAGTGTAGTGGATGAACTGTTCAACCTCCTCGTGGGAGCACGAGGTAGTGCCGATACAGTCATCAATGTAGCGGAGGAAAAGATGGGGGGTGGGGCCAGTGTAGTTGCGGAAGATGGATTGTTCCACATACCCTACGAAGAGGCAGGCATAGCTGGGGCCCATGCGGGTGCCCATGGCTACTCCTTTTGTTTGGAGAAAGTGGGAGGATTGGAAAGAAAAGTTGTTCAGGGTGAGGACCAGTTCGGTCAGTCGAAGGAGGGTGTCGGTGGAGGGGTACTGGGTGGTACGGCGGGAAAGGAAGAAGCGGAGTGCTTTGGGTCCTTCGTGATGGGGGATGGAGGTGTACAGGGACTGGATGTCCATGGTGAAGATGGGGCGTTGGGGACCGGGGAAGCGGAAATCCTGGAGGAGGTGGAGGGCGTGGGTGGTGTCACGAACGTAGGTGGGGAGTTCTTGGACTAATGGGGACAGGACCGTGTCGAGGTATGCCGAGATGAGTTCGGTTGGGCAGGAGCAGGCTGAGACGATGGGTCGTCCGGGGCAGTCAGGTTTGTGGATTTTGGGCAGGAGGTAGAAACGGGCGGTGCGGGGTTGTGGGACTATGAGGTTGGAGGCGGTGGATGGGAGGTCCCCTGAGGTGATGAGGTTATGGATGGTCTGGGAGATGATGGTTTGGTGGTGGGGGGTGGGGTCATGGTCCAAGGGGACGTAGGAGGAGGTATCTGCGAGCTGGCGTTTGGCCTCAGCGGTGTAAAGGTCAGTGCGCCAAACTACTACTGCGCCTCCCTTTCTGCGAGCTGGCGTTTGGCCTCAGCGGTGTAAAGGTCAGTCCACCACTGAACCTAGTACTTCCCAGCATGACTTGCAAAGATAAAAAAGATAGTCAACAAACAAGCACTGTGTTCCACCAGCTTTAGTAAATACTAGAATCATAGAATCCCAACAGTGTGGAAGCAAGCCATTCAGCCCATTGAGTCGACACCGACCCTCGAGAAAGCATTCCACCCAGACCTAGCCCCCCACCCCAACCTTGTAACCCTGCATTTCCCATGGCTAACTCAGCTAGCCTGCACATCCCTGGACATTGTGGGCAATTTAGCATGACCAATTGACCTAACCTGCACAGTGGGAGAAAATCAAAGCACCTGGGGAAACCCGCACAGACATGGGGAGAACGTGCAAATTCCACACACACTCTCACCCAAGGGTGGGATCAAACCTGGATCCTTGCTGCTGTGAGGCAGCAGTGCTGACCACTGAGCCACCGTGCCGCCCATTCTAGACAAATACTAGACAAAAGGTAAAACCAAAGCTATGGACAATTTCAGAGATATCTTTGGGAAATACTCGCACGACTTCAAAAGGAAATCAAGGAGAAATTGTTCAGTGAGAAATCAAGTTCAGGCAAGCTGAGGAGAGCAGAGGTAGATGGGGATTGTTCAGGCCTCTGGTTGAGGAAGAAGCCAGGAATTCTCAGCCCATCCTGGTAGGGAATAGATATCGAAGGATTGAACGTCCATGGTGAAAAGGAGGTATTTTGGGCCAGGACACTGGAAATTGGCAATACGGCAGAAGGCATCAGAGGAATCGTGGATGCAAGTGAGCAGGGTCTGGACAAGTGGTTTCCAACACACTGTTATTGACAGGACCCTTAACTGCATCTGACCTATCCCCGTGCTTCCACCCTTGTCCCTTCCCATCACTCACAACGGCAGGATCAGGTCCCCCTTGTCTTCACTTTTTATCCCATCACCCTCCGCATTCAAAGCACCATCCTCTGCTGTTTCAGACAACTCCAGCAGAATGCCACCAGCAAACACATCTTCCCCTCACTCCGCCCATCTGCATTCCACAGGGATCATCCCCTCAGAGACACCTTTCGCCATTCCTCGATGACCACTAACACCACCCCCTTCCCAAGGCACCTTCCCATGTAAATACAGAAGGTGTAACACCTGCCACTTCACCTCCTCCCTGCTCACCATCCAAGGGCCTAAATAGTTTCTCCAGGTGAAGCAACATTTCACCTGTACCTCCTTCAATCTTGTGTATTGTATTTGCTGAACCCAATGTGGCTCACACTACATTGGAGAAACCAACGCATACTGGGTGATCGCTTTGCAGAACACCTCTGGTCTATGTGCAAGAATGAACTCAACCTTCCTGGAGCCAGTCATTTTAACACAGCGCCCTGCTCACACGCTCACTTGTCTGTCCTCAGCATGCTGCAATGCTCCAGTGAATCACAGCACAAACTAAAGGAACAACATCCCTTCTTCAGACTTCGCACTTTCCAGTCTTCTGGACCTAATATTGAGGTCAACATCTTCAGATTGTGAACTCACTCCCATTTCTACCTTTGCTTTTAGCTTGACTTGTTGTGTTCTCTGTCACTACTTCCTCTCTCCTCTCTCCTGTGAGACTGTCTGCTCCTTCCAGTTTAGCAGTTAGATGCACCATTGTTCTGCCATTTTCACATCCCTATTACTCAATACCCTTTCTCCTCCAACACTTTCGAGAAAAGGTTACTACACCTCATTGTGTGTGGTGTTTACATTGTTGCTTTATCCAAGCAGTAGGGGAAGATGGCATATCAACAACGTGTGCATGCGGAGTAATATTTGGCAGCAATAGTAGTTGGTTGGTGTGTGCAATTGTCATGGATATCAATCAACTGGATGACAAATCTTTGATTGGTTCCAGGACAACTGAAAGGTGTGTGGGTGTGAATGATAGAGTGAGAAACCTTTGGACTGCTGGAAGGACAGGTTGTCTGTGTCTTTCTTTCTCTCTGTTTCTCTAATAAAAATACTTTGAATCCAGAAAGAAGCCAGTTATCTTCTCCCATCAGTTACAGGAAGCTGTTGCCTTCAATAAGCAACAAAGAGACATTGCAGTTCGTGCATCAATCATCCTGTACCTTCTGCAGAGAAATAAAAGAACCTAGAGAAAGAAGATTGAAAATGACAAATCCAGGCAAGCAAAAAGGAATATCCCAATGAACTCTGGACTGGTGTTATTGAACCCTGTTTTCCAGATTTTGTTTCCCCTCTGTTCATAAAAAAATTGGTTTGTGTTTGCCCCTGTTTGTATGTGTGTGTGTAGTGGTCTTAAAAGTAAGCTAGAGTTTTAATTAGTGCAGCCAGATGTTGGTAGCTCATAGCTGTTTGTGATTAAAATGTACTTATTTATAATAAACAGGAGCTCTTGTTAAGTTTTGGATTTTAGTCTGTGTATTCTGTTAACTTGATTTTATCGGACAGGCACTTTGTGTGGTTTGATAAAATCATTAACTTTTGTGATGACTCCAGGAGTGGTGGATTGACAATGAGCCACGTTCTCAAGTGGGTGGTAAAAACATTACACAATATCTCACAAAATTCCAGAAAGACTGGTGACCGTCAGTTATTTCCTAAATAGTGGCTTCACTTTGCGAGGCTAGCTCTGTTCCCATCAATATTCAGTGATCTTTCTATAATGCACCAAATGTTCATTCAATTATTCTTAGTCTCTCCCATCACATCCAGAGTGCCCTTCTGTTTACAAATCTTCTCCAGACAGTGTTTCTATCTTAACCTAATATCCTTGAATGAGGAAATACAAATCCAGATGAAATCACCACCACCAGAGGTAGGTTTATCCAAAGGTCTGCAATTATTCCATTTAATTTCAATTGTGTGCATCTGAAGGAAAACAGTATGCAGTATTTTTGAAAGATAAATCCTGAAATTGTTGTACAGAGGCACCTTGATTATCCAAAGGATACTGGCAGGGAGTATTCTGTTCGGTTAATTGAATGTCGGATAATCGAATGCTGGATAACATAGTTTAGACTAGATTTAGATCAGATTAGATTTTAGATTTAGTTGAGCATTGGGACCTTGTGATCTGGCCAAATAATCAGAAGTTCGGATAATCGAATGCCAGGTAATCGAGGTTCCTCTGTATATTTGGTCTGAAAATATTAAAACTTGACTGCCCGTAATAAATAACACTGATTGTGATGATGTCCTGGGGAATTGATGGGAGGGTAAAGTTCGATCTCGTAGGAGTCTGACCTACAGCTGTGTCTCTCAACAGTCTTTGTAGCAATGCAGACCTTATTCTTATAAACTGTAATTTGTTAAGAGATGCTATAAACTATATCTTGTTTACTCTATAAGACTCTTCTCAATGCACCAGAAAGTGGTTATTTCTGGACTCATTAGACCATGTAAGCCCATAAAGAACTCACACACGTGAAACATATGGGTAACAGCAGACACAACATGGTGATCAGGTGGGATCTGAAAATTTAATTTAGTAGCATCAGTCCCAATAAGGTAACTGGTAGTCTAAAAGACATCAAGAAAAACAGGTACGACAATGATTGCTGAGGACAACAAGCCTCCATAAACCTTGCAGCAACACTCAAAACTGAAGAATACTTCAAATAATTATCACGAAGCATATTAGATCTATCAACAGAGGCATTTGCAAGGGAAAAAAATCTTTAACTCATAAAGATACAGGCTATATCATGAAGTAATGGTTGGAGGGAACATTTCCAAGCATGGGATTGAGCCATTGAGCAGTTCAGTCATTGAGCAAACAGATTGCATGAGAATTCAGACTTAAACAGAATAAATACCTCACATTAGGAAACCCATGGCAACCCTAACATGACCAGGAAGGTTTAATTTCACAGAGGGGAATACAGAATACAAAATTAGACAACCTGGGGAAAATTATTCTTGACATACTGAATAATTTTTAAACTGGATACTAAATCAGAAGCTGAACAAGTAAATATATTTCTATGCACAACTAAGAGTAAAGCAGTTGATGTTATTGCTCACAAAGGCATAAAAATAAAACAATGGTACATTAAAAGAATCTTTGACAATTATGTTAACTGTAGAACTCATAAAACTCTTTAAAGAGCAAGACTTAACAGAAGAATATAGCATCCAGCTGACTCCATAAATGAGATAATTAATGATCTCTAAAGCCTAGTGGAGAAATGCAAGCAAGGTGACTTAAAATCAGAATTCATAAGAGACCAAATTGCAGAGACATTACTGATAAGTCCTTGCCAGATCTATCACAGTCAGAAGGAAAACTAACTCTAGAGAAAAGCACACAGATCGTGAGAGAAGTAGAGGTCTAGAAGCAATATAAATCAATCCAAAGTGGCAAAGATCATACTTGACACAGAATCTCCTGGAATCTATTCAATTTGTAAGGTACAGAACCAGAAAAGAGACATGCCATAACCCAATGCAGTAGGTAGACAGACACCAGACACTAGAGGTCTTTGCCAATACTGTGGAGCAAAGCAACCTCATAGGCACAAACAATGCCTATCAGTTAAAACCAAATACTTTAATTATACAACATTAGGTTACTTTTACAAAATGTGTCAAGGAAGGAGCAAATAACAATCAATACTGAGGTAAATAGTCCATATAACTGCATGATCTAGAGGGCACTGCACTTTATAATAAAAGGTGTGCTACAGGTAACTCCACAAAATACTAGAAAAACTATACATAATTCAAAACAAGGAATTGTCTTCCTACTAAGTATAATCTTATACAGAAGTTGGAAGAGGTTAAACAACAAAAAGTGAAAGTGAGAACTGCAGATGCTGGCGATTACAGCCAAGGCTAGAGTGGTGCTGGAAAAGCATAGCAGGTCAGGCAGCATCTGAGGAGCAGGAAAATCGATGTTTTGGGCAAAATCCCTTCATCAGGAATTTCCTGCTTTCCAGTCAATTTTCCTGCTCCTTGGATGCTGCCTGACCTGTTGTGCTTCTCCAGCACCACTCTAAACTTAAATAACAAAGGGTCAAGGCGCAGCTAGTCAACGAATGGATAATAAAAGATTTTATGGATGACAGTAAAATGAGAGGTATGTAGGTTAGTTTGATCTTAGAGTAGGATAAAAGGTGGGCACAACATCAAGGGCCGATGTGCTGTACTATGCTGTGTTCTATTTTACAAGGCTCTGTAAACTCATGGCTGTGCCTAAATGAAAAACCTTGAAGTTAATTAGTTGAAATAAAATAGTGTTGAAATAAATCAGCGTTGAGATGGAAAGTTGTGACTATACTTGTTTGATAAAAATGTTTTCCACCGCTATCAACACTGAAAAAAGTTGACATTCCAAACGCAAAAAAATCTTTGAGATGAAAAGCACCCAAAATGGCAGCAAGTGAACAGTATGCCTGACTTGAAACAATTGAAGCATCTGCAACTGGATTGAATCCGATTTCAACACAGCACCAGTAAACAACTAGTTATGCCAACCAAAGCCCCACATTAGATACCAAGAGGACGAGGAAGGGAGAAGTTATAGAGTCATAGAGTCATACAGCACAGAATCAGACCTTTTGGTCCAAGCCAAACATAATCTCAAATTAAACTAATCCCACCTGCCTGCTGCTGGCCCATATGCCTCCAAACCTTTCCTATTCATGTATCCATCATCCAAATGTCTTTTAAACATTGTAGTTGTACCTACATCCATCACTTTTTCAGAAGGTTCATTCCACACGTGAACCAAACTCTGTGTAAACAAATTGCCCCTCATGTCTTTTTTAAATATCTCTCCTCTTACCTTAAAAAATGTGGTCCCTAGTCTTGAAATCCTACATCTGAGGAAAAGGACAACTACCATTAACTCTATCTATACCCCTCATTATTTTATAAAGGTCACCTCTCAACCTCCTTTGCTCCAGTGGATAAAGGTCCCTGCCTGTCCAGCCTTTCTTTATAACTCAAATCTTCTGTACCCACCAACATCCTTGTAAATCTCTTCTGAATCCTCTCCAGCCTAATTATATCCTTCCTATAACTGAGTGAACAGAACCGGAGACAGTATTCCAGAAGAGACCTCAACAATGTCCTGTACAACCTCAACATGACTTCCCAACTCTTACACACAAAGGACTGAGCAACGAAGGCAAATGTGCTAAACACCCTTTTAACTACCCTGTCTATATGTGACACAAATTTCAAAGAATTATGTAGCTGAACTCCAAGTCCTTCTGCTGTAGAATACTATCCAAGACCCTACCAGTAGTTGTATAAGCCCTGCCTTTGTTTGTTGGACCAAAATGCATTACCTCACATTTATCCAGATTGAACTCCATCTGCTATTTCTCAGCCCATTGCCCCATTTGATCAAGATCCCTTTGTAAACTTTGAAAACCTTCTTCACTGTCTAATATGTCACCAATTTTGGAGTTGAATGGAAACATACTAACCACGCCTTCCATATTCTCATCCAAATCATTTATGTAAAAGACAAACAAAAGCAGACCCAGAACTGATCTCTGTCGAACACTGCAAATTTAAGTGGAATGTCTGACCTCCATAACTTCAGAAAAAGAACTCTAAACAACCATAACAAATATCATATCAAGGGAGCAAGAATCTTCAGCTAACATAATCGAGGAAGTAAACACATTGAATTACAGGTGAAATTAATCACTGAAGATGCATCAGAAATCCAAACTAATCAACAAGTTGAAGTAAAATATTTACCTACTTCAGCACAAGTCTAACTGTGTGTTGTGCACAAAGATTCACAGACACAAACTGTTGGTGTGAGGCACGCAACTCATTGAATCTCTATGATTCCAGACACTGCAAAGAAAAAATGTGTCTGTTCTAAGCAGGGATGACATCCTCCACAAAGAAATGCAAGAGTTTAAAGGATTTTTAGCTTAGAGAAGAATTTCAGATTTCAGAATGTCAAGAAGATAATCCAGGAAAACTACCTTCTACACAGCAAACTATGGTTCATCCAAATAAAACAGCACAAACCACTTAAATTTGTAAATTTAAAGATATGGGAGGTGATGGGATAGCGCTAAGTGTAATCACAGTATCAAATGTGTAACAATACTGGTTATCAGAATTATAGCTTGGGGGAAGTGTTGTATATGGCTCTAATTTAGAAGTGCAGATTAAAACTCTTGGGATATAGGTTCAATTCCCACTATAATAATGGGTAGAATTTAAGCTCAATTAGCAAAATCCGGAATAAAACCTAACCTCAGTAATGGCAACCATCGAACTATCTTTGATTTTCACCAATTCCTAAGGGGTACACTCATGTTCTTTAAGGATGGAAATCAACAAGTCTGGCGTACAAATGACTACAGATCCACAGCAACATGGTTGACACTTAAATGCCCTCTGAAGTGGCCCCACAAACCACTCAGTTCAAGGACAATTAGGAATGGGCAACAAACTTTGGCCTTATCAGTGAAATTACATCACATGAAAGACTTTTGAAAAATTGCTCACAGGTAGCCAATTAATAGGCCACTTCCAGGAAGATAGCTCTGCCTGGTGATGCCAACAATCATGGCTCAGGATTCTGAATGTTATCCCAACATCAGGATCCTGAAGCGCACAGGGAAAGACCTATCCATTATTTTTGAAACTTTCTATAAAACATGTTTTTGCAAAAGGACACCCTTTAGAAGGACCATATGTGCATGGCTGGATTGACAAGGAAGCCATGACTTAAACAGATGCTGCGGTGTATCAGACAGAACAACAAATGAGAGTGCTGCTACACTTTTCCTTCAGGAAGAACGGTCCAATGGCTATAGATTGTTACCTTGTCTTCCCATAATATGGAGAGAGTTTTAGGTGAAATAGAGAAAGATGTGAGCAAGCATTTTCTTAAGGTTGCTTTAATTACCAGTCTCTACTCAGAAAAGAAGGTATTATAGGATATTGAAAAAAAATATCTTTATGTCGGATGCCTCTTTTTTTTTCTGCTGTGACAAGTCCCTGGGATTTATCACAGATTCAGGCAACCAGCTGTTTATGATTTTTATATTAAGGATAATAGCCATAAAATCATAAAGCTGCTTGATAGAATTTGCCATTAGATAGTTTAGTTCACCAAGCTATTCCACCCTAGCTCTGAGAAAGTGCAAAATAAGCTTCTATCTACTGATTTAATCTACTTTCTCCTGTCCTGGGTGTTATATCAAAATTCTTATCTAAATTTCCTTTAGAGATGTCAGCTGTTCCATTAACAGCAAGCCTTTCAACAAAGTCATGAACTAAAAACATCTAAAAGCTTTTCAACTAAGTCACAATTTACAACAACTTGGCAGAGCCTCAAGAGGTTGCATTAACATGACTTTCAAACCCTCGCAATGAGCAAAGAGATGCTTAAACAAGGAGATTATCCACAGAAAGTCACTGTTCCAAAACAAATCCAGACGGTGAAAGGGTAATGAGAGGACGAGCATTGGCAAGATCTTTTATACACGTCACACAAACAAAGAATGAAAGCAATTCCTGGCACTGGGAAGGCTTTATTTTTTAGCCATGTATGTGTTATTGAGTTACAGTGGTTCTTATATTGTTACAAAGAATGAAAACACTTTGGCATTAATGGGTGGGTTTCAGCAGTTTTCCCGATATTTATATTGGCAGGGGGTCAAACCAACCAAGTACAATGTCAATGTTAAATCACATGATCCATTAGCACAGGACAAAGCTGACATTAGGCTTTGCCTCTCTGTGATAGACTATTGTCTGGAAAACAAGGTATTTCCCTCAGACACAGCAGCTTTCATCACAGACTGACCTGATTCTACCAGTCTGTCCATTATGAACATGTGACAAAATGCTTTACAAATGATGACCTTCACAAATCTGCTGGCTCTTCATTTAATTACTGAATCTTTCTGACTCCCATACTCTCACTAAATGTGTTTATTTTCTGCATAATCTCTGATCATAACAAAATGGGAACACACTTTGTGGTTCATAAAGGTCTCCTTCAGTTCTGTAGAAGAGTTAATCTGAGATCTGAAAAGTGTCATACTGAATTCAAAATGTTAACTCTGTTTCTTTCTCCATAGATGCTGTCAGACCTGCTTTATTCTCACTGTTTGTTTCACACTTCCAGCATCTGCTGTATTTTATCTTTAACCTTTGTGCTGATTTTTCAGAACCCACTGTCATGAATACACACAAATAGACTACCTTCACCCATTAAAGTTAGGAAAAGGATGTTGGGTGTTAATGGTTCTTTTTTGATTATTGGTTAGACTGACATTTATGGATCTTCATTAATTGCCGTTGAGTATGTGGTGGGGTGAGCCATTTTCCTCACCCGATGCAATCCGTGTGCTACGGAGAAGTTTGAGTTACTTTGATTCTGTGGGGAAGTGACTATTGAAGTTGTTTGTGACCAATTTCTTTAAGCTATTTATTACTGTCTAAATTTATTTTTAGTGTTCATTTGTTTAAATAGTTCTTGCAATGAACAAAATTCCAACATCCCGGAATGAAGGAAAAAAAGACATCTGGCAAAAAAATATACAGCTACCATTGTTGCTGGTTTATATTTAGAAAGCAGTTTAAATGTATTTTTCTTGTACAGGTGTGATTATCACAATAAAAATAATGAACTCTGGGGAATACAATGTTTTTTTCGCTTTGCACTCCATGAGAACATCAAGCATTTTTTGGTTAGATATATTCTGAGAAAGATGTAATGGTCAACATTACCCAGACCAGACATGTAAACCCAATGACTCATGTTGTCATCATGGAAGAACAGTTTAGTGTCCTGCTTTCTTTTAAGCCGTCTGTACCTAATTGTTAAATGGTCAGGGAAAATCACTGTAAACACCTCTATATGTTCTGATCACTGGATCCGCCCAACCTCGTGATGTCAACTGTCAATTTGAAGGGCCGCCCATTCCAGTTGGTTCAGTGTGTATTAGTTCCAGCATCACAGAGATTTAAAAAAATTGTAACCTACTGCACCATTGGCACCAGTCTTATCAGCGGAGTGTTGTAACATTCTCCATACACTCGTCTCTATACACATTTAGTTCAGCTCCATTGCAGTGTTAATTTGCAAATTAGTCTTTATCGATACAGTAGAGATCAAGGCAAGGCAATATTTACATAAAGATTACAGTTATTTGCAGGTGACACGATAAGATTAATACACAAAGTAGAATTTGGCAAACTAAAATAGGAAATACTGTAAATACTCACTAGATCAGACAATTTGGCAAAGTTGTGGCGGATGCTGACTTCATAACAAGTTTAGGTTGGACATGAAATAAACTACTATTAAGGAATCCACAGCTATGTCCATAGACTGCTGTTAGTACTGAGCAAAACAGACTAGGCAAATTTTAAGTTCATTTCCTGGTCTGTGTCTAGTCAGCTAAAACCAACCAGATAATTCCATGGGTGGAGGGCAAGGGCAAGGGGTTTCTTCAAATAGCTTCATCAATTGAAGAGAGATTTGAAGCCATACCTGGCATAAGGGAAGATGGTCATTGTTAGAGATCAGTCATCTCAGCTCCAGGACCTCTTTGCAGATCCTGAGGGTAGTGTCATTCATCCAACCATCTTCAATGATCTTTCCTCTGTCATAATTTCAGAAGTGGGAATGTTTACTGATAACTGCACATTTGTGACTCTTCATATACAAAACAGCCCAAAGTCAACAAGACATGGTCTAATGAGGAAAGGCTGAGAGACTTGGACCTGTTTTCATTGGCAAGAAGAAGGCTAAGAGGGGATTTGATAGAGACATACATGATGATCAGAGGATTAGATAGGGTAGACAGTGAAAGTCTTTTTCCTAGGATGATGACGAGGGGGCATAACTACAAATTTGAATGCAGATTTCTCCAGCTTCCTCATTTCCCCTCCCCCCACCTTATCTCAGTCCCAACCCTTGGACTCAGCACCGCCTTCTTGACCTGCAATCTTCTTCCCGACCTCTCCAACCCCCACCCCCTCTCCGGCCTATCACCTTCACCCTCACCTCCTTCCACCTATCGCATTCCCAACGCCCCTCCCCCAAGTCCCTCCTCCCTACCTTTTATCTTAGCCTGCTTGGCACACCGTCCTCATTCCTGAAGAAGGGCTTATGCCCGAAATGTCGATTCTCCTGCTCCTTGGATGCTGCCTGATTTGCTGCGCTTTTCCAGCAACACATTTTTCAGCTCTGATAGATTTAAGACAGACATCAGAGGCAGGTTCTTTACGCAGAGAGCGGTAAGGGCGTGGAATGCCCTACCTGCCAATGTAGTCAACTCAGCCACATTAGGGAGATTTAAACAATCCTTAGATAAACACATGGATGATTTTGGGATAGTGTAGGGGGACGAGCTGAGAATAGTTCACAGGTCGGCGCAACATCGAGGGCCGAAGGACCTGTTCTGCGCTGTATTGTTCTGTGTTCTATGTTCTATGGACAATATCTAAGTTTGGACTCAAAAGTGACAAGTGACATCACCACTAACATCACTGAATCCATCACAATCAATAACCTTGGGAGGTGTAACCATTGATCAGAAACTGCATTGGACTCACCATATAAATACTACAGTTACAACAGTCTGTCAGAGGCTAGGAATCCTGCAGTGACTAACTCACTTCCTGACTCCCCAAAGTCTATCCACCAACTACAAGGCACAAGTTAACAGTGTGATGGAATGCTCCCCACTTGCCTGAGTGTGTGAAGATCTAAAAACACTCAGAAAGCTTGACACCGTCCCAGAAAAAGCAGCCCTCTTGATTGGCACCACATCCACAAATTTACTTCCTCCATCACTGACTCTCACTTGGAGCAGTGTATACTATTTACAAGATGCACTGCAGAAATTTACCAAGGATCCTTAGACAGCAGCATCCAAACCTATGACCTTTAGAATCTAGAAAGATGTGAGCAGCAGTACATGGGAATATCACCATCTCTAAGCCGCACACCATCTTGATTTGGAAATATATTGCTGTTTCCTTACTGTTGCTGGGTCAAAAGCCTGGAACTCTCTCCCTGATGGCATTATTGATCCACCTCTAGCAAATGAACTGGAGCAGTTCCAGAAGGCAGTTCCTCACCACCTTCTCAAGAGCAACTTGGAATGGTAAATAATTGCTGATCCAGCCAGAGACACCAACATCCCATGAATGAATAAAGGACAAAAATATTATGGGGAGAAGAGACACAGGTTCTCACGGTTAGTTGTCATCTTGTGACCCCTATGAAAATGCAAATAAGTATAGGTCATATCATTCTGTGACACCTTCAACACAATCAGGCATCCAGAAACACTCATTACTAGAGGAATGCATGAAGCTTGCCTGGTTAAGAGCTTCCAGAGTGTTACCATTGACCAGAAAATCATTTAGCAGCAAACTTAAACTCCTCCAGGACAAAACAGAATCTCAAAATAGGGAAGGAAGATTGATTTTCTAAAGCTCTCTCCATTATGTAATCTCCACAAGATGCTGGTAAAATTCTCAATATGCTATTTCCATTTTACACATCGTTGAAAGGCAAGGCAAATCAGTTTTTGTTTCCTTCTAACAAAAGTTACATAAAGCTGGATAAACCATCATTTTGTAAGTTGTTCAAAACATGTTATCTGACCCCCCCGCAACATAGACCTTTTAACTGTTTAGTGCACCCTGCCTTATTTCATCCAGCAATCCTGAAATCCTCAAGATATATTATCAACCAGACCTGGCAAATTTTTACTCTAGGAAATATAGCACATACAATCCCTCGAAAGGAAATTGAACCAATGCTTCCCTAAAGGTCTGAAGGTTCAAGTTTGCAAAATCTGAGTTGCAGCCTTATCTTCAATCCCCATATATCACTGGCAATCACTTGCTAATGAGCATGATTATCCACTAGGAAATTGTGTGTCACTGGCGATGGGTTCTATGAGTCCTTGTGTGCCTGATGAGCCTAATCCTGGTGCTGCCATCTCTGACCACACATTTGCCAGGGGTTTCTGGGGGATGGATTTGGTCCTTGCCTTCAAGATCACTGGTATCACTTTCTCCAATTCCATTTCTATCGTTCTTCTTACTGACAGATGTTCTCAAAGAATAATGTCCCAGCATTCAAGAGGTTCCATAATCCACTGATAATCCTGATCTCCTTCTCCCCTTCATAAACACTTCCATATGTATTTACTGCAAATTGCAATAAGGGCTATTATGAAATATTATTGCAAAAGGAGGTAAAAGGTCTTCTTAATACTTTTACTGTTTTAAAATCATTTTCATTGTATTTCCTTGGTATTTCACAATTGCAAGATACCTTGTTATGGAGTGAATTCCCTTTTCAACATGCCAGAAACATATTCAACATTTGTATATGGGCTAGTATTGGGAGTGAACTCGTGCTGTTGGTAATATTTCGTATCTCTCTATGGCCATCTAACCAACTGAGCTAACGAATGCCTATTAGGCATATGTCCCTCTGTGTGTGCTGATTCGTTGCTATGTTTCTCAGCTCATGAAGAAGTGACTTATCTTGCCACAGGATAGTTGACAAAGGATTGCAGATTGCCAAACTGAAAAGAAACAAAATCAGCTAGTTTCCACAACATTCTACTCATCCATTCAATTTATGTCCAGTGAAATAGTGACACAGAGAAATGTTGTAGCCAATTTGCACACAGCAAGTTTCCATAAAAGACCATGAGGTGAAAAATTATCCAATAATTTTATAGTGCAACTGATTGAGAGATAACTGCTGATGAGGAAGACTTCCTTCATTTTTTGGTGTTGTATCAAGATACCTCTTATATCCACTCAAAAGTGTTTATTAATTCTTTCGGACCACACAGGGCACTATCAGATGAGAATATGGATGCAAGTCTCTTGAATGGGACTTGAACCCATAACCTTACTGACTCTGAAGGAAAACAAAACAGCATTCTATTTATAGTTTTCTCCTTTGTCAACTATCCTGTGGCAAGATAAGTCACTTCTTCATGAGCTGAGAAACATAGCAACGAATCAGCACACACAGAGGGACATATGCCTAATAGGCATTCGTTAGCTCAGTTGGTTAGATGGCCATAGAGAGATACGAAATATTACCAACAGCACGAGTTCACTCCCAATACTAGCCCATGTGGGCTTTCCTCCTTGCTCACCAACCTGGCTCACTAATGTTCTTTAGGAAAGCAAATTGTTGTCCTCACCTAATCTGGCCTACATGTGACTCCAAACCCACAACAATGTGGCTGACTCTTAATTGCCCTCTGTCCAATTGGGGATGGGCAATGAATGGGGTGGCATGGTGGTACAGTGGTTAGCACTGCTGCCTCACAGCATCAGAGACCCGGGTTCATTTCCCGCCTCAGGCAACTATCTGCGTGGAGTTTGCACATTCTCCCCGTATCTGCGTGGGTTTCCTCCGGGTGCTCTGGTTTCCTCCCACAGACCAAAAATGTGCAGGTTAGATGAATTGGCCGTGCTAAATTGCCCGTAGTGTTAGGTGAAGGGGTAAATGTAGGGGAATGGGTCTGGGTGGGTTTGCTTTTCGGAGGGTCGGTGTGGACTTGTTAGGCTGAAGGGCCTGTTTCCACACTGTAAGTGATCTGAATGCTAGCCAATCAATGACTCCACATACCATGAATGAATACAATCTTTTTTCATTCCTTTGCTACCCCTCTGACCCTTCCTCCCTCCATTCGGCTACATCAAAAATCTGTTTGTTTCCCTTTCGGATTCAGATCTTGCAGTGAATGTGGAGTATAAATGTTTGAAGCCAACCATTTAACAGAAGTGGTTTGTCTCACTGCTCTCGACTGATGAGTAACCAAGACGCAAATACTTGGATTACATTCCTACTGTAAAGTTGGCCAAGTTACAATCACTGAAGTGAATCAAATCAAAAGAATTAGGATTAATTTATCACATCCCACGCTTCCTGGAAGACTGCAACATTATGTAAATCTTTAATGTTGCCTTACCTCTTTTTGTTCGAAAAAGATTTTCTTCAAGAAAAAACTGTTTCATAATTTTTATTCACTTGTGGGACATGGGCATCACTGGCTACCAGCATTTATTGCCCATCCCTAGACAAGAATAAACAAGAAAATAACACAATACAAAAATAGAGCTAGTCCTTACAAAAATAAAATTAGGAAGCATTTCTGCATATGAAGTGTGATAGAAATGTGGAACTTTCTTTTATAAATATCAACTGATATTAGATAAACATTAAAATCGGAAATCGATAGACTTTTGTTAACCAAAGCTATTAAGGGATTAAAAGCAAGAACCAATATAAATAATTAGGTTGTACGGCAGATCTGCCAAGTTTTTCCAGCCACTTCTGCTTTTGTTTCTCATTTCCAGCATCAGCAGTTCTTTCTGCGTGTTTTGGTGAATGGCAGCATAGGTTAAAGGGGCTGAATATCCCTTCCTGCTCCTTTAAAATTTCATGTTTCTGAATGAGTGTGAGTTTTTACTTGTAATCATTTATTATTTCACCTGAAAAAAAAATGTTCTTCACTAATTGTTCATTTCTCTCTCCCTTACATAGGAAAGAAAATAGTGTTGCTTGTTTGGAGGTGTCAATACAAGGTATTCTGAAATTCCTCGTGCATGATGTGCACAAGTGCCTGTTAATAGGTCATAAAACACATGAATTTTGAAGAGAGGCAACAAAACTTCTCTGCATCATAAATTCCAATGATGAAGAAGTCCATAATTCTATATCCCATTCAAAACTTTACTCAATTAATCTTCCCGTCCACTAACAATCTGCAGGCTGTGAATCCCAAATTAGGCATTTTCTAATCATTGCCACATCGGATATTTGCAACTTTAGCAACAATCTTTATTACGGCATCTTGCTGGGCTTTCAAGACTGAAATGCCACACTTGTAGAGGTGAGGACAAGTCAGGAGCTGACTAAAGTGCCATCAAATGACTTGTCTTAAATTGACTTTCCTGGCATTACCTTTTAAGAGAACATCCCTTTAAAATAAACAGAAAATGCTGACTCAACTAGGTTATTATATCGAATGCAGAACTTTAGCATTGTTATAGAATTATTATATGGGATTAACAGTTGCCCCAGTAAACCATGAACTGACCCAGAAAAGAAAATACAACAAACTGTCCACCCACACACCTGCTAGTTTGTGTCTACACAAATCTGCACAATCTGTTTATTAAAGTGCAGGGATGCTTATAGCTAAATCAAGCTAATCCTAACAAACCTGAAACCGATAAAAACAGTCTTGTAAAACATTTGTTTTCATAATTACATTGTTCATGGCAGATCTATGAAATTATTTCATACAATAGTGAGAAACTTTGCCCTCCAAGCAATACGTGCCATGGACTGACAAAAGAAAAATCACTGAGGGTTGTATGAGAGAATGGAGATCTCGCCACAGAGTATTTGTAATCCATCAAGCATACATTTGACTTCCATTTCCAGTTTTCTGATCTTGCACAGACCAATCGGAAGGCTCAGACCCGAAGCAAAATATTCTAATGAAGGGAAAGGAGGAACTCAGTACGTAATTAACCCGCACATCTCTCAAGCACAAACTGGAGAGCACTCCAAAGCAGTGTTAGAAGGCTGAAAATAATTTTGAAAAGCCGTGATAAAACCCAAATCAAGGCATCTCAATACTGTGTAGTGGATTATTTTCTGAAAAGATAAAACATGAAACAACTAAAGAACTGGATGCTGGAAATCAGAAACAAAAGCAGAAATTGCTGTAAAACCTGAGCAGGTCTGGCAGCATCTGTGAAGAGAAAGCAGAGTTATTATTTCAGGTCCAATGACACATCTGCAGAACAGACCCTTCTGAAGAAGGGTCACTGGACCCCAAATGTTAATTTTGCTTTCTCTCCTTAGATTATTTTTGACATCCATTGAGCATTCCCAAAGTCACCCACGACATTGATGAAGTGTGAAGCAATTTTTAAAAGTATTTATTTGTTTGTGGCAAGTGAGGGCCGTTAGAAAAGTTTGTTGCCAATCTCTGATTGCCTCGGAGTCAGTTAGCCATCTTCTTAACCCGCTGCAGTCCATGTAGAGTAGGGACACTCAAACTGCAGGAAGATAGTTCCAGTATTTTGATTCAGTACCACTGGTGGAATGAGGATGCATTTCCAAGTCAGATTGATGTGTGATTTGGAAGGAACAACTAAGTGGTGATGCATCTCTTGGCTTTGACCTTCAAGTGGCAGAGATGGCAGGTTTGGAATGTGCTGGTGAAGGAGTCTTGATACATGTTGGAGACTGTACACAGTGCTACCATTGCATGTTGGTGGTGAGGGAAGTAAATGTTTATGATGGTTCCATTGGGTGCCCAGTTCTCATTAATCTCTAACCTCAGTGAAGTGCCTCTTCCTGCATCAATATTACTTCTTCCAGTTTCATAGCTTATGCCCTTTAAAACAGGTACCAGATACCAGATAACAAACAATGTTGCATTTCTAACTCACTTGTGTGTTAGAAAACCACCCCATTGCACTTTGCAAGCAAGAAAGAGAGGTTGACCGTTAATCCATCAGCACAGGCTAAACTAATCCCAGGTCTTCGAGTTTAAAAGTCATCTACATAGGTTATCATTTTAAAAAGTTATAATTATTATTTACAACCATGAGGGTAAGATATTTTATACATCAGTCTCTAGCTACATTGTGGCCTGAACAATTGTGAGGCTGACTCACATTAAAAAAGGACAGTATGTGTTCCAATTCAAATATTCACAGCAAATTAAAGTTAATTTATTTTAATTATGGGTATTGAAAGAACAATATGGATCATCTTGTCCAAAAAGTCATTAAGAATATTCCACAATTAATTCCAATGAATTTAAAATGTGCTTCATTGATAACCAGCTGTGATTTGCCATAAATCTAGACTGATACCTCTGTTAATAATAATTTAAGGACACCACTTTTTGAGTGATAGCAATGCTGGCCATCTGATACTTTAGATATTAACATTTTAGGTGTTAACTTTGGCCTCTCTTACAATGGTAGTAGTTTCATGTCTTTTTTTGGGCCAGTGGATTGCCTAAACTAACCTGAAATTCCTCCCGCCATTTCACTTTCTCTACTGTGCCAATGTATGTCCCTATACATCCGTCGGTGGTTCACCTGGAAGTGGCAACACGAGTGGATAATTTAACTAAGAAGGCATATGGAATGCTTGCCTTCATTGGTCAGGGCACAAAAATTGGCAAGTCATGTTGCATTTGTACAGAATTAGTTAGGCCGCATTTGGAATATTGTGTACAGTTCTGGTTACCACATTACAAGAAGGATGTGGCGGCTTTGGTTGATTTTCTTTGATATACTGTAGTCACATGTACCTAAGTACAGTGAAAAGCTTTGTTTGCGAGTAGTACAGGCAGACCATAGCAAACAAGGACATATAGATCATAGGGTGCGAAGGCAGAGTGCACACTGCACAGGAGGTGTGCAAAGTAAGAATTCCTGATGAAGGGCTTATGCCTGAAACGTTGACTCTCCTGCTTCTCGGATGCTGCCTAACCTGCTCTGCTTTTCCAGTGCCACACGTTTCGACTTAGAGGAATATGGATTGCGTAGAGGCAAACGATTTTTAGTTTAGAAAGGCCTAATGCATTAGCACAGGCCTGGTGAACCAAAGACCCTATTCCTCTGCTTTGCTTTTTGGAGAAAGAGGTTTATGAAGAATGAGCATGAAAGAGCAATGACCTCTGATTTCTCTTTGTAGTGATACTGTAAACACCTTGCTAAGTTGTTATGGAAAAAGAATAGGGGAATTGGACAAATTTTCAAAGAGCCACTACCGTAGTAGGATAACTAGCACATGTAATAATCACTCGCAATGAGCAAGGTATACTGGATTGAACAATCTGAACTTAACATGCCTTTACATTACACCTAACATTATGCTTATTGTGTGAGCTCCTGATGTTTCAGATCTCATGCAGCTGGCTGAGACCTGAAACACTTCATTCAGGATGTTTCAGACCAGGACTGGCAAGATGCAGAAAAAACAGGGTTTGATAGTGAAGGTATTAAATATTCACATAGCAAAAAGAGCCAGTCCTAATTCCTGCCTTACATTGCAGAGGAATGAATTAGACCATTTCCTGATTGATAGATTGTTTCAAGGAAGCATGAGTACTGGGAGGGCAAAGGCTATAATGCATGAGAGTTTCATGACCTCCTTGCTTTGAAGCCTGGAGAATATAGCACCACTGCTCAGTCACTCACTGGCTGTGATATTGCAAATGTACACAAGTGATTCAAGCACAGAGTGGCTTTTGTTTAATAACCTGGTTTGCATGAATATCTCTTTGACTCCATTTAATACATTATGCATGCCTCCAGCTTCTTCTACATTTAAATTAAAAATAAATTACATTTGTTTTTTTCTTAATTTGTTTTTGAAAAAAAGTCTTACAAATAAAGTATAAGCCAATATATGTCTCCCCAAAGAAACGATAAAGGCGATGTATCTTCAAAGAAAGTAAGTGTGAAATGTGTCATTGCTCCGCAGAAGGGTCATACCAGACTCGAAACATTAACTCTGTTTCTTTCTGCATGGATGCTGCCAGACCTGCTGAGTTTCTCCAACACTTGCTGTTTTTTATTTCAGATTTCCAACACTGGGAGTATTTTGTTTTTGTGCAAAACATTTCAGTTGGTTTGTCCACATGGAGCTTTCCACACTAGTGACACAAAGAATGTCGAATGTAACATTGGGCAAGGGTCCAAAATTCAGGACATGACCATTGAGATAAACTTGAGCAATTGAGCTTTCCCTACTCAAAAGGCAAGTCAACCTTCTTGCCAGCCTTCAGTCCAGTAAGGTTGCTGTCTTTTGTCTGGCTAGTGAAATGTTGTCAGTGTACTACAAAAGATAAGGCAGCAACTGGTGATGGAAGTACCAATGCGAAAGGGGGCTTTGTGAAGCTGGAGGACATGGTTCTACATTAACATCAGAGGTGGTGCTTGTACCAAGTATTGCAATGCAACAAACAGCAGTGCATGTGGATGAAGAGCATGAAATATGTGAAAAGGAAAGTGCAGTCAAAGGTAGTGGGGCAAAGGTGGGCTTCTATCAGTCAGGTGGCAGTGATGCAGTCAGCCCAGGGATTAGGCTATTTCTAGTCCACCGAGTTGGCCATGGTCAGTCAGGCAGTTGGTCCAATTCACCTCCAGGATCGATACCTTTGTAGTCCATGGTCAGTCTGAAAAATAAGTTCTTGCCTTTCTGGTCAGTCATTCAGAGATATCGTGCAAACTCATTCTTGGGGATGGGCAATAATCAATCAGAGATATTGTGCAAAGTCAGTCTGGGGGATGGATCATGACTAATCATGACTGTTGCTAAAATGTGGGTCTGCAGTTTGTAGGGTCTGTCCCTGGCATTGTCAAGGCTGCAGGTAGCTCAAGACCAGGGATTGGTCTGCTTGTCAATATTCATATTAATAGGGGACAATTGAATGCAGTAGATGGGATAGATTTGTTTAATATTGTCACTTTACCTAGGTACAGTGAAATGTGGATAATGTTGCCACATTCTGGCACCATCTTAGATTACAGAATAAATTACTGAATACATTGCATAAATAGTAAAATATTGAATAAATTAATATTAAATTGATATTACATAGAACTGAAACAGCTTCAAAGGTTCATCTTTCCCTCTTGATAGACTTCACCCTCTCTGCTCCTCCAGTTGTCGCCATCCAACATCATCCCCAAAGTCCTGGCAATGTGCTCCTCTCCTGTTAACACTGGTGCTATCATTTCCACATCTACCACCTCTGAGCTGGAGACGGTCACACTGTTCAGGTCTTGCACCTCCCCAGGCAGTGGACATTGACTGATGGCTCCCTATTCTGAGTCAACTGACGGGATGGTGGCTCCTCTTTCAATGGTCTCGAAGGGTGGGTCAAGGAAACTCAAGGTGACTCTGACCTTGATCTGGGGAAGGTACAGGGCTATCAAGGGTGAAGGCAACTTGATTGTGAGTGGCTCTGAGGGTAAAGCAGGGAGACTGGTTGCAACATCAAGATGTTCAACCAGAATGGAGAAGATAAATGGTCTTTGGGGAACAGGGATTGGGAAATGGTGGGAAAGGTGAAAAGTGGCTTGGGGAATAGATATTGGAGGCATGCAACTCGCTATGGTGATCATAAATTCTGAAGCTGACTGTCATGATCCAAATATCAATGGCACAATTCATTTTAATTTGGAGAAAGTTATACTCAAAGTGTGAAGAGTAAATAAATTTTTTTTCTAACAGGAGGCAGGGCTGATAGTTGGAGTTTATGGCCAATTGATGGATCACTCCAATAAACAGGAGTCCAGTGAATGTTTAGTTTTTTTTTACTGGCTCACTGGCTGGATCAGTATTTATTGCTCTTCTCTCATTGCCCTTAAGAAGGTGATGGTGGGCTGCCTTCGAGAACTCCTGGAAGATGTCAGTGAGATCCTTAATGAAAATATTGCGTCAGTATTCAAAAAAAGAGAAGGACATATAGATGGTGAGTCTTGGGAGGGTATGCTATATTGTCGAACATTTCAATGAAAAAAAAATGAGGTGTTGGGTGTTTTGAAAAGCACTAAGGAAGACAAGTCCCCAGGAGCTGATGAGATCTATGACAGAATGCTGAGGTAATCAGCTGAGGAAATTGCTAATGTCTAGTATGAAATCTTTGTATCCTCTTTAGTCATACGAAAGGTCCCAGAGGGTTCACAGCTCCCTGAAAGTGGAGTCGCAGGTAGATAGGATAGTGAAGAAGGCGTTTGATATGCTTTCTTTTATTGGTCAGAGTATTGAGTACAGGAGTTGGGAGATCATGTTGCGGCTGTACAGGACATTAGTTAGGCCACTGTTGGAATATTGCATGCAATTCTGGTCTCCTTCCTATCAGAAAGATGTTGTGAAACTTGAAAGGGTTCAGAAAAGATTTACAAGGATGTTGCCAGGGTTGGAGGATCTGAGCTACAGGGAGAGGCATAACAGGCTGGGGCTGTTTTCCCTGGAGCGTATTTAAGAGGCATTTGGATGGGTATATGAATAGGAAGGGTTTGGAGGGATATGGGCCGGGTGCTGGCAGGTGGGACTAGATTGCGTTGGGATATCTGGTTGGCATGGATGGGTTGGACCAAAGGGTCTGTTTCCATTCTGTACATCTCTATGACTCTATGACTGGAGAATAGCTAACTTTGCTCCTCTGTTTAAGATGGGCAACAGAGATAATCTGGGAAATTACAGACCTGTGAGCCTTACTTCAGTCATAGAGAAATTACTGGAGAAGATTATTAAGGATAGGATTTACTTCCATTTGGAAAAATATGGATTTATTAGCATTAGGCAGCATGGCTTTGGGTGGGAAAGATTGTCTCTCACAAACTTGAGTTTTTTGAGGAAGTGACAAAAAGGATTGATGAGTGCAGGGAGATAGATATTGTCTATACGGATTTTAGCAAGGCTTTTGACAAGGTCCTTCATGGTAGGCTGATACCCCAAAGGTGAAAGCACGTGGGATCTGCAGTGAGTTCTGAAGAAGGGTCACTGGACCTGAACATTATCTCTGCATTTTCTCCACAATTGCTACCAGACCTGTTGAGTATTTCCAGCATGTTTGGTTGTTGTTTCTGATTTCCAGCATCTGCAGTTCTATGGATTTCTGTTGTTATGAGTTTGGAAGGTGCTGTTTAAGGAGCCTTAGTGAATGTTCAACATCTGCCTTCAATTCCCACTTAAGCTGCACACTTTCCAATCATAGCCTGATCTCATGAAGTTCTGAGTGAAAGTACATTCACTCAGAATGACACTTTGTGATGCATCAGTTCTACATGAGTCAATGGAGCAAGGGATATTCCCTCAGTATCTCATCTTTCTCTTTGGAGATGGCAGAAGGTCACAAGGACTGAAATTATAACCTTGCAGCTTTCATGTAGTGACAGACAAGACAAAGGATGATTGATGGGCCCGAGTGTGGTTAAGTTGTGGTGGGAGCAGGGTAGCTTGTGGCAACTGCTTTATGCCAAGGTTACACAGTCCCCTTTTAGGGCAACAAAAAAAAATTCAAAAACAAACACAGAATACTGGATAAACCCAGCAGGTCTGGCTGCATCTGTGGAGACAGAAACAGAGTTCACATTTTGAGTCTGGTCTGACTCAAAATTCTTCAGAACTGTCAGGCAGATTATAATGCATCAGGGGAAGTATCATCTGGGTAGAAGGTATTTCAGTCATGTTAGATGCCTCTAAACATCTGTGATAACGGGGCCAAGAATCTATTCTGTCCAGCCACACAATGTTGCAGCGGATTGGCTAAGTGCAAGACCAACATCTAAGAGACTTACTCAAGAACTTTGTGGGAAAGGATGTCATGGGAAAAGTGTCCCATTAATAGGACCATGTATTTCTCTTACTTTTCTCACAAATTTCCTGAAAGGGAAAGGACTGTAGCGCAGATCAGTGGTGCCAAATCTTTCTTGGGCTCCACCAGCTGCAAGAGAAGTGCTGTGAATTCCACCAAGTATAGCAACAGCAGCGATTCCTGTCAGCTATGGTATGGCCAGCAGAGGGAGAAGGGATCGGATATGGGACACCACTTCATTGGAGACAGCGCGGTTGCCTCCTGTGCACACTGTGCACTTCACAGCATGCTTCTCTCCAAAGCAGTGAATAGAACACATCTGGGTGTCCCAAGACATGTCTTACAGCAAACAAGCCATTGGACAAAGACCTGTGACTACACAGACTGTGTGGTAATCCCATCCTGGTAGCCACAGAAGGTAACAGCTGCCATCGTAAGTGTATCCAAAATGTCACTCATCATGAGAGCCCACCGAATCATCCCTTTTCCCCCTTGAAATGGACAGTCAGGAAGCTGATGCACTCATTTTTTTTGTCATTGCTGGCCTTCTGCAGGTCCAGGGTACAATCGATCGCACTCACACATCAGTCACAGCATCCCATCATGTACTAGCAGTCTCCATCAATAGAAGAGGATTCTAGTCTCTTAATGTAAAAATAATTACAGCACAACTGCCAGATAAGGCTGGTCAACACTAAATATGCAGGAAGCTGCCATGACTCCTCTATCCTTGGGCACTCACAGAATTTTTTACATGGCAGAATGAAGCCATTCAGTCCATCACTTCAGCACCAGTTCTATTACCTGGTGCCAAATTCTGCCTCTTGCCCATATCCCTGCACACCATTTCTATCCGAATAACCATCCAATGCCCTCTCCGATGCCTCAAATGAGCATGAGTCCACCCAGTTCCAGGTCATGCATTTCACATCGTAACAATTTGCTGAGTGAAAACATCTTTTCTCACATCACTTTTGTTTCATTTACGCATCCATAGGTGCCCATAATAATGTAACGGGGTTACAGGGGCATTCCCTCAAATATGGCTGATGACAGCTCTCAGAAATCTTCAACTTGAGACCAAGGAGAGGTACAACACTACACATGCTTCCACTAGAGACACTGTAGAGGAGACCAGAAGCCTCCTGAAAACCAGGCAGGTGGTGTAATGAAATATACTGCAGACACAGAGTCCCCACATCCTGGTACTGTGCTGTTCCCTCCACAACCTCCAGGCTTGCAGTGAATTAATTGGTTGTTAAACATGGTGCCAGAACCTTTGACCTTGGTGGGTCCTGCCTGAGGCAAGAATGTCCAGAACACTTACCATAAATGATTTGCTGATCACTCACACAACATCTCACCAGGCACCTCACCTTGGGCCAGGACAGAGACATCAACCTTTAACCCGCTTGGCATCATCTTTAAATTCCAAAATGGAAAATCCTGGTCTTAGATTTAGATTCGATGTAGATTTTGAGGCAAGGTAAGAATATTTGGTTCTAAGTAGTGTGCTGATATGAAAATGCAGAAGGGCACTCAACAAGTCAATCCCAATCATTCCACACACTAGGTCATCTGTAGCTCAGTTGGTTGCTGCCTTGTCTCTGACTCAGAGGGTTGTGAGGTAGAATTCCACTCTGACACTTAAAAATCAATCTAATGCAATATTAAAGGTATGGTGCCCTTTCAGGACTGCCATCTTTTCAATGGTGCTATATAGGGAGATCTCATCCCATTCTACCAAAGGTGGAGGCATTATTTTGAAGAGTAGTGAGGTATCCTTTAAATTTTGGTCAATATTTATCCTTCAAACAATATCAGAAAAATAGATTATCTTGTTGTTATTGCATTTTTCTTTACAGGAACTTGCCACATAAATTGATTGTCACGTCTGCTACGTTACAACAGTACTTCCAAAGTGTTTAATTAGCTGTGGAGGGCTTTGGAATACTCTGAAATCATGAAAGGTTCTATATAAACACAAGTCTTTCTTCCTGCAATGGATTCTATCTGAAACCACTTAATTGTCTGTAAATATGTTTTCCAAAGTTTGTTACAAAATTCTCCAAAAGAAAAATCAAACCAGATCCTGGAATGCTTGTCCAAACTTATATTCTACACAATATGTCCTCGCTTAGTTGCCTCCACTGACAGTGTGTGTCACACTGTAGCTGGAAAACAAGTATCCACCACTTGACTTAGAATTTATGCTGCAAGTTATAACCTACAAACTGTAGTAGTATGATCAGAACATAAACATAAACATAAATTGCAAGTGGGAACTTGCTTTATTCCTGCATATTACTATGAACTTCTTACTGAATTCAGCTGGGTTCCTCTATTCCTATAATTATGTCTTTTTTTTTCAAATTTTAAATGCAGTTGAGATCTACTAAGAACAAAGTTCCTCAATCCCAAGAGGTTTGACCTGTACAATGAATTAAAAAAACACAATTACATGTACTCACCTTTTTATAAAGCACTGTGATTTAATACTGTACTGAATATGTAAAATAATTTAGGGTGTATGTTGTATTGCACTCTATTTTTAAATTTTAAAATGCACATAAAATACACGTTGTCAGAAATGCATTTTGGTTCTTATCCTGAATGCAAGATCATGCTCACAATTGGAGTAGAAAGCACATTCAGTTCTGATTTTGGTAAGTCAAATTGCTCTCAGTCAGATTGCTTTATGTTGCAAAATGTTTTCTGATTTTCAATTGATAAATATTAAATAAATTAAAACAGGACATTTAGTAGAACAAAATCATATTCATAGAAGCGGCATCAGTTTAAAAGCAATGTAGCACAAACTTTTAGTTTCTGTTTTCTGTATCCCTGTTATTTAGTGCTGGAGACAATCTATGTTTCTCGTCCCCACTGTGTTCTGCCATTCCAGTTTAACCACAGAGCTATGAAAGGGTTAAATACATCTTCACAAAATATCCCCAATTATACTGAGAAACATGGGTCTTGATTCAGTGCTAGAAAATCATCGAGCTATGTCTGAACTTTCACCTGCATTGAGAAAAGCTGTTAGTTATCCTGCTGCAACAAAACCTACTGGGGAGAAGTCAAAATCATTGCAGGGCCTTTGACCTACTGATTGCCTTTCTCTTTTCACAGAACTCAACTAAAAAGGCTCTTGCAGTTCTTCTTCATTCTTCCATTTGACCAGCCCAGTATCATGAATTGCAACAATTAAGGCATGGCATTAATTATGATTAGGAGCTTTCGCTAATGCTGGAAAATAGATCTATAGAGAGAAAGATAATTACGCTCAGTACAGCTTGAAATTTGTCTGCTGTGATAATACTATCCTTAAAAGGGGTAGTTAAAGTGTCACTGTGATAATGTGAAGTTTTTTTTATTATCCATTGTGCTTTTGTGGCATTTTTTTTCACATAGTTTACTGTGGAGGAGGCTGAAAGAGGAATAGCAACCTTTGATGTTGGGTTGCACGTTTTGGGAAAAAAATTACCAAACACATCTCCCGTATTTTGAAAGCTATGATCTTTATGGAGATTGCTAACTTAGCAATAGGGCAATTAAAGCATAAAGTATAAGCATTGAATGAATGGTAAGTTAAATTTGTTATGAATAGGATTATCTTTATATGGCTCGATGTTTAACATTACCCCCAAACAGAGTCTCTTATTACACTATGAAGACAAAACAAATGATTCAAATCCAGGTATGTCTCTAAACATTAAGCACATAAAAGCAATAGCCAGGACTGCCCGAGCCCTCCAACACAAGGATACTAATATTTTTTGAAAGAATTTGCACGAATTCTGGCATTCACCTACAAATTGTCAATGTTTCCTTTCTAACTAGGAAAATTCCAGATTTAAGCACATCACGTAACAGAAAATTTCATCCAAGCACAACATATTCCACCTAATGCTCAGGAGACTAAATATAACCAAGCAGTGCAAACTCTGCCCAGAGACAAAGGCACTGTGCCTTGGAAGCTGAATCATTCTTGCTTAAAGAGGAACTTAAATTATGCACTAGAATGGAGGGACCCTCCCTCTCCTCACTAATAATTGAGGCCCTCTCTATTTCATCTGACACAGTGAGCTTTCAGCTCGTGCCTGTCCTATTTAGATGGCTTCAGGTCTCCATGCACATAAAACCCATGCTTAAAGATAAGAGACACTGAAACACTGGCAGCTCAACTCCGGCTTGGTTTTCCAAACCTGCAGCTAAATATGAAACTGGCACAAATGCTAAATATTATCAGGTGCTCAACACCAAAATAAAGACATTTATCCTGCCTGATCAAGACACCAAAATCCTTAAGACATGAAAAACTTACAATGATGTTTTAGCTGATTTACACAATTTGTAAACAGAAATTGTTGGGTAGACTCATCAGGTCTGTGAAGACAGAGAGTTAATGTTTTGAGTCCAAAATGACGCTTCTTCTCCTTTATACTAATTTAAGTTCTTCAATGAAATTGAGAATTCGAACCATAAAGTTTTTTTTTGTTTGGTGTTTCTTGTCATTTTTCTTTAGATTATGTATCTGAAGCTGTAATTCAAAGGTGTGAGCTTCATATATTGGCTATATGGATCGACAGCTAATGCAATTTCTGATACTGCATGTTGCCTGGCACCAGCAAAATGCACAGAACCACTGAAAGGTTGGCACTTTTCCAATTCACCACATAGTTGGTTCCCGTTCTAGTCCTGGATTTAAGTTGTTTTAAGAAGCTATTGTGTGAGGGCAGGTACATACCCATTACAGATAGGAAATCAATTGGAAGGCAAGGCAGTTTTCATGTATTCCCTCAATGGAAAACTACTAACTTGCATTTAAAATCAGAAGAATTCGCTTTCTTCCTGCCCAGTGAAGTCATTGAGGCTTCCTCAGTAAATATTTTTAAAGCTAAGATGTTTTGAACAGTAAATGAATTAAGGGTTATAGTGAGAGAGTGAGTAAGTGGAGCTGAGGCCACGAAAAGATCAGCCATGACCCTATTGAATGGCCTACTCTTGCTCCTAGTTCTTATATTCTTCTTCAATGCTTGAGAGATGGAGAGGAAAAATGATGAAAAGTAATGGAACTTGATTCATGGATATAAAACCTACTAACAAGCTTTATTCACATAACGAGTGAAATCATTTAAGATCGAAAATGTATACCTTACTTCCCCCACCCCATAATGGAAGCTAATCAAGAGATGCACGTAGACACAATTATTCTGAAAAGCTTAGATTATGCCTTGGTAACGCACGTTGTCTTGTTTTTCTGCTTTAAATTTGTGAGAAAAATGCACATATTAAATTGAAATTCATGTCAGTTTATGAAAATTTCCTGAAGTTTCTCTGATTGTTGAGAGATTCGAAGGTGAAACCTGTTCCAGAATCTGAGCCACACATTGCTACATTTGCTGCCACGGCAACAAATTGCTGCAGCAGAAATCGTATCCTTGATCTTCTTGTCAGGCACACACAACACATAAGGGCACCCAAGTCTAGCCTTTTAACTCCATGGGCCACATTTCCAATGGGCAGCAGAGATGGCACCAGAGGCAGACATTGGTGAAATATCCAGTCTATTTGCCAGTCTCCCACTTTGTTCCCACTACAGGAATGTCCCTGACTAGGTGGTATTCGATCTGCTGGGTGACTGGCTTTTAGACGATATTTGTCTGGAAGCAACAAGTGGCAAATTCGGCTCACGAAAGCACCTATTCAGGTGACTGTATACACAGAGCCATAGAGATGTACAGCATGGTCCAACCCGTCCATGCCAACCATGTGGGCCATTAGACTTTTTCAGTCGCTGTGACTGGAATATATGAGGAATTGGGCCAACCATCTGGTGGGAGGACCAGCACTCTACCTGTTTTGGCAAGTCCCACTCCCACACCTATTGTAGCCATTGCTTACACCTATCTATAGCTGCTATTGCCCAGTTTAAGGATTGACAGTCCATGATAATGGCTTGACTTAAAAAAAATCTAAAAGTCTTCAGAATGCCCTTCCATCTTGCAGCACAGAGGCCTTCTTTGAAAGGCATTGGCAGTTCCTATCTGTGATGGTGGCACTGCCAAACTCTCAGTGCTGCAGGGGGATAGGTTCCAAAAGGGGGCTACAGAGGCTTATCATCATGTTCCCTGCCATTTTCTTTACTTGAATACTTGCCAAAAGGAGCACCTGTAGATCTCAGCATTTATCACTCAAAGAAACGCAGAAGAGATGTCTTTACAAATAAACATGTGCAGCTGCTCTAAAACTGTGAATGTATAGAGTCCTGAAGCAGGAGTGCACTCTTTTCATTGCTTTTCAGAAGCTGCCTTCATCTCCTAAGTCTGGTATGGCAAGATTTCATTCCTGAATTGGTCTGATTCATTGATGGTGGATAGGAGTTCACTTACTGCATGCTAATGCCATGGTCAGGCCGGAAATATTTATTGGGTACAAATCTCAGCAATGTAGCCTAATTTGAAAGCGTTAATTGGACAGAAATTGCTCATTAAACAATAAGGCAAAGTCTGCAAGTGTGTGGAGGAAAAGGCTAGGGGAGTCATCATCAAACCAAGTTTTGTTTAGAAAAAGAATCAGAACACACACAGAATGAACTCATTCTCATGTGTACTTAAACAAAGGCATAAAGTCCTAGAGGGGAACCCAGGTGCCTGAGGCAAATGCTCATTAATTATTGTCTATTCTAGGTCAAATATCACACCCAATGATATTGTTTGGTTAGTGGACAGTGGAATAATACCATTTAAAGAACTGTGGATGCTGGAAACCAGAAATTGAGGAAGGGTCACTGGACCTGAAATGTTAACTCTGATTTATCTCCATGGATGCTGCCAGACCTATTGAGCTTTTCCAGCAATTTCTGTTTTGTTATTGAATAATATCACTTAACTGTTTGAGCATGTGTCAAATTTGTTACTATTCTGGATATTGATAGAGCAACAATTTAATGTAAATATAAATTGTTGAGTAGTATAGAACTTGAGTATTACTGACAACATTTTATTGAAGTTTCTTACCTTTCGTCAGGATTATTTGCAAGAAATACAGGACACAGAGACACTATCCATTGAGCTACAAGACTCCCATCCTCCGTTTACTTCAAAGTAGCAACATCAATATCAATCTAATCCCCATTCAAGGCAACTCTAAATGCATTCTGTACTTGTATATCAATCAAGACAGTTAGAGTATCAAACCTAAGTGCAAATGGAATGCTCTTCTCATACTCATAAGGGTAGGTGCAGGGTAGCTCAGGAAATGTTATGTTCTGTCTGGGTCTGAGTCTGACAAAGCTCTAAGTTCTATCTTTATGTTGGGCTGAACAATCTGATCTGTGCCACAGCAGTGGTTCAGAAATTGCAATTGCTTCACTGTAAACAGGTTGGGAAAGGTATGGAAACATGGAGGAAAAAGGTACAAACTTCTGTTGCTATTGAATTGCTCTGAGGATAAACTTTGCATTACAGGGTTGAATTTAGCTGCAACTTACTGCCAGTTTGCCAACATTCATGAAAGAATACAAGAATACTCACTTGGTTGGTTGAGGCACTGGTGTATTGCTAAAACATGACAGATTTAAATCTAATTAGATTATAATTACTGATAATCAATCTTTCCTTCACATCTAAAATTTGTCATTATCTTAAGCTCAATAGTAAACGTGTCATGTTATGTCCTGTTTCCTGCCATCCCTTCAGCGAGTGGATTAAGAAGGACGTCCAGATTCATGAATTTCTTCGGATCTGTTTCTTTGTCGAACTTCAGCCTTGGATAATTAAAATCCTTCCAAAATTAGTGTCTTTCCCTTCCATAATGCAGATTTTATTGGCCAAGCAATTCCCTACAATATTTTTTATCCTATTACTTGAAATCCATTACTTGTGATCACTAAACTCCTCCAGTGTCAGATTTCTACTTAAAACTAATGCAGTTTTTTTAAAATTGAATTTTCTGTTGATCATCCTCTAGCTTCCTTTTCCAGGCTTGCCCTCGTGCTAATTTTAACTTCCTTTTTCTCTTGTTTTGACCTATAGATAGTAAGTTCATTTTTACGTGCAGTCTTTATGGTCAGTCTTTCTGTACCAATCTAGAAAATTAGTGTTAAAAGCTTAATAGCTCGTTGAAGGGGTAGCAGGGAGAAATCACAGTAATTTCATACACTGTCCACATTTCCACAGCAGATCACTCAATGGTGATCAAAACTGTTTAAATTTTCCCCCTTCCTTTCCTGTATTACTGAGTCTAATTACAATCCATTAACACCACTCTGGCATTGAATCTGGGACTTCCTTATTTGTTGGGCTCAGTGCCACAACAGATGGTGCATTTACTCATTGAGACACACTTCCTCTTAACTTCTTTCAGTTAGTTTTATGCCCAAATATATCCATTTTCTTCATTCCTAAATGCTGAAACTTTATGCACTGTTTTTTGTTTCATCTGTGCAATGTGGCCGGGCATTCATTGTGCAACCCTATTTGCCTAGAGGACAGTTAAGTGTTGACCACTTTGCTATGGGCCTGCAGTCATATATAAGCCAGACTATGTAAGGATGGCAGTTTCTTTCCCCAAAGGACATTAATGAACCAGATGGGTTTTTCCAGAAATTGATAGTAGTTTTATGGACAACATTAGAATCTTAATTTATTGGATTC
This sequence comes from Chiloscyllium plagiosum, assembly GCF_004010195.1. Lineage (NCBI taxonomy): Eukaryota > Metazoa > Chordata > Chondrichthyes > Orectolobiformes > Hemiscylliidae > Chiloscyllium > Chiloscyllium plagiosum. The sequence continues at coordinate 13,415,172 of NC_057742.1, forward strand.
AAATTCCACCATCTGTCATGGCGGAATTCAAACCCAGGTCCCCAGAACATTCCCTGGGTCTCTGGATTCATAGGATAGGGATAATAGCACTAGACCATCACCTCCCTTATTATAATAATAGAAAATGCATTTTATTTTATGAGTCATAAAATCTTGCTTTACCTCATATATGTGTAGTCTAAAAGCCAGAGGCAGCTCCATTTGGGCACAGATTGGGTTTTCTTATGTGACTGTGTCCTTCTCAACTCATTGCTTATGCATGCATGGGTAAAATGCCAAATGTTGTGGCTAAACAGGCAGAAGAGTTGACCTCTGGTTGAAACAATCTGGGCTTCAACTTCCAGTCACCATCTTAAAAGCCATTTGGATAGCACCTCATTCTCTGCAACCCAAAAGCATAATTAAACCTTGGCTTATCAATTCCACCCAGCTCATCTGGGCAATCTGGCAAAACTCTCATCAGGTTTTCTCAAATTCAGCTACAGCTGCTGAGGTGACATGAGGTCAAAATGGTAGGCGGAGACAGATGAAACAATAATTAATGTCATTATGCGTGCATAGCTAACAACCATCTGTACAACCAGACACTTGACCACAGCATAGAACTTTGTGCAACAGTCTGTGGTGTCTTTCAATCTGTTAAGACTTTTGACTATTTATGTTTTTCATATGAGTAATTGTATCTGTGGGAACTTAGTCATGGCTGTAAATCCAATGGCTCACTCATTTGGGTCCATGGTGAGCTAGAAAAACTGTATTACTCTCTCATAACAGGCACTAGTGAATTCATGAATGCACTTGTGGGCTATCATTTCTACATACGTCCTCAGATGACATTTGAAAGGAGCCAATGGTGAGGAAGTTCAATTCCGCTGTGATCTTCATTTCCACAGCCTTGGTACTGCCTCTTATGTTTCCCAACCACAGCTCTTCCGCTCCGGGTGGCAGATGTAGGGACGGTATCCTGAGTCATGTGATGATGTTCTAGCTCTGGCCTTTCTGCAGGTAGTTGTAACCATCTTCTGCACAATTACGGGATATGGTTGGGATGTTGCTGTCAGGGGTAGATAATTTGTGTTTTTTTTCTGCAGTGGGTGCTTCCCACCCCTGTGCAAAACCCTTAGCTGAGTATTGGCGCAATAGTATTTTTCAGTTTCTTTTCCATTCCCTCAGTTGGCTGTGTTTGTGTTGTGCAGGAACCCTTGCAAATAAACCTTGGATCCCTCCCACTTATATTGGTCAATCACTGTGAGGCCTTCTTTTGTGTTGCCTTTTAGGGGAGTGGTGGTAATTGTCAAATTTCATCTCATTCATTGCCTCTCTAAACTTCACTTACACTACAGATTTCCTCTGTCATGTAAATGGTCTACTCCTTTCCCCTGGTGTCTCCTCTGTTCTTCCTCAATCTCCCCCATGAATATTGAACCTTCCACTATATCGTCTTTGATATTCTTGCTCTTCCCCAATCCCATTCCTGTACAGCTCCCCATCCTCATCCTTTAATCTTTCATTGTCCCTTAATTAATCCAACTGCTCTTTCTTCCCCTCTTCAGCAAACCTAATTGCCCCATTGTTTATCCCAACTTAAATATCCAGGTCTTCCTTTCCCGCAAACACTGACTCTCCCTCTGCTCCCAGTTTCCCCTTTCCATTCCCCAGGATCTTCCAGTACCCTGGCAATCATTCCCTTTAAGTCCAATCCACTACTCTTCCTTTTTATCTCACATACCTTTATCTGAATCTTTTGGTTCTTACCTGCCGTGGTCAGGTTTTCCTGGTGTCAGCCAACGTGGCTTCCTCACCCTGGGCTTGTTAACCTGGTCAGGCTTTACTTCTTAAACTGTCGGTGTTTATGAACAATAAGAAGGATGTGACAGAGACTTGTCCTCAGCAGGTTAACTTAAGTCAGGCTTCACCCCTTACGCTGGATGTGTTTATGCAAAGAAACAGTTTAGTTCTAAAGGAGTTTGTACTCATTGGAGCATTTGGAAGAAGTCTGTTCCACAGGTACATTCCTCATCTGTAGTCAATTGAGAATACATGTGTTTTCCCCTGTTTTCCTAACAAGATTACACCCACAAGCATAATTCCCCACAGGCGGGGAGGTATTAATGAATAGTCATACATGCTCATACATTCTGATTATTTGTTTGTGGGATGTGGGCGTCGCTGGCAAGGCCAGAATTTATTACCCATCCCTAACCATGCTGGAGAAGGTGGCGGTGAGCTGCCTTTTTGAGCTGCTGCAGTCCATGTGGTGTAGGGATACCCGTGTAGGAAGGGAACTCGAGGGTTTTAACTAACAACAATGAGATAACTGGTTTACAGGTGGTGATGTCCCCTTACATCTTTGGCTTTTGTCCTTCTGGACCGTAGAGGTTGCGGGTCTGAAAGCTGCTGTTAGAGGAGCCTCAGTGAGTCACTGAAAATCTAAAACAGATTCCTAATCTTCATGGTTGAGAAAGCTGACCCATCTGAAAATGGTCTGAGAACTTAATAACAAAACTTTAACCTGCATTGGGAAACTGAGTTGCTGCATCTCACACAATGAGTTCCTCCACAGACCCCCCTGTCAGTGCCGGCTGAGGATTCTGTCCCATGTGTTGATTTTTATTCCTTCTCTCATGGACATTTTGACTCTTTAGTCACAATGTTCTGTTACAGCCAGTGCTTATGCTGCATTTAGTTCTTTTTCTCTTCTCACTATAGATCTAGTTTAAATATTTTCCAATTGCAGTGCAAAAAAACTATCTCTGGATTTCCAGTTCTTATGATTTAATAATAATAAAAAAAGAAGTGTAATCCAGTTAGCTCCACACCCCCATCTTACTATATGTCCCTCATTACTTTTCTCCTTCAAGCATTTAAGAATTCCGTTTTGAATTGCACCTATTTCTAGTAGCCTATTGGTTAATGCATTCTGAATCTGAACTGCTTATTGAGTAAGAAATGTTTCCTATTGTGCTACCTTATGTTCTTTTACAAATCTTCAATCTGTGCCGTTCAATTATCAACTCTTACCAATGGAAACAGTTTCCCTTAATTACTTTATCTGAACTCCAGTTCGATATGATCAATAATTAAGAGGCCACAACTTCAACAAGTTCAACTCTATTTTTAATTTACTTTGGCATCACTATGCTCTTCTCTTTATTCTTTGTTTGGCAAGGGGTGAAAGTCAGCATTTGTTGCCCATCCCTAATTTCCCTTGACAAGTGAATTCCTTGTTTGGCCATTTACAAAACAAACTTAGATTGTAAGTTTATGTAGACCAATCCAGGTAAAGTTGGCAGATTTCCTTTCCTAAAGGGCATTGTCAACTATTTTTTTTTAAACAATAATCAGCTTTAGCATTACCATTACTAAGGGCTAGCTTCCTATTCTAGTTTGGAATAATTGAATTTAAATTCCACCAGCTGTCATGATGGGATTCAAGCTCATGTCCGTAGAGCATTAGTGTGGGCCTTATGGATTACTAATCCAGCAACATTACGACCATGCCAACTCCCGACTATATGTTAAAGGTAGGGCTCCTTTCTCATTTACAGCATCAGACACAGGATTATGTCTTCAAATTGTAACATCTCATCTATTGGGTATCTTCTTGCCTTACGGCTTTTGTGAATTCAACGCTCACCATTCAGACTCATCTCACAAAACAGAGAACGCTTTACCTTGCCTGGCCTTCACTGCCTCCTGATTTTTAAAACCCAAAATTGGTGTTACCTAATCACTTGCTGCTGATTTACATAATCTGTTTTACTCTTCTCAATGTCCGTGAGTCATGTTTTCCCATTTCTTTTATACACTTCGCTTGCAACAAAAAAAGAAAAAAAGCTAAAAATAACGCAAGCGATGTTGTGTTGAGTGCATTATATAAACTGCAAGTGATTTCTGTATCCCTGACAATTCCATTATAGAGTTTGAAATTTAGCTAATTTTAATACTATTAAAATCAGTTCGGATTTATAAAATCACATCAAGAATGACAGAGCATCATGGAGCTCATCCAATTCATTGCATTCAGATTGATTTAAGAAATCTGCAGGTTCCACTTTCTCTGTCATTCTTCTCTGTGATTAATAAATAATAATTCACCAAGAACCAGGAATGTCCAATTAGAAGTCTTATTTGACCAACTGCATATTATTCATTGCCTCAATGTCATACACAGACTGTTTTATGACAAGGTTCAAAAGTACTAAATGCATTCTACAAAAGCTGCAGTTTACAAAAACTACATGTTAAACATTGCGTCTTACAATAATTTGTGCATAAATACATGGAAGCTTCTTTTTTTGCTGTTATGTCAATTAATATTGTGAAGAAAGATTTTTATGTCAGACTAAAACATTTGTTGATCAAACTACTTTTTAGTGTAATGAATCCAATTATGTTATTAAAAACAACAATAAATTATATTTCCTGTGCAAAGGGAGCATCAGGCAAAGAAAGTAAAGCATTTGTTAGGGTTATAGTTAAAAGGCAATCTTTTTATAGATATAGATGAACACAACATAATCGGAGTGCACGTGCGGTCAGAACCTGATTTGAATAATAGCTAGCTGTGTCTAATTTAGTAAAGAACTGATAGAAAATGACATATTTATTTTCTTGCAGGTTTTTCTATTTTTCTGCATATTCATGAAGCATTCTCCAGTTTCTCCAAGCAGTGTGTTTGTTATGGAAAATTAGTCAAATGGCATTCCTGGTTTGAGGCAAAGGAGTTGCACATGTTCCCCACTGGGACAACAATAAAGAGACCAGTCACATGGGATGTTGTTACCTCCTCCACACTCCGCCCCACCACTCCGCCGCTCTCCCCCCCCCACCGCCCCCCCACCCCACCCCTCCACTCCCAGACCTGGATTTCTTTTTGTCAAATTACTGAAAGGTCCTTACAGGCTTATGACCTTCTGCGAAACGTACAACTAATTGTAACATGGCCTCTGTAAAAGTATTCAGTGTCACACAACAACACTTAATGGTGACTGCACCAGGTGATTGACAGGACAATGGGGATATGTACGGAAGATTAAATGCAAAGACAATTCTATTTTGATCAACAGGATGTCTCATACATATGGAAACCTAGAAATCAGTTTCTTTACCTATTGGAGTATACCACATGCTCTGCTTATAGCAACACACTTGATTTACCAAGTCCAGAAGGTTGGCTGACATAGCCAAGATTTGAAAACTCTTAAGTGTACTCAGGGGATTCCTAGACTATAGTAACATAAAATCATGCAGCTTACCAGTCTAGAGCATTGGCAAGCTCTCTCCAGCATCAAAAATAAATTATTACGACAATGGTTTGCAGATTGATCTTCAGTTGAATGAGAACCCTATCATTGATAAGGCTATTCCATCAGGTTCCGATAGAGTGTAACTGATCAATTACCAATGCATGTCATGCCAACTCATATTTTATGGGAGATTTGCATTTTTAATGTTCTATGATCCTCAGCTTTCAACACACTTTGCACATTGTTTCTTAAAAGGATAGTCAGACATTTTTGTTTCCAAATCTAATGGCTTCTACCATTCCTTGTGCACTCAACAATCTAGGCATTAAAACTCTGGATTCCCTCCCTAAATCATGCTGCCTCTCTATATCGTTCTCTGACTTGAAGACATTCTTTAAAACATGTTTCTTTGGCCAGGGTTTTGGTCTTCAGCCCAAAAAATACTGCATGTGCCAAAGGGGTCAAGTGGATAACATTCCTGTGAAGTTCCTCGGAACGTCTTTCTTCATTAAAGAAATGATTCATTAAAGTTGTTGGAAGCAGAAGAAGGATGTTTAAGAGATTTTAGGAAGAACGATAAATGGTATGGTTGTAGAGTTTTGCTTTCAAAGGTAAGAGAAAGAAGAGTCACATGCTTTAAGGCAGCTGGAGATCTGTGCTACCGATGAAGCAATGAGGTGGTCAGGATGGAGACAGAAGGAGAAAAACACAGAACACCCACATTGGAACAGATGAAGCTAAATGATAGGCCTAGGTAAAGAATGCATAGGCATGATGCAGCAAGACACCACAAGGATTTTAAACAAAAAAGTTTTGTAAACTGACATAATTAGATGAAAAGTCTGCATAAAGTTGTTGAGCAGGGGAGCATGCAGGATCTATCACAAACTGAGAATTAAATCGTTTCAAGTTTGATATTGTTTAGTCCTGTAAAATTATTGGCTTTGGAAGTCTGCAGAAAAATATAGGTCAATGTGTTACCCAAGGTATCTATATGGTTGCCAAGTAAACCCGTGAGCACACCATAACAGACCACTCCAATCCATGACTGGTACAATATTTGTTTTTTATACTGCTGCACTTTCAAACTGGATTAGGTTTCCTTCAATGTGAGCAAAATGCTCCGACAGAATTCCAAAGGGTCTTCCAACAGATTATCATTCTGTGGGAATTTCCTATCCAGTGCCTGGAAGTTTTGAACAATGTGTCCTACTTGTTAAGCAGAGGTGTATCTGCTTCTGAAATTGGTCAAGTTGACCCAATTCCTTTTCAAATCATTTTTGAACCTTTCCAGCTAGACAGGCTCTCAAAACCAGCAACTCATTTCATCCTTTTTCACTGAACTGTGCCCAAACTGCTTTATAAGAGTTTTTTTCAAACACTTATTCACTTGCCTTTAATGAGATATGGATTCAGCTTCCATCATTGCTTCTACTAGGGCAGGTATGTCCTAACAATTATTACACAATGTTTTCTCTTACTCTCTCTCTTTGGTCTTTTGTTGCTGATTATAAATGTATGCCTCCAAACTGACAACACATTGATGAATTTTATTTCTCACAATTTGCCTTATCAATTCAGTCATTGATCCATGTGAGCACTCTGTTCTTCATTTCAAGATGTTCAACTGACTAACTACCTTCGATCACATTTCTTTGCAAGATGTGTTCTAGGTTTTCTTGAGACCTTGCCAAATTTTCATAATCACTACATACATCTGGAACTTTCATCCAATGCTTCTATTGCACTTTGGTATACTGAGCAACCAACATTTTCCATTGCATTGTAGCACTGCCAACAGTACAACATCAAATATTTATATTAACACTTTGAATGTCTAAGGGAAGAAGTGCTTGCATTATGGATAGATATCATTTCATCTAAAATAAATCCATAGCTAGAAGATAAATTGCATATTAAAAATTGAGTCTTATTCTATTTCAAAAATGCATGATGTTTTGGGTAATATCTTCAAAGAGAATTACACCCAGACCCAACTCTATCCCTGGAGCAGGAGAATTGACATTTTGGGCATTAGCCCTTCATCAGGAAGCAAACATTGATTCTCCTGCTCCTCGGATGCTGCCTGACCTGCTGTGTTTTTCCAGCACAATACTCTCGACTCTGATCTCCAGCATCTGCAGTCATCACGGTCTCCAACCCTGTCCCTGCATTGCTCATATCTAATCCACCTGACCTACACATCCTTGGACACTTTTGGCAATTTCTCATGGTCAATCCACCTAACGTGCACATTCTTGGACTGTATGAGGAAACTGGAGCACCTGGAGGAAACCCATACAGACACGGGAAGAATGTGCAAACTCCACAAAGTTGCCCAAGGGCAAGATTGAACCCAGGTGCTTAGCACTGTGAGTTAGCAGTGTTAACCACTGAGCCACCATGCCACCCCAATGTTCTAGCTCCATTTCTGAGCTCTTTATTATGCTTTCCTCATCCAGTTCTCTTCCCCACAAATTTGAAAGTGAATATGCACACTTATCTGTGATATGTAGGTCTCACACCACAGACCCTTGTGACCTGCAAAATACAAGGGTCTGTTACAGATCCAGTGAAAAGTAAATAATGAGATCCAGATTATATGGGTTATGCATTTGAAGCATTATTGTATGTTTGGTTCAAGAACCGTTTAAATTGGAGTTATGGAACTTTGATTGGTGCTACATAAATCTAATTCCAAGATTAACTGGAGGCTTCATTAGAATCATTATTATGTAAAATCAAAAACCAGTTCCCTTAATGTGATAAGATTTAAAGGAATGTTGACATTTCAATTAGAGTTACTTTTCAGGCTATATGTTAACAGAATCTCCCATTATTCCTTGACTAAATGGGCAGCACAATGGCTCAGTGGTCAGCACTGCTGCCTCACAGCACCAGGGCCCTGAGTTCAATTCTAGCCTCAGGCAACTGTCTCTATGGAGTTTGCACATTCTCCCCATGTCTGTGTGGGTTTCCTTTTTAATGACTACAGTTGAAAAGACAATTTGGTAAAATTCTAATTATTTTTCAAATTTATTTTGATGAAGGCAAAATTATGAGTCAACAAGACACATAACGCAAATGCATGTCTAAATATTATTCTTCAGCAATTAGTGAAATACAACTCAATATTGCCTTAACAACACACTGTAAAACAACATTACAGTGTGAACGATATGTTTGATTGTTATGTCAGGTCAAATCGTGCAACTCAATTGCTGGAGACAACCATTAGATTCAAATAGAAGTAAAAATTTCCAAATCTGCATGTAAATTATAAATAAGTCAAAGAAAACATTGACGAAACAATCATGTCTCAAGGTTTACATAATTAATCAGCTGCTCACATTATTTTGTTGTGATTCGGCATGTTTGTATATGTAAGAATATACAATGCTTTTTCAACCCATCAATGTTCAACTGTTCTCTAGTGTAAATATTAAATGCTAACAAGAAAATTCTGTAACTTCAGTGGTTCTCATGCCAAAACTAATCTAATCACATAGACATGCAATACCTACAGTATATGGTAAATCAGATTGCCTTTTCTGCACCAGATTTGCAAGCCGCTCTCAATCTCATTAACCCTGCAGACATGAACCTTGACCCATCCTTGAATGGGTCAAAACAGAGTTTAAATATCAATTTTCGGAGTTGGTCATTTAAATATTCCACTTCCCACATGCATTGAAAGACAGACTCTGGAATATATTGAGCACTTCCCGTATCTTAGAAGTGACCTCTCTCAGGTCACCATTAGTGAGGAGTTCTGACAACAGATGAGCTGTGCCTGTTAATCCTTCTACAAAATGTGACAGCAAGTGTTTAACACCAAAAACTTTTCCAAGTCAACTGAAATCCTCCAGTTGTCACCAGACTCTGACACTGCAGTGACACTATATCAATGGCACGTAAGAATGCTAAACATTTCTTCCTCTGCCACATTCTCCAGAGTCAATTGCAGGACAGTTAAATCACATTAGTCTTGAATCCAGCTTTTGAACAAAACTTGTACAACGTCAACCACAATGAAGTTGATTCCATTCTATTGGGTGAAAACATCTCCCCTGGCCAATCTTGTTTTCTCAACTCTCAAGTGGTCGATGTTCCAAGGGTTACAAAGAAAATGTGACAAAGACACTTGAAATTCTCCTTGAAGTTGGTAGCATTGACATTAATGACTGAGCTGAGCTTGATACCAAGTGTTCAAATGGCACATTATGCACTTTAGATCTCACTACTTTGTGAGGCATCCTGTCCCATGGACTGTGGGTCAAGAATCAGCCTTTTCAGTCACATGACAAGTCATGATAGAAACTTTCAACCTTAAGACGATGTTATCCTCAAACAGAGGGACAGCTAATGGTGTACATTGGTAGCATTCTTCACCTTTACATAATCTGTCAGCCATGGCACCACCATAACATCATTTCCACCCCACTTTCCTCTTGTGCCATGATTGTAGCCCTGTATTTTCCCTTTTAAAAATCTATAGTCAGATAGTATCCAATGATAATGTTAAAGGAGTAATGATTTGGAGATGCTGGTGTTGGACTGGGGTGTACAAAGTTAAAAATCACACAACACCAGGTTATAGTATAGTGTGCTTCCAATTAAACCTGTTGCACTATAACCTGGTGTTGTGTGACTTTTAACGTTAAAGGAGTAAACCTTCTTTTTCCATTCTGCGTTGTTAGTACTGAACTTTGAAGCATGTAATCATAACTCTGAGGTGATATATGAACGCTTCATGAATTTTGCGTCATTCATTTTTGGAACTTACTGAAAAGGCCAGAGTTTTTATCCACCCTGAGTTATCCTTGAAAAGCTGACAGTGAGCTACTTTCATAGTCTAAAGCAGTATGTGCAGTGAACTCCCAGTACTTTTTATGTAGCAGTTTGATACAACTGAGGCTTTCAGGGAACGGTTAAGAATCGACCTCAATACAGTGGGTCTGGAGTTATATAGAACATAGAACAATACAGCACAGAACAGGCCCTTCAGCCCACAATGTTGTGCCGAATGTTTGTCCTAGCTTAAGCACCCATCCATGTACCTATCCAATTGCCGCTTAAAGGTCACCAATGATTCTGACTCTACCACTCCCACAGGCAGCGCATTCCATGCCCCCACCACTCTCTGGGTAAAGAACCCACCCCTGACATCTCCCCTATACCTTCCACCCTTCACCGTAAATTTATGTCCCCTTGTAACACTCGGTTGTGCCCGGGGAAAAAGTTTCTGACTGTCTACTCTACCTATTCCTCTGATCATCTTATAAACCTCTATCAAGTCACCCCTCATCCTTCGCCGTTCCAACGAGAAAAGGCCGAGAACTCTCAACCTAGCCTCGTACGACTTCCTCTCCATTCCAGGCAACATCCTGGTAAATCTTCTCTGCAAAGCAGAGAAATGACATCCAGTGAGAGTGAGTAGACTGTTGTTGGGATGAGGTGAAGGAGCCTCTTGGCAAACCTCACACTTGGCAGGGTTGAACTCCATCTGCCACTCCTCAGCCCAGCTCTGCATCATATCTAAGTCTCTTTGCAGCCGACAAGAGCCCTCCTGTTGTCGGCTGCAAAGAGACTTAGATATGATGCAGATACATGTCGTGATCCAGGATAAGGATGGCAGATTTCTTCATCTGGGTACATTCATGTGCCTTATGGACTTTTACAACAGTCCAGTGGTATCATGATCAGTTTTGGTGAGATTATTCTGGTGCATTAATTGATTTGAATTCCCAGAGCTGTTAAAGTGGGATTTGAGCCCTTGCCTCGGGACAATTCGTCTGGGTTTCTGGATTGCTAGTACAATTCCTGTATCTTTATTTTTCTATCCCTCTGTTTTACAATACTACACCTGGCCCTGAAATGTATGATTACCTTCTTGGCATTGGATGTTGGAGTTAAATTTTTTTTAAGTGCCAGTAAAGTCAAGGCATTCTGCATTTTCAGGATTTCATTCCTAACAATAGCATAGCACCACTAATTAAAGAGGAAGAAATGAAGGATTTACATCTATGCAGTGCTTTCGTGACTACTGGAAATCATAAAGTGCTTTACAGCCTTTTTTAAAAATATTTTGGCACTATTGAAGTGTAGGAAATTTGCCACTCAGAGTTTAGTCATAGCAAATCCCCACAAACAACAATGACTATGTATCATGTTTTGTATTTGTTATGTTCTTCAAAGGTTAAATAGTAACCGAGACACTGGGGATAAATTCCATGTTCTTCTTCAAAATGGCAGGATTTTTAATATGTCGACCACAGCTAGCAAATGGAGCCTCTGTGTAATGTCTTATCCAAAAATCAGCACCTTCAACAGTGCTCCTTCTGTACAGCATTGAAGTATCAGCCTAGGCTTCCATGCTCAAGTCATGACTTATAACTGATTATAATGCATTGCACGTTTAAGGACAATCATGTTGTGTCAATCCTGTTGTTTTAGAGCTAAAACTTTAAAAGGCATCCCATCAATGCAATGTGGAAGTCATACTTTTGAAAGTCTCTGCAGCACTGACAACTTGGATGAGGTATGGGAGGAAAAAAAGCTGGTCAGTTCCTTTTGAGAAAGTAGAACAGCAACTAAAATTAGAAAGAAATCAACAAATAACAGGTAGACGTGTTACCTATTATTAGGGCCACTGAAGAAATGCAGCAAAATCAAATTCAATTAGATAGTTTCAGAAGGTGAGGCACAATGAGCAAACAACCTCCTCTGTCATCATTTCTGTGTTATACATTCTTCTATCAACAAGGATCTGGAGGGAAGCACAGAAAATGTGCTATTTTCCAAGTGATATAAAAATATACTCAGAGTCATCCATATGAGATGCTGAAAACATTCTTCATCCTTTAGCTAAGAACATGAGTTAGAGCTCAATATATGTTAAGTGCCTTTGGAATGATTCATCAATGTAGAACCTCAATAGCCCTGTCCTCCAACAACCTCCTTTAATCTCAACCACCAAAGGTGTTAGAAAAGAAAATGTCAGAAGTCGCACGACACACGCTGATAGTCCAACAGGTTTGTTAGAAATCACAAGTTTTTGGAGCGCTGCTCCTTCATCAGGTGACTGAATGGTCGTGTGACTTCTGACTTTGTCCACCCCAGTCCAACACTAGCATCTCCACATCAGAAAAGAAAATGAAATAGGAAGAAGGAACAGGAGTAGGCCAACCAGACCCTCCAACTTACTCCACCATTCAATAAGATCATGACTGATCTGATTGTAATCTCAAATCTGTATTCCTCCCTGCCCCTGAGAACCTTACACTCCCTTGATTGACAAGAATCTACCTACCCCGCTTTAAAAATATTCAAGGACTCTGTATCCACAATCTTTTCAGGAAGAGAGTTCCTAAGACTCAGCAATATCTGAGAGAAAAAAAATCACCTCATATCAAACTAAATCTCAAATTGTAATAGAAATAAACAGAAGTATGGGCAAAGTTTACTGGGTCCATTTGACGATCTGATTTTATGATTTGTTGAGATTCGCTGGAAAAGGTGTAATTGTTACTTTGCAATTTCAGCTGCATATTGTGCATCAGAAATGCTCGTGTATGAAACATGTTCGAGGGTTCATTTAGTATCTTAAAATGAATGGAAGTTCTGAAGATAACATTTACTGAAAGAGAAAAAAAAAGTGTTTTTTTTGTGTGGGTTGTTTGAGCACATTACGGTTAATTAAGCTTCTGCAATCCACTTGAATGGGTCCAAGCGACCGCATTTACTAATACAGTTGCTGTCCGTGGTGCTGAAGTACTGGACCTTTCACACTGTGTGATTGTAAACATGCCAATTTAACCTTACACCAGCAGGAGGGCGTGACCCGAAAAGCACCTCTCAACCTTTAATGGAATTGTAACCCTTAGATCTCACAATTTAGCTGGGCAGCTCCTGGGAGCAGAGGGGGATTTTAACCGAGGTTTCCCAATAAGTGCCCTGTTCGTATTTTGGAGGCAATGACATTGTGCTCATCCAGTGGCTTTGTGACTAAAACGTTGCCCCCAGTCCCTACACCCAATGTAATCTGGAAAATGCAATTTGGAATATCGCCGAAGCCCTGAGCTTGTTTACCAGCTACCGTCTCCCTGGAGACCACCGGCAACCAACAAACAACCAGTTTATTTTTCCAGTTCTGAGGGGCCGTGTGTTGTTTTATGCACAGCGCACCTTGTCGAGATTTCACCTGGTTAAAAATCACACAACACCAGGTTATAGTCCAACAGGGTTAATTGGAAGCACACAAGCTTTGGGTGCGACGCCTTATGAAGGAGTGTCGCTCCGAAAGCTAGTGTGCTTCCAATTAACCCTGTTGGACTATAACCTGGTGTTGTGTGATTTTTAACTTTGTACACCCCAGCCCAACACCGGCATCTCCAAATCGAGATTTCACCTGGCACTATCGAGTTTGCATAACCTGACAGGGTCAGATTGTTCACGGTGTTACTCTATTGCATTAAGAAAGTCATAACTTTAGGTATAACAGAGAGTTGACGCATTGGAAATTCGAGTTTTTTTTTAAGTTTAGCGCTTATCAGCAAAACCTACTTGAACCATGCAGCCTTTATAAACTTAGACTAACAGCCTCAAAAAAGATTGGGCAGCCAGTAATTCAATCCTTTTTTTTCTAGTGCTCTTTCTCTTTCAGACTTACGTGTTCCATCAAACCGCGTTGCTATGGTGTCTAAGAAGGTATTCTGAGGCGCTAACAAGCCTTTCATAACAGGCATTTTTCCCGTTGTTGATGAAGAGTTCCTCACTTTGGAACTATACCATTGGGGATGATTGAAGTTTGTCTCGGTCGACAGGCCAGAACTTTGAGCGGGGGCCAGGGTCACGTCCCCGTTCCCTTCAACTCACACCGCGAAACCCAATCTGGCTTCCGAGATAGCGCATTCCTTGGGACTGATCTAGCACATCACACGCCTCCCGTCCATCTCCATCGCGGCGATTAGTCGTTGGTTGCCCCTCGGCACAACAGCTCAGAGCTCTCCCCCCCCATCTCCATTCTCCACTCTTACATTCCCAGTGTAACTCTTCAGTCGGTCCATTGGACCGAGCGGCAGTCTCTCGCACTCCCTCTACCAGCTTCGAATCCACTGGGTGGTTGCATTTGCCCGATGACAATGTGACACAGTGAGCGACTGCACAAACACTGCTCCTATTCCGGGTGCTCTGTACCATGAAGAGACTTCCTCCTCCTCCCCCCCATCTCAGCAGTTACAAACTCTGTGTGTGTGAGGGGAGGATCAAATTTCTTGTTCAAAAAAATAACAGAGGGATTTTCTACATGAAAGACGCCAACTTAAGTCTTTTGAGGCGAAATTACTCTTCTTTTAAAGACAAGGCCAGTGAGATTGACATCCAACATTTCGAGCGAAACCTCGTTTTATTCTTCGTTGGGATTACTCACAGAGAGATAATGAAGCGATCATTCACAGCCAGCTGAGGGGATGGAGATAAGCTTCGGGTCTTTGCCCCACCACAAGCAGTTCGCGTTCCGCCGAAACCCCTCCTTCTGGCGTTGGAAAATAAAATTTAAGAGGCGAGTTCACTGAAAAGTGGGAGGAATCCCCCGGGTTAATTTTACAGGGGAAAGAATCAGAATGGAGTGAAAAATCAAGCCATCTGCGAGGCAGAGCTGGGAGAAACAGAAATAACTTCCCTGATCACAAAGAAACTTCAACTTCCAATTGACTGAGGGATTCAGTCCACATTCCTGAACCTTCCCTGAACAGAAAAAAAAACAGCCACTTGTAACCAGGGCGTTAGGTGCTTCCTGTTTTATTCCCTTGACTTTGGCGCATAAGGGGTTTCGTTTTTACAAAATTTCACTTGAAAATATTTTCTGGTCTATATTGGAATGGTGTGAAGTTAGCTATCACGATTAGAAGGAGAAATTCTGCCTCAGTTCACTAAAATGAACATCTTCGATGGCAGAGTCCAAAGACATGGCGAGGGGACAGATTGTGGCAAACTGTGAGATTCCAGCTTCACCTTGGATTTGCATTGATTCAAAGGCAGATTTTCACCATTTTGGGAAATAACTGTCCCTCCTATTCATATCAATGAGTATGTACTGGCCACATTAGGTCTTTCTGTGAAATAGGCAAAAGTAAGGACTGCAGATGCTGGAAACCAGAGCTTAGATCAGAGTGGTACTGGAAAAACACAGCAGGTCAGGCAGCATCCGGCGAGCAGGAAAATCGATGTTTTGGGCAAAAGCCCTTCATCAGGAATAGAGGCAGGAAGCCTCCAGGGTGGAGAGATAAATGGGAGTGGGGGTGGGGGGGTGGGACTGGGGCTGTTGTACTCTTTGCTGCCCCCCTCCCCACCCATTTACCTCTCCACCCTGGAGGGTTCCTACCTCTATTCCTGATGAAGGGCTTTTGCCCAAAAAGTCGATTTTCCTGCTTCTCAGATGCTGCCTGACTTTCTGTGAAATATCCAAGTTCTGGTCTTGCTACTAGTTAACTAGTTTGGATCATGTTGTTTCTTGAACTCCTTCAACACAGCTCTCAATCTGTTTAAAATAAATGGACTGCAATAAATATTTCCAAATATATTATGGTTCACCCATGTACAACCAACCTTTCACTGGCATCTCCACGCAAAGAAAGGTAACCACTGTTTGTAAGCAAATGAACTATCCTATGCAACTAGACAAAGGTTGATAATGCCCTCTTGAAATAGCAGAGCAATTAATGTTGTCAATGCAGACCCCAGATAATGTTAGTCAATCTAATCAGACATGCAATGACATGTGAATGGAACATGTAGGATCCCAATCTATTTCTTCTAGCCCAGAGGCATGGAAACGTTAACTGCACTACAAGCGCCTTCCTTGGCATGGGCCTTGTATAGTGCTCTTTATCCCACTGCTGTTGAGTAATTTGGGTGGAGAAGAAACATAGAAAATAGGTGCAGGAGTAGGCCATTCAGCCCTTCGAGACTGCACCACCACGTCTAAAGGGATCAAAGAGTAGGAGGAGAAAATAGAAATGGGATACTGAGATTGCATGATCAGTCATGATGCAATCTTAGAATTCCAGTTCCACTTTCTCCCCCTACTCTTTGATCTCTTTAGCCGCAAGGTCCACATCCACTCGCTCATGAACATGGGAGCCATATAATCACACAGGGATTGAGCACTTCTGTCGAGAGGAGGTTACAAATTCAGAAAATTTTACAGAATTTGCTGTTATTGTTAAAACAAGAGATGGTCACATTGTGGAGATTTTATTTTGGCCAACCATGATGTAGCAACAGTATCTGAGCATTAACTGTGGACTCACATTGAAGTATCCATTGAATTGCTACTGCAACTGATCCATCTGTGCCAGTTTTCCAACAACGTTCCAGTCACTGTCATCAAGGAGATGACTGGAATATATGAACGTGGTCTTCCTGCTGAAAGGCATGAAGGCACCAGGCTTGCCAACCAAAGATCAATTTCAAGAGAAACAAAGAGAATTGGCCTCTCACTCCAAGGTTATTAACTTAGGGGGAAGAGATGGCATAGTGATATTGGATTAGTAATCCAGAGACATAGATCTAGAGAGCTGAGTTAGAATTCCACCAAGGTAGATTGGTGCAATTTGAATTCAAAATACAAATCTAGGAATGGAAGTCTAATGATGACCATAAATCCATTGCAGGTTTTTGTTTTACAAACAACTGGTTCATTTGGAAATATGCTGTTCTTACTGGACCTACATGTAACTCCAGAATGAGAGCAATGTGATTGACTCTTAATTGCTCTCTCAAGCAAGACACTCAGTTATATTAAATTTAAAAGGCCTCTAGAAGAGAAATGAAACCAGACAGCCTACCTTGCACAGACCTAGACACTGGAAATGAAGGCAGCAAACTCAGTTCTGTTGAGTCTTCAACATTTTTTTTTAGATTAGATTTTTTTTTAGATTAGATTACATTACAGTGTGGAAACAGGCCCTTCGGCCCAACAAGTCCACATCTTCCCTGCTGACACCTAGTGTCAAAATTGCAATAGCTATGATGTAATATAGTCATACTCAAGGAATTATACCTTACAGACTATGTACCAGACAGCTCCATCACCATCCCTGAATAAGTGGTGGTGCTGTGATACACAGCCCTGGGAATCCTCAACATTAACACTCCTGCTGGTTACCATATACCACACCTCTTTCCTGCAAACATCATTCCATACTGAACATTATTTGGAGAAGGTACTGAGGGTGGCAAGAGTGGAGAGTGTGTTCTGGTCAAGAGGTTTCAATGTCATCATTAGCACCACTATTAGTCAAGTTCTAAAGAACATAACTGCTCGACTGGTTCTGTGGGAGCTGGTGAAGGATTATTGAAAATGGATACAGCTCCTTATTTGATAAGAGATTCAGGCATCAAAACCAAAACATTTACGAACTGCATATGTTTACCTACGCTTCTATCAAAATCCCAAGCAGCCACTCTAGTCAATTCCAATTCTGCACTGAATCATTTGAACCTTCTGGTGGGATGTTGCCTCAAGTCTGTGACACTTTTATCTGCCTCCTTTATGTATGTACGTCCTCATCCTCATCCACTTCACTAAAATGTTAAGCTGTACCACATAGGTTTCTTTTTAAATCCTTTTTTCTTCAGCTTCTCTGACTTCAGATCATCCTAAAATATTGCACCTAGGTATATAGAGTCACAGAGTCCTACAGCACGGAAACATGCTATTTAGCCCAAATCATCCATATCAACAAGGTTTCTTAAACAGAACTATTCCATTTGCATGTATTTGTTCTTATCCCTCTAAACCTTTACTATCCATATACCGCTCAAATGCCTTTTAAATGTTATAATTGTACCTGCCTCTACCACTTCCTCTGGCAGCTTGTTCTATATACGCAACAAACTTGGTGAAAAAGTTGCCCCTCAGGTCCCATCTCACCTTAGACCTATGCCATCTAGTTTTGGGTTCCCCTACTCTGGAGTAAAGACTTTGGCTAGTCACCTTATCTCTACCCATCATGATTTTAGAAATCTCTATAAGGTCACCTATCAGCCTTCTACATTCCAGGGAATAAAGTCCCAGCCTCCCCTTATAATGCAAACCCTCCAGTTTCAGTAACAGCCTTGTAAATATTTTTTGCCCCTTTTCCAGTTTAATAACATCCTTCCCATAGCAGGACAATCAGATTAAACTCCTAATGTTGGCCTTACCAATGTCTTGTACAGCTGTAACATGGCGGCTCAACTCCTGTAGTCAGTGCTCTGATTAATGAAAGCTCGTGTGCCAAATACCTTCTTCACCACACTGTCTACCTGCAATTCCACTTTCAAGGAACTATGTCTCTGTATCCTTAAGTTTCTCTGCTCAACAACATTCTGCACCAAGTCACATATTGTAATAATGTTTTTCACAAGCTTCAGTGGGTACCTGTGTCAGAGTGAAATAAATGAGTTTTGTTTATTTCAATATTTCAATCCTGCAATAACATTTCCACTTCTCCAACAATACATTTCACTTTGCAGAATTTAGTTTTCTCTTATTAATGCTCATTCCCCATTTTTCTTCATGTATGATTGTATGTCATATCAGCCCTCTCTTTTTTGAAAATTCCTTATGATTGTTTCCTAATGTACAAAAATATTTTTTCGACAATGTTTTTTGAAAATTAGTTTTTAAAAAACTTTTCCCCTAAAAGTCAGGCATCCTTAAAAGTCTGAAATGTATGAAGAGGGATAAAGTGGCCTCCTCTTTTCAACCTCTTTGGTTACGTTCTTTTTAGGTTGAGAAACACCCCTCTAACAAAAATGCTATTACCCTGCTATAGGATTGGCTCCTTATTTAAACACTGTTTTAATAAGGAGTCAATTACAAAGTTTCGTAAATGAAAGAAAGAGGAATTCTATTATCTCCTAACTTCAAGAAAAATAATGAAGATGTGGCATTACGAATACATACACAATGATACCAAGTTAAAAAGGATTGGTGTCCATTACAAACGTAATACCAAAGAAGTGTACAGTCTAAATACTTTAAGTTGTCCTCAAGACATAATAGAATAGAACAGAATAGAAATTTATTTGCCTGTGCTTTTCTACATGAAAAATACAGTGAAAAGTTTGAGAAGCAGTCCCAGCACGACACCTATGTCAATGACTTTTGTTATACATAATAAGAAGAAAAATGTAAAATTAAGACAAAGTTCATCACAGTTCAGTTACTGGCTCCTGGGTTCAGGAAAAGTCAATTAAGGAATGATGGAATATCCTGAAAACACAGCTAGGATGAGACCACCATTCCAGGATGAGACCAGTACACCAGGGCAACTGGAATACTGGGCTGGAAGCCTGCCCTGAAGGAGGGCTGGGCTGAGACTGAAACAATAGTTGTTTAATTGATGTCTGGCAGTTACAAATATTTTAGTTGTCCTTAGAGTTTTCAATGGTCTGATGTTTCTTTTTAATCAGTTCGGTTATCAAACAATTTTCTGTCTTAAGAGACTAATAAAGAGAGCTTACTCAGGTTCTGCAGTCACAAGTCCAACTCCTTTACTCCCCCAAAAGTAGTTTTTTTTTAAAAGAAAGCTTGTATATTTCACAGAATCACAGGATTGCTAGCATGGAGAAGGGGGCCACTCAGCCCATCATGCCTGCAGTGATTCTATTTCCTGATGGCAATCTCCTCCTTTGATTTCACACCCCTGCACAGCACTTCAATAATCATCTTTTCAAAGATTCAACTGAGTTTTTTTTCAATTTCCACATTTCCAGGCAGGGCCTTCCATACTCTAACTACTTGCTTTGTGAATGTTTTTTCTACATCACTGTTGCTTCATTTGCATGTCTTTTTAAATCGTTCTTTTGCTTTTTTATGATTGGAAACATTCTCCCTGTCTACCCTATTTGCAAACTTGATAATCACAGGTAGTGTCTTTCATCTCCAAAATGTGGAGCTGTTCATAGAGTTGCAAATCAAAATAGGAGACAAGTATTTCTTATGCCGATTGGGTGAATTAGTTGCAGTGTCTCTTAATTTCGGTTCTCACTGTTGAATTTATTCCACGTTAATTTCATGAAGCTAAGTTAACTTGTGGTCAGCTGTTTGATGTGGCCATCTTAAGCTAGTTTTTTTTCCACCTGTTAAACCAATTCAGCACATGGCTGACCCAGATCAAACTTATATGATGGAATGCAAAAATAGTCTACATTCAACCACTATCATCACAAATGCTACATAAATGCAATTGTTGCTGCAACTGAGTTTTGTCCCAAAGTTAAATGTCTGGGACAATAGCTTTTTTGTAGCAAGGAGAGAAGTATTGGTAAGTAGTTATGAAACATGTAAGGTAAGGTTGTATTTCCCTAATCGAGAGAATTAATTGCTCTTGGCTGACCCTCAAGTACTTGGTAGCTTTTAATCAAGAATAGACTCAATGGGCAGAATCTTCTAGGGGCCTGAGCAACATGGGCAATGGTGAGATATGTGGCAAAACTATGTCAGAAGTCCAGCAAAGCCTATCTTGACAGAGAGAACAACTTGCTGCATATTTTAACTAAGGTCTGGGCATCAAGGGAGGTTCTTACTGGGCAGCAATGAATTGGCTATTAAAAGGGGATTACTGCTTGTTAATTACCTTACTAACTACAGATCTCACCTTATTAATATGCAACTTTTTTTATCACATTATTTGCCAGGAGCAACGAGATACTGAGGGCTCTTGACCTGGAACTTACAGCAGGCACCTGGCATCTGACATGCTCCAACCTCGACGAACACACGTGGCACCTCTCCAATTCATTTGCAGATGCTTCTGCACTTAAGGGTTGTAACTCAGGGGGCACTAGCAACTATCACTATAATGTTGCAGCAAGGACACTTTGTGTTCAGGGACACTCACCCAGCTCATGGACAACACCAGGCTGTATCTCTGGTCTGTTTGTTTGTTCTTTTAGCACTCTCTAACCTGATGATTTGTGCCCTGTCCCTCAGCCAGCGATATCAGGATCACAGCACTGCTATGTTGTCATGCTGCTGAGACTAAACAATAAATTAGGAAACACGTCATGGTTGTCAACACCCCTTATTCAAGTCAAGGGAGATGGCCTTCAGTCAGGGTCTTGTCAAGTCAGCCTCCGATAGCATCAATATGATCAGTTAGCTGCTGTAGGCAGTTAGAGACAGGACAATCTCTTCATTAGTGGTGACAAACCGAATGTCAGGCACACCACCTTGTCTCTTTATGCCCTGTTGTGGATTGCTTTCCTTCTGGAGTGACAGAGAGGCAGGTATTAAGGAACATGTAACTGGGTGGCACAGTTGTTACTTTGGTGCAGTCAGGGATTTGGGCAAAGCAAGTGAATAGGCAGCACACGAGCAATGCAGAGTTAGTGATGCCTGAGATTTGGGTGAGTGAAGGAAGATGTTGCAACCAGTAGTAAGAATGGTAGAGCATAAGTATTGATGGGAGGTTAGAACAGTAGATATCTCAGGGCTTATGGAGGATTTGTGATAACTAAGAATCAATTTGGTGAATTGTGTCTTTAATCAGGGTAAACAATGAATAGTGCAGTTCTGAACCGTGGATCTACTTTCACATTTTACTCTTGGACTATAACGGCATGAGAGGTAAATGAGTAAAGGACATTTATTGAAGTACGAGCGATCACTAGGCTTTGCTTGATCATCTGTCACAACAACATAACAGAATCTTTGGACTAGACAATCCCAGTCATGATACTACTTGATACAAGAACATGCATTTGGCCATAAAATGAGCACACAATTGAACTGTTCAGAGAATCAATCTGATGTACTCTGTCTTAATTTGAAAATACTCAAAATCACAAGTTTATTGTAATCACCAAATTTCCTGATTCCTCTATATGATATTCACATTTTGCTTAAATAATTTTAGAATTTTCCATTGATTTATCTGGAAGTCTATACTATGCATCAATTAGTATTTATGTGAAGAATTTCCTATCGTTAACTTTTTACTACTTTGAATCTGTGAACCCTTATACAACTTTCATAGAGTCATAGAGTCATAGAGATGTACAGCATGGAAACAGACCCTTAGGTCCTACCTGTCCATGCCGACCAGATATCCTAACCTAAACTAGTCCCATCTGCCAGCAATCGGCCCATATCCCTCCAAATCCTTCCTATTCATATATCCATCCAAATGCCTCTTAAATATTGCAATTGTACCAGCCTCCACCACATCCTCTGGCAGTTCATTCCATACACGTACCACCCTCTGTGTGAAAAAGTTGCCTCTTAGGTCTCTTTTATATTTTTCCCCTCTCACCCTAAACCTATGCCCTCTAGTTCTGGACTCCCTGACGCCAGGGAAAAGACTTTGCCTATTTATCCTATCCATGCCCCTCATAATTTTGTAAACTTCTATAAGGTCACCCCTCAGCCTCCGATGCTCCAGGGAAAACAGCCCCAGCCTTTTCAGCCTCTTCCTGTAGCTCAGATCCTCCAACTCTGGCAATATCCTCGTAAATCTTTTCTGAACCCTTTCAAGTTTCACAACATCTTTCCGATAGGAAGTAGACCAGCATTGCAAGCAATATGCCAACAGTGGCTTAACCAATGTCCTGTACAGCCGCAACATGACCTCCCAATTCCTGTACTCAGTACTCTGATCAATAAAGGAAAGCATACCAAAAGCCTTCTTCACTATCCTAAGTACCTGTGACTCCACTTTCAAGGAGCTATGAACCTGCACTCCAAGGTCTCTTTGTTCAGCAACACTCCCTAGGACCTTACTATTAAGTATATAAGTTCTGCTAAGATTTGCTTTCCCAAAATGCAGCACCTCGCATTTATCTGAATTAAACTCCATCTGCCACTTTTAGCCCATTGGCCCATCTGGTCTAGATCCTGTTGTAATCTGAGGTAACCCTCTTCGCTGTCCGCTACACCTCCAATTTTGGTGTCATCTGCAAACTTACTAACTATTTACTTTGAAGTAATTTGGTGGATTTATTGCAAAACATTTTTCCTTACATTTTTAAAAAATATATTCTTTCATGGGATGTGGGTATCACTGATATGCCAAACATTTATTATCCTCCTCACCACTGAGGAGCCTACCTGGCCATTTTAGAATCCACCACATTGCCACAGACTTGGAGTCACATGTAGAACAAACCAGGGAAGACAGCTGATTGCCTTCACTGAAGGGCACTTAGTGAATCAGATGAGTTTTTAAGCAAATTCATGACAGCTTCAGCAGATTTATTAATTTGATTTTTTAAAATTAATCCCACCAGCTCCCATGGTGGGATTTGAATCCACAACTGTAGAGCATTAACTGGAGTCCCGTAATTTCTGGCCTTATTACCATGGCATTATCTCCCAGCCTTCTGGAATGAGGGAGCAGCTTTTGGCCTTTTTGTCTTACCCATTCAGTTGCTGCAGAAAATTGAGGTTTCACTCATTCAAACCCACCCTCTTGCACAAAGATAAAATCAAGCTTAATGTGTTTGATCAAAGCATGACTTTGACCACCACTTTGCTGCTTTGACATTATCACCGTCATTCCATTTACTTTGTTTATTGTTCTTCTGCAGCTTTTTTGTCATGTTTGGCACTATGTTTATTAATTACATTAACAATAGTTATTTCACTTAGAATGCATCTTCCTCCAATATGGACCAACCTTTAACCATATTAAGTTGCTTTTGTCATTGTCACATCTACTTCCAGAATAATTCAACATATTTTGTATTTTCTTAACTTACTACCTGCAATCCAATTTGATCAGTTTTAGAAAAAGACCAGTACCTGTCTGATCATTGTGTCTTCAGATATAACAGAGCAAAAAAAAAGTCTTTGGCACTCTTTCTCAAACTAGTAACATCAGATAGAATTCTGATTTAGCTGCAACTTGTGTCTCCACAGTAAATGAGCCGATAGATGCTCAGAACAAGTATGTAGCACAAAACGCAGGAAAAGAATGAAATAAAAATATGAAAGATACAACTGTTAGCCAAAGGTGGCAAGTCATGAAATTGAAAGTAAATTATGGAACTAATAAGAAAATTTGCTGAGTAGAAGGAGACAGTAGGATTGGACTTTCCTCATATGGGCAGGACACAGGAGTTGGGACTGGTTTCAGAGTTGAACCAGCCTCCAGTTGGATGTTGATTAAAGTCAAGATTGTCAATGTAAGTGAGCTCTTACTGGCATGGAAGTAGGTTCCCTGACCAATTCTGGGTGGCAGGCTGTCTCTCAAAGCTGGAGAGAACATTAGTAACCATCAGATTCAGAGAAAATCCAGGATGCAGTTCAAGCGAGGTAATTGGGAATGCATCTCAATGAGAAAGCGCCCTCTCAACTACTTTGTAATAAATCTACTTTAAAAGTGGCAAAAAGGAGCTAGGACACCAATGTGAGGAATATGGTTGGGGAAGGAGCCCCCCCTCTAGCCCCTTTAACCAGGCAGGGGGGTTGAGTCTGCCAGAAGCATTGATACCAGGCCTTATGCTGGGTGTTTACAACTCCTCTTGCAAAAGAAACCATATGCCCACTGAAAAACTGCATTAGGACCCATCACCTCACTTTTCATGACTCTTACAAACCTGTCTAACATTTGGAGGCATGAAATAGGATTGTTCAAAATAGCTAACATTGGAAGCAACATCAGGAAGTCAGCATGTCTGTCAGCCCCATAACATTCAAGCCTTATTCACATCCATTCCCAATTTTGGCTTGGCCCGAATGTTATAGAAGTCATGCAGCATGGAAGCAGACCCTTCGGTCCAACCAGTCCATGCTGAACAAAGTCCCAAACTAAATTTGACCCATCTGCCTGCTCCTGTCCCATATCACTCTAAACCTTTCCTATTCATATATCTATCCAAATATCTTTTAAATGTTGTAACTGCACCCACATCCACCACTTTCTCAAGAAATTCATTCCACACGTGAACCACTCTCTATCTAAAAGATTTGGCCATCTGCCAGAGTGTAGAGATAGTGGGGGTTACTCTTATTGGTGAGATTTGACCAGTGGTTTCCCCCAAGGATCTGTTTTAAGCCTTCAGTTGGTCACTGCAGTCATTATAAACTCACATGATATGACAGAAAGTCACATCTCCAAATGTGCCAATGACATAAATCTGGGTAGTAATGTAAGCTGAGAAAGAAACTTGCTGTCAAAGCTTTTCATCTTGCACTGATCAGCACAGATGCACTAACGCCAACATTTCAGAGCGAGCAACAAACCAGATCTGATTAAAGATCATCTTGAACTGAAACATCAACTCTGTTTCTCTCCACAGAAGCTGCCTAACGTACAAGCATTTCCAATCCAATGACACAAAATTATTTCGCAAAATATTTTTTACTGTGGTCCTGGGTCTGCTGCCAGGCTGACTACATTATAAGGTTGTTCTCTCATTAGAGAGAGATAACTGGTGGTGATTTAACCTAAGGGTCACCACAACTCAGGTAAAGGGAGAAGTTGAGAAGGAGAACCCTTCATGGTCACCTCAGCTGGTGCTGGAATTGCACTTACGCTGTTAGCATCACTCTGCAGTACAGACTTGCCTAGTGAGAAAACTGCACTCCCCCCGCCCCCGCCCCCCCCTGAAGATAGGAGCCATAATATAAGATAAAAAAGAACTAATTTACAAAAATATTTTAAAAATTGCTTAAATGCATGAGAAATTGTTACAAACCATTTTCAGAGACCTGTGCTTCACTAGGAAATTTGAGCCTGGTTGTCACTGTCTAAATCTAAGTTATATTAATTAAAACAGAAACACTCTTTCACTATTTGTGGGATTAACTTGAGAAACATTTTTCCAAACTTCTTCATAGATCATGCTAAAGTTGTACCCATTTGAAATACTGAAGTCTCTGATTCACAATGAGTAATGATATTCTCAAAATAGATTGCAGAATAAATACGAACATTTTAACATTATATTGGGAGTCTTGTCTGTTTCCCTAGAAACTAAAAGATAACTGGTATAACAGCATCTGTGGGGAGAAGAATAAACACAATGTTTCAGATGGTGACTTTTCATCAGAACCAGCAAAAATTGGAGATAAAGTGTTGATCTTCTTCACTTTATGGAAAGGTAATGTGGAAACTGGAATGGATGTTGGAGAAGGAACAGTCCCTAAGGAATGCTGAGAGGTGAGGTGAGGGGAGCATATGTTTGATGGTGGCATAACATGTTTAAAATGGTGGAAGAGGAATTTTTCAAAATTCTTGTTTTCTTAGTTAGCTAAGTTGTAGTTCTTAACTTGCTTGTCTCTTTAAGACCACTGCTCCTTGTGGACCAGTGACCTAAATTAATAAGTTCTGAAATCAATTAGGGTTGAACAAAGAATCTGTAGTTTCTTGCGGGTAAATACTGATTTCTTGTCAACCAGCCGGGGTAGAGCGAGCTTTAGGAAATGATTTGCCTTGTTCCCTTTTATATATCATACTGAAGCACACTGGATGAACATGCAGAAGGAAGAGCTGTATTTGGATATAAATATACTGACAGTAGCAAAAGTCAGGCTCCATATAACTGGGAGCGTTAATTAAAATAGGACTTCATTCATTTCGAAAGATCTTCATCTCTTTATGTTGCATTTTAAAATACCAACACAGAAAAAGCTTAATTAGCTACAGATCCTTCACCAAGAGTTAATCAAAAGAATTCAGCTTGGTTTCTAGGTGTCACTGGAGCATGTTAACCATCCCAAGCATAATGATATTTTCGCCTGTTTAGAATATTGTTCTGTTGTCCTAGTTAGTTTGGTGATTTACAGTACATGGCAACATTGCAGCAAATTTCAATTATAAGCACTGAGTACAATTATTAACAATGACAAAAATCTTGCTTTTTTTGGAACCTCTGATTCAAGAAAACATAAACAAGAACTAAGGCAATTCCAATTCAACATCAATCTCAGAAAGACTGATCCGACAAGCTTATTCCAATCTTTTTAAAGTGAATCATAATTGGTGATGATAATGTAACTAATGTTCATTTTGACAAGCAGAAAATCTTTTCATAAAGGTCCCTCACGACTGTCTTGCAGCTAAAGAAAGATGTTGTAAATTCCATATTGTATTTGCTTGTTAAAAGTGAGACAGTTGTCAACAGTAACAGCTCTAATCAGAGTGACCTGGCAAAGAGCATATCCCACAGTTAGTTCTTAAGTGCATACTGTTCATAATGACATAAAAAAGATTGATGTGGAGATGACATTCAGATCAGAGCCTGCATTTTATCAGAAATGTACAGTAAAAGAATATTTGGAAGAAATAAAGTAACATAATACAGGGATGCTGAAACATCCAGACATGTATAATATCTAGCTCAAAGTAATAAGCAAAGTCCTTTTGATCAATCTGGCATGTTTAATTTTTTGGATGGTCCAGAACCTCTGCTGATTAATGCTTAAAAATAACATCGCATTCCACTGCAAATATTATACTTACCTTTTGCCCTGCATGTCATTAAAATGGCAATACTAAATGTTTATCTTCTGTCACTATTTATAATATGAATACACTTACTGCAAGGCCAGGTTACATATGAACTTTCTGAAATAATTTGCCAATCCAAGGAAAGACCTAAGCTATAGTACAGTATTGGGAGCTGGAGCATCTTTGATCACTCTCACTTTATCTTCCAGTGGGTGCAACCTAGTCTTATCAACTCTGGAGCCCATGTAAGGTGCCTGGAACACACATATTTGCCTTCTAAGGCATATGCCCACCTTGGAGAAGGACTATGTCCAAGTTGTCTAAATGTTCCTTATTGATCTCCCCTGTTATTAGCATGTCATCCAGATAAATGGAAACCTTGTAAAATGTTCTCCATCGTCCACTGAGAAATTGCATAGGCTAATGAAACCCCTAATGGCACTCTCGAATATTGGTACAAACCCTCATGGGTATTAATTGCAGCATACTTCTGTGAATCCTCATCTAACCGAATTGCAGGTACACATGGCTCATGTTCAGCTTCCTGAAGGAAAGCCCCCCTTGCTAGCTTAGTGCACAAGTCCTCTACGTGAGGGATTGCAGCTGCGAGAAGCGGTTTACCATTTGTTTAAAATTCCCACAAAGGTGAACCGACCCATGTGACCTCAGAATCAGTACAACCGGTGCTGCCCATTCCACAACTGGACTGGTTTGATGATTCCCTCGCTTTCCAGCCTCCTGATATCTGCCTCTACTTTTGCCTGTATGGCACTGGGCAGGCCTTGCAGAATCATGGAATTGCTTCCTGGTCAACATGCCAGGCAGCCACGGCTCCTTTGATAGTCCCTAGAGCTTCCTGAAAAACATCCGCTTATTTAATTAGGACTTCATTCAGACAGCTATTTTCTAATCGAAAACTGTTGAGCCAATCGAGGTGAATCTTATGAACCAATTTCGTGCCCATCAGTTTGGGCCTGAGCCTTTTACCACAATCAGTGCAAACTGAACGAGCTGCTTCTCATCAGTGACCAGGACCAAAGTTGTACCCTTAATCTGTAAAGGTTCCCTGGTATAGGTTCTCAGTCCAGCTGAGACCTTAAGCAACTGTAAGGGTTGGACTCATCCAGACTGAATTTTGTTAAAGACTGGTTCTACAACTACTTAAACAGCTGCACCGGTATCAATCTCCATTAGAATTGAGTGACCATATAATCAGACGTTTATTTTGACTGGTTTGGATGTTGTTAAGCAATTGAACTGTTGCAAGCCAGATATGGATGGGCTTTCCAGGGCATGCACTCTGCTGAATACCGGCCTATGAGTTCTCTTACTCAATCAGGCCTAGTGGGACTTTTTTGCTGTCTCAAGTCTGCATACCAGCAGCAACTACAATGACCTGCCAGTCCAGATCTTGATGAAACTTTTAACTGTTTTACTGAGGCTTGGCTTTGGGGTTTTGCTCTGAGCTGATCTAGAGTCCCTCTGGTCAGGATATGTCCTGAGTGAGGCGATGAAATTGGTGCTCCCCCAAGCTCAGTTGAACTAGCGAGGGTGTCAACTTCCATCAACGTACTCTGTAAATCATATGCTCCATTTGCCACATTTTCTAATGACAAAGTGAGTTGTAGTGCCCGTTTGAAATCCAGTTGGGCTTTAGCTAGTAAGTTTTCCATGGTACTATCATTAATCCCACTCTCATCACCACTGAAATAACACCACAAAGGCTGGTATCCCATCACCAAGTCCCCCTTTACCTACAAATGGATAGTCCTTGACACTGATCCAGCTCCTCAGCGTCAGCTCTCAGAGAGAACAGAACCTCTTAACACTCCTGTCTATATCTGTCAGCCAGGGCTCCCTGATTGCACCAGATCAATGGCCCTATCAGGAAAACTCATACTCATGATGTCTACCTGGCTGACCTCATTCCAACCCTACATCAGCCACATACTTTCTTCCCCCAGCTTCTATAACCCCATTGCAAGGAGATGACAGCAAAGTGGTGTTGACACTGAGCTAGTATACCAGAGTGCTGGGCTAATGTCCTGGGGATCTGGGTTTGAATCCCATTATGGCAGATAGCAAAGTTTAAAGTCTATAAAATGTGTCATTAAAAAAGCTACACTAATAGTGACCATTTAACCCATGGCGAATCGCACAAAAGCTCACTTGATTCTCTAATACATTTTAGAAAGGAAATCTGCTGTCCTGAACAAGTCAGGTATGCATTTGACTCCAGACCTACACAAATATGGTTGACTATCAACAACCCTCTGAAATGGCCTCCCAGATTAACCAGTGCACAGGTAATTAGGAAAGAGCAACAAATGCCAGCCTTGCCAGTGATGCCCATGTCCCAAATTTAAAAATTACACCGTAGGCAATAACTGCAGAGCTATCAATAGTATTCAGTATTGTACATTATTTACTATGTAGGAAAATGATTTCATGACATAAGGAAGAATAGGAAACAGTCTGGATATGACATTTGGCATCAACACTGACTGTAAGAGCGTTAATATATCCAAACCATTGAATTAATACGGAAGCAATAGGGAAAGTATAACCAGATTTATTAAATGTAGCTGAATCTACAAACATTTCACTGAGTGAACTTTGTGCTTATTCAAGTCAATATGACTATTAGTTCATAACGCAGAAGATTGAACAGTACAGCATAGGCACAGGCCCTTCAACCCACTATGTCTGTGCTGAACCATGATGTCATTCCAAGATAATCTCATCTGCTTGCACACGGTCCATGTCCCTCTGTTCTCTGCCTGTTCATGTGTCTATCGAAATGTGTCTATCTGAAACTTTGCTGCCATATCTGCTTCTAACACCTCACTTCTCAGCACTTGCCAATGTGTTCCACCTACAACCCTCTGTCCTTGTACATCTCCTTTAAACTTTCCTCCTCTCACATTAAACTTATGCCCCCTAGTAATTGACATTTCCACCCTGGGAAAGACTAAAAATCCTATCCATGTCTCTCAGCATTTTATATACATCTATCAGGCCACCCTTCAGTCTCCGATACTCCAGCAAAATAATCCAAGTTTGCCCAACTCTCCTTATAGATAATACACTCGAGTTTAGGCAACATCCTGGTAAACTTCTTCTGCACCTTCTTGAAAGCTTCCACATCCTTCCTGTAGTGCCGTGACCAGGACTGCACACAATGTTCCAAATGTGGTCAAACTAATTTTATGTAGTTATAACATAATTTGCCAACTTTTATACTCAGTGGTCCGACTAATGAATGCAAGATGCCATATGACTTCTTTACTACTTTATCCACTTGTGTTACCACTTTCAGGGAGCTATCGACTTGTACCCCAAGATCCCTCTGTATATCAATGCTCCTAACAGGCCGGTCATTGACTGTATACTTTCATCTTCACTTGACCTCCCAAAATATACCATCTAGAACTAGAGGGCATAGATTTAAGGTGAGAGGGGAAAGGTTTAAAAGGGACTTAAGGGGCAACTTTTTCACGCAAAGGGTAGTGCATGTGTGGAACCAGCTGCCAGAGGATATGGTGGAGACTGGTGCAATTACAACACTTAAAAGCATCTGGATGGGTATATGAATAGGAAGGGTTTAGAGGGATATGGGCCAAGTGCTGGCAAATGGGAGTAGATTAATTTAGGAGATCTGGTCGGCATGGGTGAGTTGGACTGAAGGACCTGTTTCCATGCTGTACATCTCTATGTATCTAACTTACACTTGTCTGGATTAAACTCCATCTGCCATTTCACCGCCCAACTTTCCAACTGGTCTATATCATGCTGAATCCTTTGACATCCTTCCTGATTATCCAAAACTCCACCAATGTTCGTGTAATTTGCAAACTCACCAGCGATATTTTCATCCAAATCTCTTATATATTACAAATAGAGAGATCTCAGCACTGGTCCTTACAGAACACCACTGGCCACAGACTGCTTTATGACAAATTCATCCATGACTCCAGTTTGTATTTACCATGCAGACAGTAGAGCCAGCTTTTTCAAAACTATTTCCATTTTCAATGGGCATGATAATGATAAACTAGATTCAACAACTTAGATCTGCTTCATTAACTCCTTCAGAGTGGCTCATTTGTAAAATATACTGCCACCTAGTGTAGGAAAATTCCCAGCTGAAATGTAGGTTCATAAAGAGACACAGTGGGTATTTTTGGAAGAGGCTTTGCAGTAAGGTTATAATCAACTTGGAGAAAGTGAGGACTGTAGATGCTGGAAATCAGATGAAGAGCCTATGCTCAAAATGCCAACTCTCCTGCTCCTTGGATGCTGCCTGACCAGCGGTGCTTTTCCAGCACCACACTTTTGGTCTCATAGAGACAGAGTCAGAGTTCATAGAATAGAATCATAGAAGCATCTGAAACAGAGAAACATAGGTATGGAAGAAACAAGAAAGGAAAATGTAGCCCAATATTTTTCCTCCTGGAATCACTAGCTTGGTCAGCATTTATTATCCAGAGGGCAGTTAAGAGTCAAATGCATTCCTGAGGGTGTGAGTCACTTTACACAAGATCAGGCAAAGATGGCAGAGTATTCCCTGCAACCTCTCCCCCATCCCCCAATAGTTACACAGTCACTATTAGGCTAATGTTATTATTCCAGATTTTTACTGAAATCTTACTATTTGCCATTTGACTTGAGCCCATCCCCAGATCATCAACCTAGACTTTTAGATTAATGCCACAATATGCCTGCCTTCCAAAAAGAGTCTGACTGTTCCAATCAGGCAAACTTTTTCCTTCATTCTTGCCTCTTATATGTCAATCTGGAATTTTTCAAATACATTCCAATTCCTACTGTCCTTTTCTCTGAACTAGAGTTTTATGTTTCTATTTCTGTCCAATATTTTCTAAAGGGAATGTTACTGCATTACCTCATCATTTCTATAAAAGGCTTTAAGTATTGAAGATTTGTTTTTCTTCCAATATATTCCATTCCCTTCCCAACAACTCAATGATAAATCATCAAAGTATTTTCATCTGTGCTCACAGTCAGTTGATCCATTTTTCATTCCTGCTCTGAACATAGAACATAGAACATTACAGCGCACTATAGAACCTTTGGCCCTCGATGTTGCACCGACCTGTCATACCAATCTGAAGCCCATCTAACCTACACTATTTCATGTACATCCATATGCTTGTCCAATGACAACTTTAATGTACTTAAAGTTGGTGAATCTACTACCGTTGCAGGCAAAGCATTCCATACCCTTACTACTCTCTGAGCAGAGTATTAAACCAGCAGAAGTTAACATAGCTGACCTTTTCAATTTTTTGCTCATCACTCAACCCTGCACCCCCATGTCCTCATCCCCAAGCTATTAAGTCTATTAAGGACTCAATCAACTACAATTTTTCATTGTCCACTGCATTTTAGACACATTGGATGTGAAAACAGTTGGGAGTGTTTTCCAGAAATTACACCAAGATCGTACAAGAGAAATCCCTTGATTGAATCTAGCAGCAAATTCTGCTGAAGATGGCGCTAGCTATGTCCTTTTAACTCTACTGTTTTCTTTAATCTATGCACATTCAAGAAAACATCAATAATGATTCTGAGAGCAGTGACGTTTTAACGTTTAACCACGACTGACTTCCAGCTTGTGGCCATATCCTCCATGGCATGAATACCTAGTCTGAGAGCCGATTGGATGCCAATGGCCTAACCAACTAGGCCCAACATAAAACTGGCTGAACAGTTTCTGCAAGCAAGGCCTAATGGAATGCGAAGAGGCCAAGGTTACCACAGGTCAAAAGCCACCAAGGACCAGCCTAGACCTGTATTACATATTGAACAGAGGTGATTGATCTTAACAATGGGAGAGTTATTATGACCTGAAACTCATTGGGATGTACTCAGCCAGAACATTATGTTTGTGCTTTCCCCAGTTTTGGCCAGACCGTTTGCACTATGGAGTAATTATATCTTGGAAAGGGGATGGGTACACAGAGAATGACCTGACCTAACCTCATTGGGCACTGTGATCCCTGTCCTGTGGCCCCCATTGGCTGAAGTCAAAGAACATTCCAGAAGGGCTTGGAAAGGAAGGGGATAAAAAGGGCCACCAAGTGGCCATTCCCTCAGGAAAGACTCACCTTCGAACGAAGAAGACCCTCAGTGGACCCAGTCGATAGAGCTCAGTGAGTTGAATCCAGCACCCCAATTGACTTTACTGGAGTGGTTAGTATTTATGCTTTTCAGGCAGTCAGCCTAGTTTGGGAAAAGTTATCTTAATTTTTGTAAGAGTTGTTTTCTTTAACTTGAGTCTTTTATTCAGAAAATGTTTGAACCATAGTCCTTTGTTTGTATTGAGTAAGAGCAGCTGGGTAAATGTGTTTTGTCAGCAATAAACTGGTTGAAGTGTCTTTGTAGAATATTCCACAGGTAAAGGTTGAGACACCACAATGCACTGATACAGCAGGATGAAATGGAATGGACATCAACAGAAGCCTGGTCTACGCTGTCAATTTCATGTAATTGTTCATCACAAAGAAATGAGGTTCGGGGCTTTTTGAAAAGGTGGATGGAGAATTGGTGAGGTAACAGTTTAAGGAGAGAATTTGGAGTGAGGGACTGGATAGAATGCCCAAGAGAAATAGGTGCTTAGTGCTGGGGGAAGAGACAGTGGCATGGTCATATTTCTTAGTCATATCTGTAAGGTTCTGGGGAATCAGAGTTCTAAATCCCACTATGGCAATTGGTCAAATTTAAGCTCAATTAATAAGTCATAGTCATAGATTTCAATCATAGAATCCCTACATTGTGGAAGCAAACCATTTGGTCCATTGATCCACACCGACTCTACGAGGAGCATCTCACCCACCACTCCA
Organism: Chiloscyllium plagiosum; assembly: GCF_004010195.1. Classification (NCBI taxonomy): domain Eukaryota; kingdom Metazoa; phylum Chordata; class Chondrichthyes; order Orectolobiformes; family Hemiscylliidae; genus Chiloscyllium; species Chiloscyllium plagiosum. Next base: position 13,449,729 of record NC_057742.1, read on the forward strand.
TAACCCTGAATTTACTATGGCTAAAAATACCCAACCTGCACATCTTTGGATTGTGGGGAGAAACCGGAGCACCCAGCAGAAACCCACACAGTCACAGGGAGAATCTGCAAAGTCCACACAGTCAGTCACCGAAGGATGGAATCAAACCAGATCCTTGTGACGTGAGGCAGCAGTGCTAACCAATGAGCTGCCATGACACCCTACAGAGTGGCACAGTGACTCAATGGTTAGCACTGTTGCCTCACAACACCAGAGACCTAGGTTCAATTCCTGCTTGGGTGAGTGTCTGTGTGGAGTTTGCACATTCTTTCCTATGTCTGTGTGGGTTTCCTCTGGGGGCTATGGTTTCTCCCCACAATCCAAAGATGTGCAGGTTAGGTCAATTGGTCAAGCTAATTTGACCATAATGTGCAGGCTAAGTAGGTTAGCCATGGGGAATGCAGGGTTACAGGGATAGGTGGTGGGATGCTCTTCAGTGGGTCAGTGTAGACTTGATGGGTGGAATGGCCTGCTTTCACACTGTATGGATTCTATGACATTCTGATTCTCCTGGTGCATCTGGAAACTATAAAGTGAGTTATAGTACTGCTGAAAAACAAACTATTGTTGATTGTTCACCAATGTCATCTGGTCCACTAATGTCCATTTGAGAGGAAATCTGTCCTTTTCATACTGATCTGGACTCCCATGTAGGCCAGATTAAAGCAATGCAGTGGACTATTAACTGTCCTTTTCTACCAAGGACAATCAGGAATGCGGACTTTGCCAGTGATGCCCACATTCAGTGAAAGATGAAAAAAGCCTCACATGTAGGTTTAATTGTTTCCAACATTCATGACTTTTTCTTTTAAAAAACTAACGAGGATAGATTTACATCTTTATAGGAGTGTGACGTCTCAAGTTTAGGAGCCCTTTGAGAATCAGCTGTTCCCCATGTCATGATATCCATGGTGATAATATTTCTTAAATGTTAATATCAATTATGACCCTAAAATGAGATAATCATGCCCTCATAGAGTCATAGAGATGTACAGCATGGAAACAGACCCTTCGGTCCAACTTGTCCATGCCGACCAGATATCCCGACCTAATCCAGTCCCCTTTGCCAGCACTTGGCCCAAATCTCTCTAAACCCTTCCTATTTAAATACCCATCCAGATGCCTTTTAAACATTGCAATTGTACCAACCTCCATGTCCTGTTGATGAAACTTTTTTTTCAGACCAGCTTTTCAAACAAGCATGAGATTCAAATTGGAATGAATCGATTCAGTGGGAAGTGGCAGAACAAGGATTCTTCTTACTCTGATTGTTTTTTTTTAAACTCAGTTAGGCTGTTAGAGGAAACAGGATCCTTACTAGGACATTCTCTAAGGGGTAACAAGTCAAATTCACCACTTCTTAGGCTCTTGTGGTGCAATGGTAGCATCCCTTCCTCTGGGCCAGCAAGCCTAGTTTCAAGCTCTACCTATCATGGCACGATGGCTCAGTGGTTAGCACTGCAGCCTCACAGCGCCAGGGACCTGGGTTTGATTCCAGCCTTGGGTGACTGTCTGTGTGGAGTTTGCACATTCTCCCTGTGTCTGTGTGGGTTTCCTCTGGGTGCTCCAGTTTCCTCCCACAGTCCAAAAATGTGCCAGTCAGGTGGATTGGCCATGCTAAATTGCCCATAGTGTAAGATGCATTAGACAGAGGGAAATGGGTCTGGGCGGATTACTCTTGGGAGGGTCCGTGTGGACTTGTTGGGCCGAAGGGCCTGTTCCCACACTATAGGGAATCTAATCTAATCTACCTAATATCCTGTCCAAACAGATTTAAAATATCCACACTAACTGATGTATGGCAACACCATGTTTAAGATCCCCTCCAAGCCACTGACCATCCTGACTTGGAAATATTGCGTTTTCTTTACTGTCGCTGGGTCAAAATCCTGGAATTCCCTCCCTAATGGCATTGTGGGTCAAAACACAGCAGGGGAACTGCAGTGGTTCAAGAAGGCAGCTCACCACCACCTTAAGGGTAATTAAGGGTGGGCAATAAACACTAACCAGCCAGCAACACCCACATCTCAGAGATGAATAAAAAAAACACCAACTCTTGGACTTGCCTCGAAAGTGGCTGGGATCCGAAAAAACACTGCAAAATTAGTGAGATACACTTATCCGAAAAAGGTCTCTCATAAATCTCATTGAACTGGAGCTCAAATGGAATCTTGCCAGACCTTCAAGATGCTATTAGACTGTGGGGCAATAAATCAGATTTAATCCCTATGTGCACCTAGGTAAGAGATAACACAGACAAATGGAAGGTCTGCAGTCCAGACCTGAACATTCATTGTTGAAAGAATGTGGAGGTGCCGGTATTGGACTGGGGTGGATAAGATCAGAAGTCATAGGACACCAGGTTGTAGTCCAACAGGTTTACTGGGAATCACAAGCTTTCAGAGCAGTCCTCCTTCATCAAGTGAAGTCACCTGATGGAGTAGCACTCCCAAAGCTTGTGACTTCAAATAAATCTGGTGTCATGTGACTTGTGAGCATAGTTGAAAGAAAGCTGGCTGTTAAAAGACCAACTGAAACCACGTTTGCCAATTTTAGAATGTATTTAAATATCAATGTATTAAAAATAGAAAATTAAGATACAAGATGTAACAGAGAACATTTCTTTTGCTGCGGGTAAACTTTAAAGTTTCACTTTATTTTCAGAAGGATACATTTGTATAGATTGACATTAATGTTCGCAATACAGACATTCGGGCACAGGAAAATTTTCAGATTGCTTTGCACTACAATAATCTTTGAAACTGCCATTTTTAAAACCAACAAACACTGATAACTATCTCCAAGATAATGGACAGAAACCATCCAAGCCACAGATATGGAAGAACTAAGTCACTAAGGTATTACTGCTGTCCATACATACATAGTTTCAAAAGTTGGCTTAAACATTCTCTAGGGTTTAAACCTTTATTGCCCAGTTCAATCTCTGCATAGGTCTGTATATCTAGGTTTAGAACCCAACTGAAATATGTTTCCAGGAGTGAAGTAATATTTTGACATCTTCCCACTTCTTCCAGTGAAAGGGTCTGAGGTTCGTGTCTTTTGCCCATTGTAAGAATGCCAGTAGCCTGGTTCTCTAAGCCATGAAGGAGGTGATAGAGGCGGCTATGGAAAGGCTGAGCACTTGTCTTCCTCTTGCCCAGAGTGAGGATGCCAGCTGCATGGTTTCCAGCTCCATGCAGGAGATTAATAACCTGGCAGGAGCAGGTTTGTTGACGACAACATTTGGGGATGTTGGGAGAGGCGAAGGCTAATGAGTAGAGCAGGACCAGAGTCAGAATGGCACACAACCTCTGCAAGACAAAGAGAGAACTCTTAGAAGGAAGACACTGTTTTAAGATAGGCGTAAACAGGTGTCGTCCAACACCTATCACTAATAACTCATTAGGAATCAAGCAAATGTCATTCCTTAAGGTCTCTCTCTCTCTAGTTCTTCCTTGACATTCTGATATCTTGTAAGTATTTGTGTTTTTACTCCAGAATCTGCAGCATTTTGAAATAAGAACAAAAGACGTGGGAGAAATAGTCTGGCAACATCTGTGAAGAGAGAAAACCAGAAATAACATAGTCCAATACAACTCTGCTCCAGAACTCAGCATTTTGCACTTATTGCTTGACCATTTATCCATTTGGTTAATAAAATACAAGTAACATTGACCATGAGTGGCCATGCGAGCTTCATAGCTGGGGGAAGATGATGGAATAGTGGCAATGCCACTAGATTGGCAATTCAGAGACCCAGGCTGATGTTCTGGGATGTGGGTGAAAATCATGCCATGACAGCTCCTGCAATTTAAATTCAAATGAATCAAAATCTGGAATTGAAAACTAGTCTTGGTAATGATAATCATAAATCTACCAATGATTGGTCTAAAAACCCATCTCATTCCCTTAGTGAAAGAGATCTGCTTTCCTTAGCTAGTCTGACTGGCATGTGACTTGGGAACCAGAGTAAAGTGGTTCAGGAGGAGACAATGGTCTCACGGCATTATTACTAGACCATTAATCCAGAGATGCCAGCAACCAGGGACCCCGGTTCAAATCCTGGCATGGCAGATAGTGGAATTTGGATTCAGCTAAAAATCAGGAATTGAGAGTCTAATGATGGCCATGAAACAAATACCAGTTTTTGGGAAAAAACCCATTTGTTTCGTTAATGTCATTGAGGGAAGGCTACTGCCTCAAATAATGCTGATTTTTTTAACTTAGAATACCTACAGTGTAGAAACAGGCTCTTTGACCAAGAAAGTCCACACTGACCCATTCCCTTATTTCCTTGACATTTCCCCTACTACAAGTAATTCAGCATGGACAATCCACCGAACCTGCACATCATTAGATTGTGGGGGGGAAACCAGAGCACCTGGAGGAAACACACGCAGACATGGGGAGAATGTGCAAGCTCCACACAGACAATCGCCCAAGGCTGGAATTGAACCTGGGTCCCGGCACTGTGAGCCACCGTGCTGCCCTCTCTTGTATACCCTGTGCAATATTACCTACATGCCTCTGTTAAAATCTTTTGCTCTGTACATCCTTGCTTACTATGATCTGCCGGTACTGCTCATAAAGCTTTTCACTGTACTTCAGTACATGTGACAATAAATAAATCCATTTGTCCCTGGTCCAGCCTACATGTAATTCCAAACCCCCAGCAATGTGGTTGACTCTCAACTGCCCTCTGGGTAATTAGGGATGGGCAATGAATGCTGGTCTGGCCAGTGATGCCCATATCCCATCAATGAATAAATAAAAGACTCTTAACTACTCACAAGCCATTCAGTTCAAGGGGCAAATCACAGGTGAGCAATAAAATACTAGTCTTCTGAGCTGAGCCTGGGCACAGAGGTCCCAATGACATTGCCTGATCCTCCTCAGGCCCCAATGAGCACCACCAGGGCCCGTGATTTGTGTCTCTGCTCCTGCATACTCGTGATGCTCACATCCCATGAAAGAATACTTTTTGGAAAACCTCATTGCCGTGTATACTTTAGTACGTGGTGGTAACACGGCAAAGGGGAAAACAGGGTTGTCAAAGTGTTTGATTGTTGAGAGAGTGGTTAATTTACTTTATCACTGAACGTTGTCCGAAATTTGTTCAACACATGCACAAATGAGTTACCTCAGCTGCAGGGAGGCAGTTCCTATTGAAGTGAGCATCTGTAACTAAAACAACATTGCCAGAGCCACACCTGTGCTAGTCTGCAATTTTTCTAACCAACATGCATCAAAACCTATTATTTGTATTTCATGCCCCATATATTTATGAATGCAAATGCATTGAGAATTTTGCTCAAGGTTTATAATTGCTCTTCTCACAGAAGTAAGAGGGTTCATCTTAAACTCCTTTATAATATTCACAGCCATAGCTCCACCTCAATTATAATGTGCCTTTGGTTGTCATTTGACATTTTCTATGTGATAAGCGCATTCAAGTTGAATGTGCTTAATAACAATAATGTGAAAATCCTAACTCACTACAACTACCTTATTAATAACAGTGGAAATTAAGCCGTACCAATGGATCTTGGCAGGAACATGACATCAACATGCATCCCCTGGGGAAAAAGACGAACAAAGATAAGCAAACTGGAACACAGCCAGGACTAGGAGGATAAAGAATGCATGAAGGCGTAATAATATTTAAACAAGATAACAAACAAAATTCATTACTGCAGATACACAGTGAAAGTGAGAATTGGACAAATAGTCTGAAAACTGTCTTTACACAGCATAATAAGTGAATGATGACAGATATTTCAGAAGGAAATAGAACATTGGTGGCAAAGATACATGCAAATCAATATGATAGAGCAGGCTGGCTGGCTGACATGCACAGGAATTAGAATTACTACAGTGTGGAAACAGGCCCTTCAGCTCAGCATGTCCACACCACCCTCTGAAGAGTAACCCACCAAGACCCATTCCCCTATTACTCTACATTTCCCCCTAACCAATTCACTCAACCCGCAAACCTTTGGACTGTAGGAGGAAACTCACACAGACACAGGGAGAATGTACAAACTCCACACAGACGGTCACCCGAGACTAGGATCAAACCCAGGTCCTTTGCATTGTGAGGCAGCAGTGCTAACCACTGAGCCACCATGCCAGCCTGCCTTCATTAGCACAGAGATGTGCTCAGAAACTGATATGTTCCGTACACCTTGATCCATTTTCCCATTGATTACTGCAATATTTGTGAAGCCAACTATATTACACACGTCCAGCATCATAATTCACGAAATGGTGTGCTGTGCCAAATAACTCGCTTTTACGGACAATCCATGAAATTATACTTAGCTTCATATCTCACAACTGGTTAGAATTATGAGCATTTCCATCACTTAATAAAAGCAACTTGGAATGGATTTGCTGTTAAAAGCAAATTAAAAGAATTGGTTGAAAATGCTTTGTGGTAGCTTAATGGAATCTGACAGAAGACCATTCAGCTTCCCTTCGAAAGATCTCACTTTTCCCACAGGCACGCTAACATCTCCATTTGAAAGCATTTCTCCCATTCTCTTTTCGAAAGTTGCTGTTGGACCCCCTTTTACTACCCTTTCAGGCATCACATCCACAGTCTTTGACAGAACTGATTTAACATTACATTCATGCAGATGTAGAGCAACAATTAAAATGCAAACATTTCACTTGAGCAACTCTGAACAAGCAGGGAGATCCTCATCAGCATCAAACAAGGTAACCTTCCACTCTCAGCTGCTTAACTGCTCGAAGTGCTGAGTGGTAATCAGATAATTCTCCAACAAAAAGAGAAGCAATGGGAAAATAGCAGCAATCTTCTAGAATATGCTTCAGAGTCATTTCCAAGGCCTGATGGCAGCTCATTGGTCTGTCCTTAACATCTGGAGGATGAGTTGGGACATGTAGAACTTAAAAGAAATTGGGGTAAAATTAGTTTTAAACACACTGCAAGGAAAGACACTTCTATTTCATAGATTCCCCTACAGTGTGGAAGCAGGGCATTCGGCCCATCAAGTCCACACTGATTGGCCGAAGTGCATTCACCCAGGCCACCCTGAACCTGTAACCCTGCATTTCCCATGGCTAACCCACCTAGCCCTGGATACTATGGGCAATTTAACATGGCCAATCCACCTAAGCTGCACACTTTTAGACTGTGGGAGGAAACTGAAACACCCGGAGGAAACCCAGAGACAGGGAGAATGTGCAAACTCCGTGCAGGCAGTCACCTGAGGCTGGTATCAAATCCTGGTCCCTGGTACTGTGAGGCAGCAGCACTAACCACTGAGTCACTGTGCCACCTATGTCTGACAAATAAATTACATAACATAAAGCTGATTCCGACACCAAAACAGATTCCATAGAAAACAACCTTTAAAAGGAAGCCAATGTGTTAAGGAAGAAAACAAATGACAGTAGTTCTCGTCGTAAGACATTGCTAACTACAAGAAATATAGATATATAACAGAGGTAAATGCATTCCAATCAAACATGACTGCAATTCAGAAAGTGAACAATAAATGTCAAATATCAAAAGTAATTCTTCCACATTTTTCTTCAATTGTCTTGGCATATCTGGCCTCTCTTTTTTATAAAATGAACAGAAGATACTGAAAATACTCAACAGATCTACCAACATCCATGGAGAGAGAAACAAAATTAATGTTTCAGATCAACTACTTTTCTTTTTCAAAGAACCTTTCTTCTAATCATAGTTTTTCCCCCCTTTCCAAGTTTTACTTTACCCAACTCCCCAACTCATAAAAACACAGGTAAACATTACTTTCACTGAAATGGTTTCCATCTTGGTGAATGTGTTACAGCAGCGAGCACACACACATATACAGCATACACTTGACAGAAACGTTCCAGTCTTGCTGTTGCACTGAAGAAGAATTAGCTTCTAACTCCATATTTATATCTTCTTCCATTCCTAATACATCAGTATCTTTTGTCCATGGTCAATGACACTATCAAAGCGCACAACACATATCAATGATTCACACCATTTTCAACAGGTAGAGACTCTCATTAGCTATTAAGTCATTCATTAAAGAAAAGGAAAAATGGAAAGAAAACATGTAAACTTGGATATTATCTAAAATCACCATGTTACTGGAGAATTCATGCTGTTAATAGTATGCCAAGCCTTTGAGAACAGACCCAATTTGTTTCAGCTTTTAGTTTGTCTATTCTACTCATCACATTAGCTTTCATTTGATTTTACCTGAATGGACTGTGTCTGTAACCTGGCACTAATTAGCTTTTGATCACCAAAGGCATTTGCTTCCCTTCCTGGAGATAATAATTATTCAGTTTATAGTATTAATGCTTAAAATCACTGGTATTTCTTTAGTTTTGCAGAGGACGTCTCCATTTTAATCTTACAAAAGACTTTTACTGTCATCTGACTATCATTTTTAGCTCCTGTCCGAACAAAAAAAAAGTCTTAATTGCAGTTACATTTTGTTCTTAGCTTTGGAAAAATATATAATCTTTGATTTTTCTTCTCCATACTAAGGTTTTTTTCAAGGATCTTTTGAAACATTAGCTTTCCAAAGAAAAAATACAAATTTCATTTTTATTTTCTGTCAGTTCACAGAGAAGGAAGAAATAACAAACAGAGGCTGGGTTAATAATGGAACCACTAAAAAAGAGTACTATTGCATTTATCAGCTGTTGAGTGACAGTGAGGGGCAGAAGAGAGGTGAGAAATCTAATTGTCTTGCCCACAATTCTCAGACCTCTCCATGCCAGGTGGCACGTTGGATCAGTGGTTAGTACTGCTGCCTCAGAGGACCAAGGACCTGGGTTCAATTCTACCTTCAAGTGACTGTGTGGAGCTTGCATATTCTTCCCCCTTTTGTGTGGATTTCCTCTGGGTGCTCCAGTGTCTTCCCCGAGTCCAATACTGTACAGGTGCAGTGGATTGGATGTGCTAAATTGCTGGTAATGTCCAGGGATGTGCAGGCTAGGTGGATTAGCCAGAGGAAACGCAAGGTTACAGGGATAGGTGGGGGGGTGTTTCTGAGTCGGATGGTCTTCAGAATAGCAGTTTGGACTTGATGGTCTGAATGGCCTGCTTCCACACTGTAGGGATTTTACGATTCATGTCCTCTCCTCCCTGAAAATTACATGAACTTGTTTGTCAGCTGTGTCCCAGATGTAGTACTCTTCCTGAAACAGCGTCTGAGGTCTCATTCCAAAAAGAAACAAGTCTGATACTCCAGTGCAGTCTTTTGGATGCAACATTTCTTTTCTTATTCACTCATTGGATGTGGGCATCACTAGCTGGGCCAGCATTTAATGCTAATAACTAATTGCTGTTAAAAAGATGGTGGTGAGCTACCTTCCATTTGTTGTAAGTAGACTTGAAATGCCATTGGGTAGGGAGTTCCAGGATTTTGACCCAGTGACACCAAAGAAAGGTAGTACATTTTGAAGTCAGAATGATGTGTGGCTTTGAGGGGATCTTGCACATGGTGACATTCCTATGTTTTTGTTGTACTTGTCTTTATAGATAATAGTCATTGTGAGTTTGAAAGGTGCTACCTAAGGAGCCTTGGTGAATTCAGCCAAGATATCATTTACCTGCTTACATGCGAGTTTGAGAACCCATGGCATTATTTCAAAGAAGAGCAAGGAAGTTTTCCTTCCTGTTTCAATTTCACTAAACATCACAGATTACATAGTCATTAAAACACTGCTGTTCTTGGGATTGAGCTGTGTATAAATTGGCTGCTGCATTTTGTAATATATAATAGCAATTACATTTCAAAAGATCCTGACTCTTATATAGCAATTTTGAGATCACTCATGAACATTGGCATATTAATGCAAATCCATACTTTAACAGGATTCCAAATTGATCCAGGAAACAGTAAGGACTGCAGATACTGAAAGGTAGAGTCAGTAGATGTGAAGCTGGAAAAACACAACAGTCAGACAGCATCCAAGGACCAGAAAGGGAGTTTTGGCCCGAAACACTGACATTTAATGCTAATTTAATGCTCCTTGGATGCTCTCTGACCTGCTGTGCTTTTCCAGCTCCACATCTATTGACTCTGTATTGATCCAGTTCAGTTTCAATAATTTGTTTTAAAGTTTACACTGCTGTAGTGTTTGAATTGTACTCTCTTCCTTTAGTACTCCAACGTAAGTGGATTGAGTCACCTTTTGAAAGAAAATTAAATCACCTTTTAAAAAGACTTTGTCTTTTTTGAGCAAAGTGATGCTCATATAGATCTAGCTCTCTCCCAGCACCAGGAATGTGATTCATAGTCAAGTAATTTGACAAGGATGTTGTTGATTGTGAACCAAACTCTGCAACTACCTATCTCAGGGTGATAATACAGTATAACAGCAGCATCTTGTATTTTGAGACGTATAACTATTGCAAGAAATTTTTTGATTGGCTTAAAGTTAACATATAAAAAAGTTTGCTATCACCAGTCACAAGAAGAGCATGTAACCTTAGACAGCAGGAGCAGGTCAATCATCTCCTCAGACCTCACTGTTTCTTTTCAAAACCCAATCCCTTGCTCTTTCCTCATAGCCCTGTAATTTGCTGGCCTTTTCATGTGCCAAATTCTCTTCTGAAAGTTAATATTGCATCAGCTTCCACCATCCCTCCAACGAAATGTGACATGTGCTCTCTGGGTCCATTTCCCAGTCTTATCCTTGCATCGAACCCTTGCACAGAGACTCAGTAACAGACCAACTAGTCTGAGACAAGTCAACTTGGTGAGACGTAATATAGTGTGTTAATTGAGAGTTTTGCATGTTGTTTGTAATTGGCTTGTTAGATGATTTATTAAAAGAAATACGTTGTACTAACTATTGGTGTCTGTCACATTTGCTACTGTTACCTTGCTATCTTTTAATGCTGTTGGTCAGGAGTTGGACAGCACAAGGTTATCTGGTGTTCAACATTTTTGCTCTGGATGGAGAGCAAGATTGCAAACATATGTTTACTTTTAGTAAACAGAAAATGTGATGCAATGTTGATCTCTCTCAAGTACAAGCTGCTGCTTTGACATTGCACAATCAACCTGAGACAGGTAAATGCACAGTCAACAAGGCCTTTCTCAAATTACCAGGCTGTGAGTCATATTCCTGCTGCCAAATGAGGGCTGTGTATTTTTTTGTATGCTTACAGATATCAGTGATATATATTCTCTAGACAACAGCATAATTTTATGATAAACAATTTTGAAACAAATTTGCTTTTTTCACTCATTCTAGACCATGTTTATTTCTGAGAAGACTCAAGATTATGAATCCAATAGAAATGCACAAGCTTAGAGTCATAGAGGTGTACAGCACGGAAACAGACTCTGAGAGTCAACTCATCCATGCCGACCAGATATCTCAATCTAACCTAGTCCCATTTGTCAGCACCCAGCCCATATGCCTCTAAGGAGAAAGTGAGGACTGCAGATGCTGGCGGGTAGAGTCGAGAGTGTGGTGGTGGAAAAGTACAGCAGGTCAGGCAGTATCCAAGGAGCAGGAGAATAGACGTTTCGGGCAAGGTGAAGGGCTCTGGGATTCTGCCTGACCTGCTGTGCTTTTCCAGCACCACACTCTCGACCCATATCCCTCTAAACCCTTCCTATTCATGTACCCATCCAGATGCCTTTTAAATGATGCAATTGTACCAGCCTCCACCACTTCCTCTGGCAGCTCATTCCATATACTCACCACCCTCTGCGTGAAAACATTGCCCCTCAAGTCTCTTTTAAAGTTTTCCCCTCTTGCCCTAAATCAATGCCCTCAAGTTCTGGACTCCCCCACCCGCAGGGAAAAGACTGTCTCTTTACTCTATCCATTCCCCTCATGATTTTATAAACCTCTATTAGGTCACCCCTCAACCCCGAATGCTGTAGGGAAAACAGCCCCAGCCTATTCAGTCTCTCCCTGTAGCTCAAATCCTCCAATCCTGGCAACATCCTTGTAAATCTTTTCTGAACCTTTTCAAGTTTCACAACATCCTTCGAATAGGAAGAAGACCAGAATTGCACATAATATTCCAAAAGTGGTCTAACCAATATCCTCGACAGCTCCTCCCAACTCCTATACTCAATGAGCTGTCCAATAAAGGAAAACATACCAAACGCCTTCTTTACTATCCTATCTACCTGCGATTCCATTTTCAAGGAACTATGAACCTGCACTCCAAGGTCTCTTCAGCAACACTCCCTAGGATCTTACCATTAAGTGTATAAATCCTGCTGATTTCCCTTTCCAAAATGCGGCACCTCACATTTATCTAAATTAAACTCCATCTGCCACTCCTCAGCCCATTGGCCCATCTAATCAAGCTCCCATTGTAATCTGAGGTAACCTTTGTTAATGTCCACTACACCTCCAATTTTGGTGTCATCTGCAAACTTATAAACTATACCCTCAATGTTCACGTCCAAATCATTGATATAAATGATGAAAAGTAGTGGACCCAGCACCAATCCTTGTGGCACTCCACTGGTCACAGGCCTCCAGCCTGAAAAACAACCCTCCACCACCACCTTCTGTCTTCTATCTCCGAGCCAGTTCTGTATCCAGATGGATAGTTCTCCCTGTATTCCATGAGATCTAACCTTGCGAAGCAGTCTACCATGAGGAACCTTGTTGAATACCTTACTGAAGACCATATGGACCATATGTCCACCACTCTGCCCTCATCAATCCTCTTAACTTCTTCAAAAAACTCAACTGACTTTACACCAGTTTCCATTGCCAATGAGACTCTGGTACAGTATTGGGGAGTGTTGCATGGCTGCAGGTAGCACTAACTGGATTCAGTTTGAAAACATTGATCTACTAGCCAGTTTAGTTGGATGTTGAAGGTACACATTGTGTTACACAAAGACCTTCAGAGTCCACTGGGTGGACCATCACCTAACTAATTGCACGAGAAACAAATGAACTGTCCATTATTTCATTCAACATTTATGAAACTTTTGTAAAGGGTTAACTATACGTTTACTCTAAGGACAGCTATTAAGCATGCATGTGAGGAGTTGTGTCATAGTGATCATACAGGCATTGTAGAGTTCAGAAAATACCTTCGCTTAACAGTCAAATGCTGGCAAATGGGACTAGATTAATTTTGGAATATCTGGTCAGCATGGATGAGTTGGACCAAAAAGTCTGTTTCCATGCGGTACAACTCTATGATTCTATGTATATTCTGACTCTGAGTACAGGATAAAACAGAATTGAGGTATAAATACTTGCTGCTTCAAGAGAATTTAGTATGGAAGCTAGGAAATATTACCAGTTAGAAACAAAAAAGGTGAAACTATAAACATGGTCGAAATAAAACAGGCAGCCTGTCAAAAAAAATGAACTTATGAACTTATTTTCACCTATTGAGCAAGCACATTGTGTAAATTATTTATAATTTTTATCTATAGACTGTTGGATAGCACCACCTGGTGGATTTGAGCATTCACATTCTCACACTATTGGCAGTAAGGAGGATACCTACAAAATCAAATGCTTCCAGATCATGATGCCATTTGTTGAATAAGTGGAAACTACTATTAGGTGAATCTAACATCAGTGATTAATTATAACAGCTGTTACTGGGAGGACTGAATATTTCTGTGTTCTGAAGCAGGGTCACTGGTCCCGAAATGTTAACTCTGCTTTCTCTACAGACTTGCTGAGTTTCTCCAGAAATTTGTTGTTGTTTCTGCATTTAGTGTTTGCTTATTACAAAAAAAGTGTATTTTCTTTAAATAGAAAGATGTAGCAATTATTGATCCATTGAAAGCATGTTTTTTTCTAATGCTACAGCCGCATTGGTGTGCACCTTGGCCGGGGGACATGAAGTGCCAATATCCACAGCATGTCAAGATACAGCTTTCAATCACAATTATCTGCGAGAAAGTATAGTTCTTTCTACCAAGAGAAGGTTTCACCAAAGTGAGCAGAATGCATTATTAAATGCTGTCCCTATCCTGAGCAGTAATACATTCAAGTACATAACTGAGCAACACAAAAGCAGACAAGTCTCATACTGGGGCTTATGAAAACACATATATTACATCCATCTCCTACAGTTATATTCTTAATGTTAAGTCCTTGTGTAACATCTAAAGAAAAATTATAATTGTTTGCTTGTAGGATTCTTACAAAGTCTACAGTCATTCAAGAAAATGGAGGGTAGCTTAAAACTAAAGCCATATAAACAAATTTATTTTTAGTTATATTTAAAGAACAGCATATTAGACAATTAATGTACAGCACAAGTATGGTAGTGACAAAGTTTCATCCTTCACAAAAAAAAATAATCTAGCAATTACTTTAAAAACAGACACAGAAATTACAGATTCAGTGATTCTTCTTCAGAACTGATTGTGGCTAGGAAAAAATTCATATATATGTTGACGATGGAAATTAGGGGGCGGGGCGGGGAGCATGGAAAGAGTAAACAAGAGACGGAAATGAGGCCCAGAGAGAAAGAGAACAGGAGTTGGAAAGACAACTGCATGGGTAAAGGTTAGCCTGGGAGAATCAATAGATGCTCCTTGGGACTATTAGTAGCTGACAATGTGTTGTTTGTAGTAGCATGCCATTGTGATGACAAGGCCTGGTGTGTAAGGGTTGGGGTAAGGATGTTGGAGAAGTAGCTCAGACCCTAAAATTATTCAACTTGATATGGAGTCCTGAAAGCTGCAGGGTTCACAGCAGAAAATGTGTTGCTGGTATTCTGCACTGCAGCAAACCCAAGACAGACATGGTGACCTGGGAACATAATGTGTTGAAGTGGCAAGCAACTGGAAGCTCAGGGTCATTTCTGTGAACAGAACGTAGATGTTCTGCAAAGCAGTCGCCCGGTCTGCATTTTGTCTCCCCAGCATTGTGGAGACTACATTGTCTGCAGCAAATACAGGAGACCAGATTGAGTGAAGTGCTGGTAAATCACTGCTTCACCTGGAAGGTGTGTCTGGAGCCTTGAATAGTGTGAAAGAAGAAAGTAAACAGGCAGCTGTTACTGTGGTTGCTGTGATTTCCCTCAGGCTGACCTTTACCCATTCATAGAGTCATAGTCATACAGATGTACAGCACTGAAACAGACCCTTCAGTCCAACTCATCCATGCCGAACAGATATCCCAACACAATCTAGTCCCATCTGCCAGCACCCAGACCATATCCCTCCAAACCCTTCCTAGTCATATACTCAACCAGATGTCTTTTAAATGTTGCAATCGTACTAGCCACCATCACTTCCTCCAGCAGCTCATTCCATACACATACCACATTCTGTGTGAAAAAAGTTGTCCCTTAGGTCTCTTTCATATCTTTCTCCTCTCACCCTAAACCTATGCCCTCTAGTTCTGGACTTCCCACCCCAGGGAAGAGACATTGTCTATTTATCCTATCCATGTCCCTCATGATTTTATAAACTTCTATAAGGTCACTTCTCAGCTTTCGACGCTTCAGGGAAAACAGCCCCATCCTATTCAACTTCTCCCTATAGCTCAAATCCTCCAATCCTGGCAATAACCTTACATATCTTTTTTGAACCCTTTCAAGTTTCACAACATTTTTTCCGATAGGAAGGAGACCAGAATTGCACGCAGCATTCCAAAAGTGGCCTAACCAAAGTCCTGTACAGCTGCAACATCACCTCCCAACTCCTGTACTCAATACTCTGACCAATAAAGGAAAGCATACCAAACGCCTTCTTCACTATCCTATCTACCTGTGATTCCACTTTCAAGGAGCTATGAACCTGCACTCCAAGGTCTCTTTGTTCAGCAACACTCCCTAGGACCTTACCATTAAGGGTATAAATATGCTCTGATTTGCCTTTCCAAAATGCAGCACCTCGCATTTATCTATCTGCCACTCCTCAGCCCATTGGCCGATCTGATCAAGATCCCGTTGTACTCTGAGGTAACCTTCATTGCTGTCTACTAATTTTGGTGTCACCTGCAAATTTGCTAACTATACCTCTTATGCTCACGTCCAAATCATTTTTATAAATGACAAAAAGTAGTGGACCCAGCACCGATCCTCGTGGCACTCCACTAGTCACAGGCCTCCAATCTGAAAAACAATCCTCCATCACTATCCTCTGTCTTCTACCTTTGAGCTAGTTCTGTATCCAAATGGATAGTTCTCCCTGTATTCCATGAGATCTAATCTTGCTAACCAGTCTCCCACAGGGAACCTTGTTGAACTGAAGTCCATATAGGTCCCATCTACCACTCTGCCCTCACCAATCCTCTTTGTTACTTCTTCAAAAAACTCAATCAAGTTTGTGAGACATGATTTCCCACGCACAAAGCCATGTTGACTATCCCTAATCAGTCCTTGCTTTTCCAAATACATGTACATCCTGTCCCTCAGGACTCCCTCCAACAACTTGTCCACCACCGACGTTAGGTTCATTGGTCTATATTCCCTGGCTTGTCCTTACCACACTTCTTAAACAGTGGCACCACATTAGCTAACCTCCAGTCTTCCGGCACCTCACCTGCGACTATCGATGATACAAATATATATTAGTAAGAGGCCCAGCAATCACTTTCCTAGCTTCCCACAGAGTTATAGGGTACACCTGATCATGTCCTGTTCCTTTTTCTGTCCATTGTTTTCTCTCTCCAGACTTCCCATGCAGCAACTGCACTAAGCACTATGCAGAACAAACAGGCAGACAGCTAGAGATCCACATCCATGAACACCAACCAGCAACGAAGTGACATGACCAACTCTCCCTGGTATCCCCACACGCAGACCACAAGAACCAGGATTTTGACTGGGACAACACAATGATACTAGGACACGCTAAACAAAGAACAGCAAGGGAATTCTTGGAAGCATGATACTCATCCTCAGACACCAATCACAAACACATTGAGCTGGTCCCAATATACAAACCACGGCAACGGAAAAACAAGAACCAGTGCCAACTGGAAACGGCTCAAACAGAACCACATCAATTCAAAGTGGAACAGTACAGCAGCACTTCATAGGAGACAATACTGCAGTGGTGGTGTCACCTAGATAGGGGCAAAACATCTTCCAAAAAACCTACCAGCTTGGCAAACAGACTAACAACAAATCCAACCAGCTCCCGAGCTACAGATCTTCACAAAAGCTTTAAATTTCACCTCTGCAATAACCTCTCAGAGGCCGGTATCCCATCACCAAGTCACCTTTTACAGTGGAAAGTTCTTGACACTGATCCAGCTCCCTCAGAGCCAGCTGTCAGAGTGAACAAAACCTCTGACACTCCTGTCTACATCAGGTCTCCCTGATTGGACCAGATTAACAGCTCGAATCAGGGAACTCATATTCTATGAGGTACACCTGGCTGACCTTGTCACAATCTCCACCTATTGTTTACTCCTCCCTTCCTTCCCCCACCCCATCTTCAGCATGTAGACCAAACTTTTCCTAGCTACAAACAGTTCTGAAAGGAGTCTCTGGATCCAAAATATTAACTCTGTTTTCTCTCCACAGATGCTGCCAGACCTGCTGAGCTTTCCTTGCAAGTTCTATGTTTGTTTCTGATTTCCAGCATCTGCAGTTCCTTGTCTTTTTTTACTGTATATAATAGGTACAGCTGTTCACAACACAAGGCAACATGTTTATGACGATCTAAAGGACTAGTCAAGCATCAGAAATTTAAGTAAAATCCAAAAGATTTTCCAGCACCCACAGTATTTCTTTTGAAGGCAAGGCTGTTAATCATAATTCCAGATAGAAATGTTGATGTTCGACATTGAAATAGATACAAAATTTCATCATGCACTTTATGGTAACGTCCTAGTGAGTGCTGCTGAACAAAGACGCCTTGGAGTGCAGGCTCATAGCTCCTTAAAAATGGAATCGCGGGTAGATAGGATTGTGAAGAAGGCGTTTGGTATGCTTTCCTTTCTTGGACAGTGCATTGAGTATAGGAGTTGGGAGGTCATGTTGCGGCTGTACAGGACATTGGTTAGACCACTTTTGGGATAATATGTGCAATTCTGGTCTCCTTCCTATTGGAAGGATGTTGTGAAACTTGAAAAGGTTTGGAAAAGATTTATAAGGATGTTGCCAGGGTTGGAGGATTTGAGCTATAGGGAGAGGTTGAATAGGCTGGAATGTTTCCCCTGGAGCATTGGAGGCTGAGGGGTGACCATATAGAAGTTTATAAAATCATGAGGGGAATGGACAGGATAAATAGACAAGGTGTTTTCCCTGGGGCGGGGAGTCCAGAACTAGAGGGCATAGGTTTAAGGTGAGAGGGGGAAAGATATCAAAGAGACCTAAGGAGCAACCTTTTCACACAGAGGGTGGTACATGTATGGAATGAGCTGCTGGAGGAAGTGGTGGAGGCTGGTACAATTGCAACATTTAAAAGGCATCTGGCTGGGTATATGAAGAGGAAGGGTTAGGAGGGATATGGTCTGGGTGCTAGCAAGTGGGACTAGATTAGTTTGAGATATCTGTTCGGCATGGACGGGTTGGAGTGAATGGTCTGTATCAGTGCTGTATATCTCTATGACTCTATGACTCTAAATACCATAAAGGTTCCATGGTTTAAATCAGAAGGGTAAACATAGACAGTCTAGAATGTTAGCTTATTTAAGACTTCAGCTTTTTGGATGAGTGTCAAACCTACAGATGTTCCACAAAGCCAATCAAAGATTAAGCCCAGATCGGGGCAGCAATGGACAGTATTAATCCAGAAACTCAGCTAATGTTCTAGAGACTTGGGTTTGAACCCTGCTACAGCAGATGGAATTTGGATTCAATTAAAAAAAACTTGGAAGTAAGAATCTACTGATGACTGTGAAACTATTGTCAATTGTCAGAAAAAGCCCATCTGACTCATTAATGTCCTTCAGGGAAGGAAATCTGCCATTTTCACCTGGTCTGGCCGACATATGACTCCAGACCCACAGCAATTCGGTTAACTGTGAACTCTGAAATGGCCTTGCATGCCACTCAGCTGTATCAATTGCTACAAAATCTCACCAAAGAAATAAAAATAACCAGACCACCTGGCATCAACCCGGACTCCAAAAAGAAAACAATGGCAGAAAAACTCCTGTTGACCCTGCAAAGTCCTCCTTACTAACATCAGGGGACGAGTGCCAAGATTGGGAGAGCTGTCTCACAGACCAATTAAGCAACAGACTGACGTAGTTCATAGTCACAGAAGCATACCTTACTGATACTGTCCCTGGCACCATCATCACCATTCCTGGATATGTCCTGTTCTACCGGAAGGACAGACCCAGCAAAGCTGGCAGCACAGTGGGATACAGTCAGGACGAAGTTGCTCTGGGAGTCCTCAACATTGACTCCCGACCCTACGAAGTTTCATGGCTTCAGGTTAAATATGGGCAAGAAATCTCCTGCTGACTATCATGTACCGTCCTCCCTCGGCTGATGAATCAGTACTCCTCCATGTTAAACAACACTTGGCAGAAGCTCTGAGAGTGGTATGGGCACAAAACGTACTCTGGGTGGGGCATTCAATGTCAACCACTAAGCGTGGCTTGGCAGCAACATGACTGGTGGAGCTGGTCGGGTCCTAAAGGTCATAGCTGCTTGACTGGGTCTGCAATAAGTGCTGAGGGAACCAAGTGGGAAAGGCATACTAGACCTCATTCTTACCAATCTGCAGGCTGTCAATGTGTCTGTCCGTGACTGTATGGTAAGAGTGACCACTGCACAATCCTTACGGAGACAAACCCCTACCTTCACATTGAGAGTTGTGTGGCACTATCACTGTGCTAAATGAAACAGATTTCAACCAGATTCAGCAACTCAAGACTGGGCATCTATAAGGCACTGTGGGCCATGAACAGCAGCAGAATTTTACTTCACCACAATCTGTAACCTCATGGCCCGGCATAGCCCCCACTCAACCATTACCATCAAGCCAGGGGATCAACCCTGGTTCAATAGAGATTGCAGGAGGGCATGCCAGGAGCAGCACCAGGCAAACCTGAAGATAAGCTGTCAACCTGGTGAAACTACCAAACAGGACTACTTGCATGCCAAACAGCCTAAGCAGTAAGTGAAATGATCTCACAACTAATGTAGCAGATCTAAGCTCTGCACTCATCATTTCCAGTCATGAATGGTGGTGGACAATTAAACAACTCACTGGAGGAGGAAGCTCTACAACAATCCCCATCCTCAATAATGGAAGAGCCCAGCACACCAGTGCAAAAGACAAGGCTGAAGCTTTTGCAAAAATCTTCAGGCAGAAGTGCCAAGTGGATGATTCATCTCAGTCTCCTCCAGTTGTAGCCAGCATTACAGATACCAGTCTTCAGACAATTTGATTCATTCCCCATGATATCAGGAAATGGTTGGAGGCACTGAATACTGGTTTTGGGCCCTGACAACATTCAGGCAATAGTACTGAAGATTTGTACTTTGGAACTTTTCACTCCCCTAGCTAAGCTCTTCCAGTACAGATACAACAGTGGCATCTATCTGACAATGTAAAAATTGCCCATGTATGTTCTGTACACTAAAGCAGGACAAATTGAGGGTGGCTTATTGGTTAGTACTGCTGCTTCACAGCACCAGGGACCCAGATTCGATTTTACCCTCAGGTGACTGTCTGTGTGGAGTTTGCACATTCTCCCCTTGTCTGTGCGTGTTTCCTCAGATGCTCCAGTTTCCAAGATGTGCACTGGGGTGGCTTGGCAATGTTCAATTGTCCATAGTGCCCAGCAGTGTATAGGCTAGGTGGATTAACCATGGGAAATGCAGGGTTATAGGGTGGGGGTGGTTGGGGCTGGGGGTGATACTCTTCAGAGGGTTGATGTGGAATTGGTCCAAATGGACTGTTTCCACACTGTAGGGCTTTTATGAAATCCAACCCGGCCAATTACTCCCCCATCAGTCTACTTTTGATAATTGAGAAAGTGATGGAAGGTGTCATCAAACAGCTATCAAGCAGCAGCTGCTCAATAAAAACCAGGTGAGGGGGATTGGCCATGCGAAATTGTCAATAGAGTCCAGGGATGTGCAGGCTAAGTGGACTAGCCATGGGAAATTCAGGGTTAAGGTGGGGGGTGGGAGGTCAGGTAGGACTCCTCAGAGGGTCAGTGTGGACTCGATGGGCCAAATGGATTGCTTTCACACTGTGGGAATTCTATGATTCTAACCAGCTCAGTGCCCAGTTTGTGTTCTTCCAGGGTCATTCAGCTCCTGAGCCCATTACATTGCCTTGCTTCAAACATGGACAAAAGAGCTGAATTCCAGAGGTGAGGCGAGAGTGACAGCCCTTGACATCAAGGCTGCATTCAATCAAGTGTGCCATCAAGGAACCCTAGCAAAAACTGGAATCAATGGTATCAGGGGCAAACTCTCTGCTGGTTGGAGTCATACCTGGCACATAGAAAGATGATTGTGGTTGTTGGAAGTCAGTCATCTCAACTCCAGGACACCTCTTCAGGAAGTCCTTAGGGTTGTCCGAATCATGTTCAGCTACTTCATCAATGATCTTGCCTCCATCATAAGATCATAAGTAGGGATGTCTGCTGATGATTGCACAATGTTGAGAGTGTGGTGCTGGAAAAGCTCAGCAGGTCAGGCAGCAGTTAAGGAGCAGGAGAATCGACGTTTCAGGCATAAGCTCTTCATCAGGAATGATTGCACAATGTTCAGTATCATTCGCAGCTCGTCAGATACTGAAGCATTGTTTGTTCAATAATACCTGGACAATATCCAGGCTTGGGGTGATGAGTGGCAAGTAATAAATGCCAGGCTATGACCATCTCCAAAAAGGAACAATCTATTCACTGCTCCTTTACATTCAATGGTGTTATCATCACTGAATCCAACACTATCAACCTCCTGGGGATTGTCATTGTCAACTGGACTCACCACATAAACACAGTGGCTACAAGAGCAGGTCAGAGACTAGGAATCCTAGACTGAGTAACTCATCTTCTGACTCCCTAAAGCCTGTCTACCATCAACATGGCACAAGTGAGGAGTGTGATGGAAAACTCCCCAGTTGCCTGGATAAGTATAGTTCCTGCAACACTCAAGAAGCTTGACATCATCCAGGACAGAGCAGCCCGCTTGATTGGTATAACATCCACAAACATCCACTCCCTTCATCACTGACGTTTGGTAGCAGCGGTGTGTACTATCTACAATATGTACAGCAGAAGTTCAACAGAGATCCTCAAATAGCACCTTCCCAACCCATGATCACTTACACCTAGAAGGACAAGGGTAGTAGATACATGAGAATCCACCACCTGCAAGTTCCTCATCAAGCCATTCACTATCCTGACTTTTAAATATATCAACTTTCCTTCACTGTCACTGTCACAAAATCTTGGAATTCCCTCCCTCATGGCATTGTGAGTCTATCTACAGCAGGTTGAAGAAGACAGCTCACCACCACCTTCACAAGTGCATCTAGGGACAGGCAATAAATGCTGGCCCATGACGCCCATATCCCACGAGTGAATAACGAATAAATGGGATTGCAAGGTTATATGATGCATCTTTAATTATTGTAGAATTTAATAAACTTCATAGTCAAGGAAGGCTGCAGCATGAGTACACAATACATCTCTTAGAAACCTAACTCCAGTAATTTCTTAACTGTCTGAGAGTGAAAATTTAACACTGCTGAGAATATATTCCTGTCAAAGAGAAGGAATTAGGGAATAGTGATTGCAGTGCAGAATGGAGAAATTAATATTTAGAACAAAAGACATAGTCTAATTAACTCTTCTCTGAGTCCAGTTATTTTTTTTCTGCATTTTGAAAATTAACTCTGTAAATTACATATTTTGTTTTTTTTTTCTATTTTCATCTTTTCCATAAATGAATGGATCCAAACACTTAAGGAACCATAGACACTCTTCAGAACAGTTGCGTGTTCCAGAATGTTCTAGAGGGAGATATAAATTTGGACCTTCTCTTTATCACTTCTTGTCCCATTTTAAAATTGAAAACTGCTAAGGGGCATCCTGAGAGGAAATATTTGTGTTGAATTCTGCCCACATCATGTGATCATTTTCCTTTATAACGTAAAATGCGTCGGCAAATCATAACTGAATTTTAAAGCTGCATGTCATTATTTAATTTTAATGAGAGTTTCCAGGATATGCAGTCTTAAAATAATTTTGTATATTTGTAAAAACTAGTAGAATTTCCTTGGCACTGATCATATCAAATTAATAGTTTTGTACTGTTTCCAGATAATGATGATATTATACCATGTAACAACATATGATTATTCTGCTGCTCAGGGGCACTCCTGTGTAATTAAAGAGAATCTTGAATATGATTAGAAGATGAAATTCCAGGCTAATCAAATTGCAAAATACATACTTCAGAAAATAAATAGATCAATTGAGATCTCTGACATCTCCAAGGTACTTGGAAGGTGTTTTCTCTGCTTTGGTTATTTGGAGGTTGATTGACTGAAGTAGTTGCTAAGGCCACTTAGAAGTCAGGCTGGCCTTTTTTATATATTCAAGAATGACTCAGAAATCTGTACTAATGACAATTGCAACCATTTGTACCAGATACAGCATTTGTTTGAGTTCAATCTGTGGTATATTAACCTTGCACCTACAACACTTTCCATCTGCAAAACCTCATTTTCCTCCAACCCTCCAACAGAAATTTTTAACATCCTTGTTTGTGATAGAAATTGCTAGTTTAAGCAAATCACAACATAATTACATCTTGCTACAACTACTGGCCTTGTCACACAGCATCTCAAAGCTTCAACTGCAGAGTATTCTCCAACTTCACCTTCCCAAACTGCACTATTACAAATAGTTACATATAATAACAATTGCATAATTACAAATAATATAAAACTAAAAATAAATTAGGAATATTAGCACATCTTAGTTCAATTGTTCCAACTCTCCAAGAATACACCTCATCTAAATTTCTTATATACAACCCCATGGGAAATACTTACACATATAGTTTTGGAATTTTTTAAAAATTAGATTAATCTCTCAAAAGATCCATTAGAATATATTTCTCCCTCTGTATGACTATGGGTCAGAAACAAAAGAATAGTAGCAAGCTATTTAGCCCATCAATTTTCCCCTCCCTTCAGTTCAATCATGGCTAATCAAACACTTCAGTGCCTTTTACCCACCCCACCCCCATAACCCTGTCCACCATTGGTAATCAGACATTTACCAATCCCAACCTTAAACAGACTTAAAGACTGAGCTTCCACAGCCTGCTGTGGCAAAGAATTCAAAGATTAATCACCCTCTGAGTAAAAAAAGATTCTCCTTATTCCAGACCTAAGTGCATTCCTCTTACTTTTAATTTGAGTCCTATATTCTTCAACGTTACCTGTATCCACTCTGACTACCATTTGACTATTTTGTAAGTTTCAATAAGGTCAATTTTCATTCCTTGAAACTCCAGAGAATCCAGGCCCAGTTTGCCTGATCTCTTATCATTGGGCTATCCTGCCATCCCAGGAACAAGTCTGATAAACGTCAGGTTTACCGATCTCTTAGTTCACTGGAATACTTCAAAAGGTCCCATTGAAAAAGGTATTAGTTTCACAAGGAGGACAGGTCTCAGGTTTGAAGGCTTATTAAAAAGGGTGAAATGTTCACATTTCTATTCTGGGGATCTCAGAATACTGAGACAACTGGATGGGGTGGATGTGGATAAGATGTTTCCATTAGTAGGAGAGACTGCAACCAGAGTGAAGGAACATAAAACAGTACAGGCCCTTCAGCCCTCGATGTTGTGCCAGCCTTTTATCCTATTATAAGATCAGACTAACCTACTTACCCTTCATTGTAATATCTTCCATGTGTCTATCTAAGAGTTGCTTAAATGTCCGAATGTATCTGACTCTACACCACCACTGGCAATGCGTTTCATACACCCACCACTCTGTGAAAAGAATCTACCACTGACATCTCCCCTAAACCTTCCTCTAATCACCTTTAAAATTTTGCCCCCTTGTGATAGCCATTTCCACCACGGGAAAAAGTCTCTGGCTATCCACTCCATCTAAGCCTCTCAACATCTTGTTAACTTCTATCAAGTCGCTTCTCATCTTTCTTCTCTCCCATGAGAGAAGCCCTAGCTCCCTCAACCTTTCTTCATAAGTTATGCCCTCCAGTCCAGGCAGTATCCTGGTAAATCTCCTCTGCATCCTCTCTAATGCTTCCACATCTTTCCTATAATGAGGTGACCAGAACTGAACACAATATTCCAAATGTGGTATAACCAGAACTCTACAGAGTTGCAGTATATTCTTGCAGCTCTTAAACCCAATCCCCCGCTAATGAAAATCACCACACCATACACCTTCTAAACCCAACCTTATCAACTTGGGTGGAAACTTTGAGGGATCTATGGACATGGACTTCAAGAGCCCTCTGTTCCTCCACACTGTCAAGAATTCTGCCTTTAACCCTGTATTCTACATTCAGATTGGATCTTCAAAGTGAATGACTTTGCTCTTTTCCAGGTTAAACTCCATCTGCCACTCATCAGCCCAGTTTTGCATCCTGTCAATGTCCCATTGCAACCTACAACAGCCCTCCACATGTTCCATAACACCACCAACCTTCGTGTCATCGCTAAACCCATTAACCCACCCATCCGCTTCCTCATCAAAGTCATTTATAAAAATCACAAAGAGCTGCAGTCCCAGAACTGATCCCTGCGGAACACCATTAGTCACCAAGCTCCAGGCTGAATACTTTCCATCTACTACCACCCTCTGTCTTCTATGGGCCAGCCAATTCTGTAAGCAGACAGCCAGATTTCCCTGTACCTCATGCCTCTTACTTTCTGAATGATGCTACCATGGGTAACCTTATCAAACACCTCGCTAAAATTCCTGTACACCACATCTACTGCTCTACCTTCATCAATGAACCTTTAGAATCGAGAGAAGGAGGTACTTTTTCAGCCAGTGGCTGGTGAATCTGTGGAACAGATGCAGAGGGCTGTGGGGGAGTCATTGAATGTCTTTAAGACAGAGCTATGTTATTGATTAGTAAGGGAAGCAAGAGGATGGGATTAAGTACCATATCAGCCATGATTGAATGGCAGAGCATACTCTCTGGACAGAATGGCCTAATTTGGCTCCTATATCTACGGTCTCACTCAGAAAAAATAATGGCAGATCTGTTGCTGAATATGTACATTAATTCCAGAGGAAAAGAGATCAGCACTTACTGTAAGCATCCAAACAAAAGAATTGCTATAAAGGACTGCACACATAAGGATTCACTTTGCACATTCATTCACTCTAAAATACAAAGATATGCTATATCTGTGCACACCAGGTATAACTGCATATTTTCTATTTGGGTAGCTGATGGGATCACCCCCACAGAAACAGCTTTTTAATGAGACTTTGTATATGTTATCCAAACCAGCCACACTAAGTTGATTTCCTTATATTTGACTCTGGATTTTTTTTTCTTTTGTTCCATCCCTAAGGAATGAATTTAATCAGAAAAATATGTTGCACTAAAAGCTAATTACATTTAACTGGGTTTAACTGCTAATGTACACATGGAAAAATAATTGGAAGATTTCTGCTCATCATCTGAAAATATTAATAATCAAATTGCTGATACCAATTTTTAGAAGTGAGATTGAAAAAGCAATTGCCGAGCAGAATCGGAATTGGTCAAACAAATGCAAAGGCCAGCTTGAACAATAGCCTTTATAAAACAAGTTTGTTTCTAATCAAGCAAGACTCACAAATCAAATTCTACACAAAGGAGCTATCACTTCTTAATGAGTCTTCTCCCTACTCTTTTGAAATAAAGTTAAACAAGTTAGATAGCCCCCAATGGGGCGCTATAACAAAAACAAAATCAAATGCTCAGTAGAAACATATAGAGCTGCAACAGAAGCTTGTCAACATTCAATCAAAATGTCATATCTGGGGTAATAATGCACTCCAAGGTAATGATACACCCAGCCTCTGCATGCCCACTGGTCATGTGGACACTACATTCTCCCGCTTAACAGCAATCTCAGTGCCAACATAAACCTGGAAGAGGGGCAGAAAACTTTGCTCTATGAGCCCATCCACACCTGGTGCCCTGGACGTGAATCTTCCTTCTATCAGCATTCAATCAAATCTCTTCATGACCTAAGAAAATACAGCAGGTGACCTTTTTGCAAAATTTGATTGGTCCCTCACAAGATTAAAAACTAGTTGAGTCCATTAGTTACCATGTAGTCCTAGTTGACTAAATATCAACTCTTGATCATAATTTAATTTGATAATTGGAACCTGTGTGATCACATTTTGAACACACGTGTTATGGACTAGGCCAGATCACTCAAAACACTCTTAAACAGGCAGTCCGGACGGTAACTTTGCTATTTGTTTTGGTTAAGTGTACAGTGAAAATTACCCAGAGTAGGTTAGCTAGTTTGACTACCAGGTTTTAAAGCAGACAATAATTTATTCATAAAATTATGGAATGAAACACAAAGAATAGAATAAAGAACAGCAACAGAACTCAGTCTATCCAAACCAGACTTACTGATGCTGTTCGGAATGTACACAACAATCCCAATAAACACACCCCTTAAACATAGATTAAAACTGAAACAAAAGCTTACAGGTCAAAGATAGAAGGGCAGAAGGAGAATGAGTCGAGCAGCCTGTTTCTACATAGCCCACTGCTGCACTGAACTAACTAACTACAAGAATTCAGCTTTCAGGACTGACCACTCCCCTTTCATTATACGAGTTACTTCTAAAACATGAAAGCTGTGGCCTAAAGTCTCATCTGTTTACGTATAAACAAAAATCCTTCCCAATCCTTTTTCATCTCTGTACCAACCCAGCCAATTCAGAACCCGGACTGTTTTATGACCCCTCTGAAAAAAAATCAAGCATACAGTATTCTTGAGAAAAAGAGCAGCATTTAGAAAAATGGACCAGCTTTGTGACACCTCCTCCTTTAAAAAAAAGAACCATCAATATTCAAAGATGGCATCATTTCAAAAAAAGGTTAGTACTCTAATACACACATATACACTGCACTGACTGTACACATGCAAACATACACAGCCACATTCAAAATTCAGGCCGTGGCACACCTGCCACCAAACGCCTCCTTATCTCATTTGAGTCTCGACAACACATTGGCAATCACGTTTTCTTGACCTGCCGCATGCACAATTGTCAAATTAAATGGCTGCAACCACAAGCTTCATTTAAACAGTGTGGCAGTTTTGTCCTTAAATTTCTCCACAAATGTCAAAGGGTTATGATCAGTGTGCACGATTGTCTCAGATGCATTACACTGAAATGTGGTAATGCTAACACCAAGTTCGAAGTCCCTTTCTCAACTTGATAAACATTCAACTTCCTGGAAAAATATACCCAATGGGTCTTTTATCCCCTCGTCATTCTCCTGCAGGAGCACCACACTGACACCTACATCACTGGCATCGATAGCTACCTTGAAAGGCTTCATGTAATCAGGTGTGGCTAATATTGGGGCAGTGGTTAACACAGTCTTCCGGCTGTCAAATGCCTTTTGACAGTCCACTGTCCACTGAAACGTCTTGCCCTTTTTTAACACTTCGGTGAGTGGAGCAACCACACTGCTAAAATACAGCACAAACTTTCAGTAAAATCCACTCAATCCCAGGAACCGTAGCACTGTTCGACGGTGTGGGAAATTCCCCAATTACTTTCATTTTTGCATCTGGTGGGGCCATTTGTCTGTGTCCAATAACATAGCCCAGGAAGGTGACTTGAGCTTTGGAAAATTCACTTTTAGCTAGGTTTACTATCAAGCCTGCCTTCTGAAGTCGACTGAACAAGTCCAATAAATGCTATAAATGTTGCTTCCATGAGTGACTAAAAATCACCAAGTCATCAACATACACCACACAGTTGGGTAATCCAGCAATTACCTTATTAGTTAGCCTTTGAAATGTTTCTGGAGCATTTTTCGTACCAAATAGTCCATTGAACTGATATAGTCCATTTGGCATTACAAAAGCCAAAGTTGCCTTTGCTCTTTCTGCTGAAGTGACCTGCAGTAGCCTCTGAGAAAATCTAATTTAGAAATGTAAGTTGCTTGTCCCACCTTTTCGACACAGTCTTCCAACTGCAGAATTGGATATGCATCAGTCTTTGTAACAGCATTGACTTTTCAATAATCCACACATAACTGTTGTGGGCGGCATGGTGGTACAGTGGTTATCACTGTTGCCTCACAGCGCCAGAGACCCGGGTTCAATTCCCGCCTCAGGCGACTGACTGTGTGGATTTTGCACATTCTCCCCGTGTCTGCGTGGGTTTCCTCCGGGTGCTCCGGTTTCCTCCCACAATCCAAAAAATGTGCAGGTTAGGCAAATTGGCCATGCTAAATTGCCCATAGTATTAGGTGTAGGGGTAATGGGTCTGGGTGGGTTACGCTTCGGCGGGTCGGTGTGGACTTGTTGGGCCAAAGGGCCTGTTTCCACACTGTAAGTAATATAATCTAAAACCATTGGGTACCATCTGGCTTAGCACCATGTAATCATGATCACCTCCTCCTCTTGCTTTCCTTCCCTGTCAAAATACCTTTTGAGCAGATTCACATGACACACTCTGTGAGATTTCTTCCTGTCTGGAGACCCTATCAAGTAGTTCACCTCACTCAATTTCATCTCAATTTGATAAGGTCCACTAAACCTTGCTTTTAAAGGTTCACCTATTACTGGAAGTAACACTAATAACTTATCCCCAATGGCAAATTTGTGAATTTTTGATTCCTTATCTGTTTCCTGTTTCATTGTGTGCTGTGATACTTTTAAATGCTGTCTAGCCAACTCCCCAGCTCTAGTCATTCTCTAAAATTTGACACATAGTCCAAATGAGTGATCTCTGAATTTTGTCTTATTAATTTCTTCTTAATCAATTTTAATGGTCTTCTTACTTCATGCCCAAAAGTTAATTCAAATGGACTGAATTTGGGCAATTCATTTGGAGCATCTCTGATCGCAAAAATGACAAATGGAACTCACTTACCCCAATCATCTGGATAGTCCTGACTATAAGCCCCTAACATTGTCTTTAGTGTCTGACGCCATCTCTCTAGCGCTCCCTACGATTCTGGATGGTACAGAGTAGATGTGACTTGTTTTATTCCCGAGCTATCTATAACCTCCTTGAATAGTTTGGATGTGACGTTTGACCCTTTATCTGATTGTATTCTATTAGTAGTCCGTATCTAGTAAAAACTTTGAGTAATTCTTCTCCAACCCTTTTAGCTGTGATATTGCATAATGGGAAATCTAGTCGATACATCCATTATTGTTAATAAATACTTATTCCCACTTTTTGTTTGAGGCAGGGGACTTACGCAAAAGACTCTCGGCGGCTGAAAGAGCCATTGCTATCCCAAGCTTTGTCTACCCAATCAAACCAACACCCGAAATAGAGACACTCACTGTTTAAATCCCCCAAAGAACCCCCAATCTGTTATGGATGAGACCAGACCATTCAAAACATTCTTAAACAGGCAGCCCAGATGATAACTTTGCTATTGTTTTGGTGAGTGTACAGTGAAAATTAACCGGAGTAAGTTAGCTAGGTTGAGTACCAGGTTTTAAAACAGACAAAAATGTATTCATAAAATTCCAATATGAAACATATAGAACAGAAAAAGAGTACCTACAGAACTCAGTCTATCCAAATAAGACTCAATGATGCTGTTCGGAATGTACACAACAATCCCAATAAACACACCCCTTAAACATAGAATAAAACTGAAACAGAGGCTTACAGGTCAAAGTTAGAAGGGCAGAAGGAGAGAGAGTCTAGCAGCCTGTTTCTACATAGCCCACTGCTGCACTGAACTAACATCAAGAATTCAGCTTTCAGGACTGACCTCTCTCGTTATATGGGTTACTTCTAAAATATGAAAGCTGTGGCCTAAAGTCTCATCTATTTACAAATAAACAAAAAGGCCTCCCAATACCCTTTTTATCTCTATACTAATCCAGCCCCCGATTCAGAGCCCGGATTGTTTTACGACCCCTTTGAAAAAAAATCAAGGACACAGTACCCTTGAGAAAAAGAACAGCTTTTAGAAAAAGGGACCAGCTTTGTGACACACGACCACTGATAAATAATTTATAATGTTTTCCCAATTGCACTTCTTTGAAATTGCAAAGAAACACATGTAATCAGAGAGTGCGTCTATGTGGACACATGAGGTGAATAAACCAAGTTACTTAAATGATTCTTCATATATTATGCCATTTGGATGGGAAAGGGTTGTTGGAGCCCAGATAACAAATTAGCAATAACAGGAGACAGATCCAGATGAACAAAGCTGATGGGTCAAGGTTATGGTCCTTCCGAGGAAGTGCAAAAATCACATAGAGAGAGAAATCTTGCCTCCCGTGAAGCAAAATGAGTGGGGGATTCTTTGGTTATTCAGATCAAAAACTTGCTGTATTGTTTTTTATTTAACCTATTTTTCCTAACCAACCTGTTCAGAAATACTATTACACACCTCAGGAGCGGGTAGAACTTGAAGGTAGGTCTTATAGTTCAGAGGTATGGACACTACCTCTCTGCAACAAGAGGGCCCTTCATATTCTATTGTACTACCTCGGAGACAGCTATCCTGATAATGGGACCAAATGAAGGAAACAAATGGCTTAAGAAATCATGACATTCACATCTAAGCAATGTTCCAATCATTACATGTTGCAAGTATGATTGAATTACAAGATTTCAATTTTGACAATAAATAGTGATGTAAGAATAAAGAATTCATTTTAACTTTAATTTTTGGACCTAAGTCAGTTTAAAAAAAAATCAAATGATTTAATAGCCTTGAATAATTACAAGATCCATTCCATTTACAAGCATGGTTTCACTGAATTCATTAAGACTAGCCTAAGAAATACAAAATAAATGATACTTATTAAGGTAGTGGATTCAGTCAATTCTTAATTAAATAAAAGCAAAATACTGCAGAAAGCTTACAGAAACTTACAACATACATAGCACTGGAAAACTATATGCAGTGTATGTCAAACAAGGTCAGAAATCAGACGACACCAAGTTATAGTCTGACAGGTTTATTTGAAATCACAAGATTTCGGAGTGTTGCCCCTTCAACAGATGACTATAACCTGATGTCATCTGACTTCTGACCTTGTCCACCCCGTCCAACACTGGCACCTCCACATCATGCATAGTGATAATTAGTGTGCATTCCGTTGATATAGTCTTGAGTAACGAAACTCAAAAGAGGATTAAGCAACCTTAAAACTAATCACACACAATTATACATTGTAATTCAAACAAAACATTTAGCAATAAGGTATGGCTTTTCTCTCTTAATCACTAAAAATTAAAGCTAAGCCAAAGTAGAACAAAGCATTTATTTTCTTTATTCCCACTTTACACAATAAGCCTTTTCAATGTTCCCCTTATAATGACGAGGCCAGGTATTAATAAGGATTTGATGATGTGATTTGATGCAAATTCCACCATGACGTGAAAGGATGTGAACTTGCTCATGCAACCTTTAACAGTTGCAAATTCTCATTCTGTAATGTGAAAACACCTGCAGCAGGACACTCCTGTTACACTGACTACAAGTAGTCAGAATATAATTTAATTCCTCACTTACTTAATCAGTTCAAATTATTGAAAAAATAGTTCAATCCTATAAGCTAAAGTCTCTTTCTCACTGCAGAGATAAAATATCATTTATTATTTGTGTAGTTGCTTGTGGTTTTGCAGCTGCCAAGCAACAATATTGGGTTGATTCTGTTTCTGAATAAGTAAAGATTTTTGTTAGAAATGGCATTGTGTAGACTACTATTTCAAAATAGCTTGCCCATACAAGAGTAATAGGGGCAACAGTGGGAAGATACAAATTCAGTGTACTGTTCAATTCACTTTCTTCTCTGAGTCACACAGTGTGCTGAGATACTGAAAATGAAAATGAAACGTCATCAGTGTCCTGGCTACTGACATGGACCAGTGATTGCAACGGTCTCCTAGTTGCAGACTGCCCCTTGTCACAATGCCAAAACTTGTGTGTATCAAGTTAAGACAAATCATTTGTGAGCTGACAGTAGCTGAAACTCTCTGCACATTTGTCACAACAAACATGTTTTATTCAGCCAATCCAGAAAAAAAAATGGCTCGGATTTTGCAACCTGCAGTGAAGGGGGATGCTCACCACTGACCTCAAAAAATTGTCCACAAAAATTTAGTAAACTCCAGCTTATTAGTTTCTTTTGAGATGATGTGCCTTTGAATTTGTTGCCATCTTTGATATGTAACAACTTTATAGACAGCAAATTGGTCAATTGACCAATCACAGACTGCAAATTAGGAAGTAAATCAGGTTTCATAGTTAACATTTCAATCATTTTATAGAGAGCAAACTAAAGTTTGGAATTGAATTGGAAGATAAAATTTCATCTATGAAGTTATACAATGTTTTGTGTTTTGCAAAATAATGGAACTTTTAAATGTTCTCCTAAGGGGATGAGACTGCACACTTGTAAAAAATTGCTCATTAGTAGTCATTATATTGTTCATCATTAAAAACTCATTTACTCTTCATTCAACGTGCCTTTTCAATAAATTACCCACTGAGGGTCATGTCAGTTTGCTGATCCTGTACTTATTGCATTTGCAAAGAAGCATCAGTGTATCCTGTGAAGAATAGAATATCACTGTCAACAATTTCCAGATTTCTATTTTTACCTGTGCATGTGTGGGTGCCAAAGATTGCTGTCACCATAATGACAGTAAGCACCAGCATTTTACTGCCATTTTCAGTGCACATTTAGGCCATTGAAAGAGTCTACTACATTACTTATCTAAGAAGATGAAATGAGGTAAGAAGATTTATTCCAATCTGAGCTTGAAAAATGACTGGTAAAACTAACATAATCACACATGTTACTAAATCCTGCACCGGATATATTGTGATTTTCTCTTTGCAGTCATTTCAAAGTCTTAGTTAATTCCAATTCCTTTATGCAAATCCATGTCTAATGTGCAATTATTCATATGCATCGCCAACATCCCCTGTTATGCCTCAGGGAATTGGAATAGGCTGAGTGTTGTGTCACTGAGCACAGCGTTTGTTTGTGCACTCATGTTTTGTTGATTCTTTTTGCGTTGGAGTCTCACGGGCTCTTTTCCTATTCATCATTGCAATATAAATAGTGAAGTTTGAAATCCCACACACAAACACATCAGCAGTAGGGATAGCGGAGGTGGAGCAAATCAGCTTCTGAATCCCAATGGATCTTTATTGAGCTTTCTACATTTCCAAAACAATATTTATTTTATTCATTCACGGTATGTGACTAGACTAGCATTTATTGCCCATCCTTAATTGCCCAGAGGGCAGTTAGGAGTTAACCACCCTGCTTGTGGGTCTAAAGTCACATGTAACCCAGACCAGGTAAGGATGGCAGTTTCTTTCTCTAAAGGGATTAGTGAACATGGCTTATTTTCCCCCAACAATTAACAACAGGTCCAGTGACTTGAAGGTGCTAGTGTTGGACTCGGGTGGACAATGTTAATAATCACACAACACTAGGTTATAGTCCAACAGGGTTATTTGGAAGCATTAGCTTTCGGAGCGCTGCTCCTTCATCAGGTGATTGTGGAGCTTAGTGCTGCCCAATCGACCTGTTGGACAACAACAGTTTCAGGTTCATCATTAGACTTTTACTTCTGGGTTTTCTTTTTACTGAATGCAAATTCCACCATGGCAGGATTCAAATCCAGATCCCCAGAACATTAGAGCTGAAAATGTGTTGCTGGAAAAGCGCAGCAGGTCAGGCAGCATCCAAGGAGCAGGACAATCAATGTTTCGGGTATGAGCCCTTCTTCAGGAATGAGGCCAGTGTGCCAAGCAGGCTAAGATAAAAGGTAGGGAGGAGGGACTTGGGGGAGGGGCATTGGAAATGCGATAGGTGGAAGGAGGTTAAGGTGAGGGTGGTAGGCCGGAGTGGGGGTGGGGGCGGAGAGGTCAGGAAGAAGATTGCAGGTTAGGAAGGCGGTGCTGAGTTCGAGGGTTGGGACTCAGACAAGATGGGGGGAGGGGAAATGAGGAAACTGGAGAAATCTGAGTTCATTCCTTGTGGTTGGAGGGTTCCCAGGCGGAAGATGAGATGCCCTTCCTCCAGCCGTCATGTTGCTATGGTCTGGCGATGGAGGAGTCCAAGGACCTGCATGTCCTTGGTGGAGTGGGAGGGGGAGTTGAAGTGTTGAGCCACGGGGTGGTTGGGTTGGTTGGTCCGGGTGTCCCAGAGGTGTTCTCAAGTAGGCGGCCTGTCTCCCCAATAAAGAGGAGGCCACATCGGGTGCAGCGGATGCAGTAAAAGATGTGTGTGGAGGTGCAGGTGAATTTGTGGCGGATATGGAAGGATCCCTTGGGGCCTTGGAGGGAAGTAAGGGGGGAGGTGTGGGCGCATGCTTTGCATTTCTTGCGGTTGCAGGGGAAGGTGCCGGGAGTGGGGGTTGGGTTGGTGGGGCGTGTGGACCTGACAAGGGAATCACGGAGGGAAAGACCCATGCCTGAAACGTCGATTCTCCTGCTCCTTGGATGCTGCCTGACCTGCTGCGCTTTTCCAGCAACACATTTTCAGCTCTGATCTCCAGCATCTGCAGTCCTCACTTTCCCACAGAACATTAGCCTAGAACTAATACCCGAGTGATAATACCAATAGGCCACTACATCTCCCGTTGTCTAAGAAGTCTAGAAACACACCACCCCATGTGACTTGACAGCTGATTTTCTTGGACATTGGCAATTGCTTAATTAATTTTCTAAGCCAAATTTTCATCCAACTATTCACATTGCATGGTGATCTGGGATGGAATACCTTTAATTTGTCAGGCAAGTTAATGGGGAGAATCCAACCATCTTTTTCTCTCCTCATAAATATTCATCTTTTACAGCTCTCACATCATCAAAAATCATTGGTCCACATGCAAATGTCCTTCAGGGAAGGAAATCTGCCATCCCTACCCAGTTTGGCCTATGTGTAACTACCCTCCAAAATTACTTAGAAAGCCAATCAGCTCAAAGACAATTAAGGCTGGGCAACAACTGTTGGTCATGCCAGTGACTCTCTCATCCCATGTAAGAAAGAAATAACTTTAGTGGAAAGCCAACCTTGATGTAAAGTGCTTGATGCTCAATAGGCAACACATTTGATGAATAGGTTGGGAACATCAGTAGGATTTTACAATTCACAATTTTAACAGAAAATGTGGGAAATACTCAGCAAGCCACGAAGATTATATGAAGGGAGAAACAGTTAATATTTCAAGTCAATGATCTTTTAACAAAACACTTTTAATGTCAAACAAGATGGAGATCTGAGTGGCAGACCAAGAGATTTTTTAGATATAGTCTAGGCAGCTGAACCAATAACAGAGGTAAGACAAAGAGTGAGATGACATTGTTGTGCGCAATATTCTGATGCTTAGTTAGCCAGGAATTGAAGTGAAGAATACAAGTAGGATCTGCATGTGTCACCTACCATTCTGTCAATGCATTGTTAAAAAAAAGACATCTCTAATCTCTTCCAGGCACAAAAACCTCTGAAATCTCTCTGCTCTTCAAATTCAAGCCTTTGATCATCTCCAACATTCCTTATTCCTTAATTGATGACCTTCATCTGCCAAGACCCTGGGCTCTGAAAATCCTTCCCTAAATCTCTTCATTTCCCTCCCTCTCTTTCCTCCTTTAAGACCCCATTAAAACTTAATTTGTTGAGTAAGTTTCTGGTCATTTGCCCAAATATCTCCTTACTCA
The DNA here is from genome assembly GCF_004010195.1 of Chiloscyllium plagiosum. Taxonomy (NCBI): domain Eukaryota; kingdom Metazoa; phylum Chordata; class Chondrichthyes; order Orectolobiformes; family Hemiscylliidae; genus Chiloscyllium; species Chiloscyllium plagiosum. Next base: position 13,486,563 of record NC_057742.1, read on the forward strand.
GTATCAAATTTTGCTTCATAACACTCCTGTGAAGCACCATGGGATATTTTACAATGCTAACATTGCTTTATTGCTATAATGTTGTTATGGGTGGCACAGTGCCTCACAGTGCCAGGTGCCTGGATTTGATTCCATCCTTGGGTGAATATTGGTGTGACATTCTCCCAGCTTGGATTTCCTCCAGTTTCCAGCTCTGGTTTCCTCCCACACGCTAAATATGTGCAGGTTAGATGGATTGGCCACGCTAATTTGGTCATAGTGTCCAGGAATGTGTGGGTTAGGTGGATTAACGATGGGAAATGTAGGGTTACGGGGATAGGTAACCCCTGGGTCTGGGTATGATGTTCTTCAGAGGGTCAGTGAGGACTCAATGGGTTGAATGGCCTGCTTCCACACCGTAAGGATTTTATACTAATTCAACTTGTTGCTGATCACTGTAATGCTGTCCTAAGTTAGCTTTAAAAGACATTTGGTCCGGGATATGGATAGGAAAAGTTTAGAGGACTAAACACAGGCAAATGGGACTAGTTCTGTTTAGAAACCTGGTCAACAACAGTGAGTTGAGCCAAACGGCCTGTTTTTATGCAGCATGAACCTAAGTCAAACACTTTCAAAAATTGACTGGAGGCAGATGTTCACAAGTAATGGGACAGCTGGAAAATGGGAAGCCTTCAAAAATGAGATAACAGGCGTGCAGACTATGTTCCTGATAGGGTGAAGGGCAAGGCCAGTAGGTGTGGGGAATGCTGGATGATGAGAGAAATTGAGGTTTTGGTCAAGAATAAGAAGGAAGCTTATGTCAAGTACAGACAGCAGATATCAAGTGAATCCTTAGAAGAGTATAATGGCAGTAGGAATATACCTAAGAGGGGAATCAGGTGGGCAAAAAGGGGACATGAGATAGTTTTGGCAAATGGGGTTAAGGAGAATCCAAAGAGATTCCACAAGTATATAAAGGAGAAAAGAGTAACCAGGGAGAGAATAGGGCCCGTTAAAGATCAGCAAGGACTTCTATGTGTAGAACCACAGATGGGGGAGACACTAAGCAAGTATTTTGCATCAGTGTTTACTGTAGAGAAGGATATCAAAAATAGAGAACGAGGGGAAATAAATAGTGACCTCTTTAAAAATGTCCATATTACAGAGGAGAAGGTGCTGGACGTCTTAAAATGCATAAAGGTGGAAAAGTCCCCAGGACCTAATCAGGTGTCCCCTAAAACTCTGTGGGAAGCTAGGGAAGAGATTGCTGGGCCCTTGCTGAGATATTTGTATCATCGATAGTCACAGGTGAGGTGCTGGAAGATTGGAGGTTGGCTAACATGGTTTCCACTATTTAAGAAAGGTGGGAAGGAAAAGCCAGGGAACTATAGATGAGTGAGCCTGACATCAGTGGTGGGTAAGTCATTGGAGGGAATTCTTAGGGACAGGATTTACATATATTTGGAAAGGCAAGGACTGATCAGGCATAGCCAACATGGCTCTGTGCATGGGAAATCATGTCTCACTAACTTGATTGAATTTTTTGAAGAAGTAGCAAAGAGGATTGATGAGGGAAGAGTGGTGGACGTGACCAATATGGACTTCAGTAAGGCGTTTGACAAGGTTCCTCATGGTAGACTGGTTAGCAAGATTAGATGACATGGAATACAGGGAGAACTAGCCATTTGGATACAGAACTGGCTGAAAGGTAGAGGACAGAGGGTGGTGATGGAAGATTGTTTTTTGGACTAGAGGCTTGTGACCAGTGATGTGCCACAAGGCTCAGTGCTAGAGGGCATAGGTTTAAGGTGAGGGGGGAAAGATTTAAAAGGGATCCTCGGGACAACATTTTCACGCAGAGGGTGGTATGTGTATGGAATGAACTGCCAGTGGAAGTGCTGGAGGCTGGCACAATTATAACAGTTAAAAAACATCTGGATAAAAAACATGAATAGACAGGGTTTTGAGAGAGATGGGCCAAATGCTGACAGGAATTTGTTTTTTTTTAGGATATCTGGTCGGCATGGTTAAGTTGGGCTGAAGGGTCTGTTTCTGTGCTATATACCAGTCGTTCTGCTATTACACGACAGTTGCTTTCCTCTGCAACCTCGCGCTCTAGACAATTGCTATATCCATTCAGTAGAAAGTTTGCATTATCCAAACAATGTCTACAATTTGTCAATTGCATTATAGTCAATGTGTGATGACAAAATGCACATTAAACCAGAATGACCTGTATCTCCAAACCCTATGACTTTTGACATTTGGCTTTTGTTCATTCAGTAAACCATCCATAGGGATATTCCTATCATTGTTGCACTTAGCAGCTACTATTGGAATGTTGAGAGCATATAGAGGATTCATAGGTATAACAGAGAAGGACAAAACCTATTCAGGCCATCACATCCTCCATGTGAGGACGTCGATCTCCAAATATGGAATTAAAAGAGAAACTTTAGTACTTGCCAGATCTCAAATACGGCTGTAATAAAGTAACCATCAATTCCTATTCAAGATTTTTCATGGCATTTCATCAACTTTGGAATTCTGACTGCTTATATAATCTTGAATTTGGATAGTAGGATGTCTACTTAAACTAATCTTGTTCTGGCAACCTCAGGCTGAGAACAAATAAGTAGAGAATAATGGCAAAAAATAGTTTTCCATTGATATACAATACTGCTCTGATAATATCTAAGATTCATCAGGATAGATGAGTAAGAGGGTTAGTTTCTTGACTCACATCTTAATAATGTGTAATAAGATGTGTTATTTCAGATTCTAGACAATGTTATCTTAAAACTGAGAGATACAATAACAGGATAAATGTAACTGGGTAACTGCAATAAGCCTTAACATTTCTACTTAACTTATTCGCACTGTGTGTCTCACATATCCTTCATTAAAGCTGAACCATTCATTGTTTGCTAAGTCCAGGGAACATGTGTTGTTCTAGACTGGAAATGAGTCAGACAGAACTCTTTAATCTCCTCACCTTACCCCCAGTAAGCAAAGTGGTTTTAATTTTTAATTCTTTTCTTCCTCATTTGAAACAGGCTGTCAAATGTTTTCCCAAACCCCTTTGTGAAATCAAATTTTAAAGTCGCTGTACAGACATTGGTTAGACTACTTTTGGAATACATGTCTTTCTGGTGTAACGTGCGTTTAGTCAACACGAATTGGCTAAAGTATGATTGACGATTTGTGGATGTTGGTTTGGATAATGAAAATGTTTTACTGAACGGGTCTAGAGATTTCCTTTAGCGATCCTCGACAGTGCAACTTTCCTTAGTGTGAGGTTGCAGAGCAATGCAACTGTCGCATTACAGCAGAACAACCTGTACTGCATTCAAATCTGGCCACCCTGCTATAGGAAAGAGCTAGTGAACTTGAAAGGGTTAAGAAAGATTTACAAGGATGTTGCCAGGGTTGGAGGATTTAAGCTATTGGGACAGGCTGAATAGGCTTGGGCTGTTTTCTCTGGAACGTTAGAGGCTGAGGGGTTATTGAGGTTTATAAAATCGTGAGAGAATAGATAGAGTGAATAGCAAGGTCTTTTCACCAAGGTAGGGGAGTTCAAAACTGGAGGGCATAGGTTTAGGGTGAGAGGGGCAAGATTTAAAAAAGACCTAAAGGGCAACATTTTCACACAGAGGGTGGTGCATGTATGGAATGAGCTGTCAAAGGAAGTGACGGAGGCTGTTACAATTACAAATTTAAAACACATCTGGATGGGTAAATGAATAGGAAGGATTTAGAGGGTTTATGGGCCAAATGCTGGCAAATGGGACTAGATTAATTTAGGATATCTGGTTGGCATAGGTGAGTTGGACTGAAGGGTCTGTTTCTGTGCTGTATGTCTCTATGACTCGATGATAGCAAAATCCTTTTAGGGTTAAATCAGAATTATGATTTGGTTCTGCATTCAGACTCGAGTGTAAAGGAATGATTATTGCAACACGTTCACGCACAAGCACAAAAGGACAAAATAAACAAAGAAAAAATGATAAGAAAAGAGTTTACTAGAATAACATAGAATAACATAAAGATATTAATTCACTTGCATGCCAGGATCCAGTAAGTTAACAACCAGAAGATTCTTTCCCATAATAACTCAGATTCAGATGGATTCAGCTATCTCAAAGTCAGGAGCTGCAGGATTCCTTTTCATTGTGACAAAGGCATATCAATATGAGGTTGGTGCACAGCGACTTGGTCCACTTTTCAGGTGATGACAGAAATTTCAAGAGAAACAGGGAAATTTAGATTTGAGGCAGAGTTAGCTATCAGCCTGAGGTATGGCTGTGTATTACCAACTGGTTAGATTCTTAACAGAGTCAATGTTATCAGCAGCCTGAAGAGGGTGCAATGAAGCTTTTCAGGTACAAGGATAGTTTTCATTACGTGTCATGATGATTACAGTGTTCGTTTCACCGCAGTTAGTTTTGATCTCTCTGGTCAAGGGTTCATTGCTCACTTTTGGAGCTATCTGGGATTATTAGCATCTCCCCAAGAATAACACGAAGAACACCGACTGGGGAGACACACTAGCTGCTGTGTTTTTGTGTTTGTTGATTGCAATGTTCACCCAATGAAAGGTGTGTGTTCCAGAAGGACAGTATCTAACTGCTCTAATTACTATTGGAACTTTCCGGAACTCCTCTCAACTCACATCATATGATTGAAGTCAGCCATGTTTCATGGCCAGCAAAGTTCATTAAAAACATTGTTTTAAAAACAATTTATAATGTCTGTCATGACTTGTGGATGACTTGGAGTGCCGGTACTGGACTGGGGTGGAAAAAGTTAAAAATCACAAAACACCAGGTTATCGTCCAACAGGTTTATTTAGAAGCACTAGTTTTTGGAGCACCATTGCTTCATCACGTGGTGATGGAGGCTAAGATCATGCTCACAGAATCTATAGCCAAAGAGTCCAACCACCTGATGAAGAAGCAGCACTCCGAAAGCTAGTGCTTCCAAATAAACCTGGACTATAACCTGGTGTTGTGTGATTTTTAACTTTCTCAAGATAGCTCAGCTTTTTAAGCAATAGGTGTGAAGTCAGTCTGTGTCCCAATGCTATGTCAGCCTGACATACCCTCTGCACAGTTTTACAGAGTTTTACATGGATTCATGCAGTTTTTGAGCAAAATAAAATGGAATTCTGAAAAACCAAATTCACCCCATAAGCTTAAATGTGTGCACTGTGGGAATGATAGATTGAGTGTGCATGTGTGTGTATGTGTGAGTGTATGTAATACAGTGTGTGTATATGTGTGTGTGGGTAAGCTTGGTTAAGTGTGAGTGTGATGGGGTATGAGGGAGGGTCTATGTGGGTGCGTGAGTACATAGGAGTGTCTCTGTGTGTGAGAGAGACAGAAGAGAGAAGGGAGTTAGGCTGGAAGCTAAAAGCTAGGACGGACAGAGTCGTCATCTCTGGGTTGTTGCCGGTGCCACGTGACAGTGAGGCAAGGAATAGGGAGAGAGTGCAGTTGAACACGTGGCTGCAAGGATGGTGTAGGAGGGAGGGCTTCAGGTATTTGGACGATTGGACTGCATTCTGGGGAAGGTGGGACCTGTACAAGCAGGATGGGTTTCACCTGAACCAGAAGGGCACCAATATCCTGGGAGGTAGGTTTGCTAGCACTCTTCGGGGGGATTTAAACTAATTTGACAGGGGGATGGGATCCGGACTTGTAGTCCAACAAGTATGTTAGCTGTTTTTCAGGGTGTCCAAGAATGTAGTGAGGCTGTGGAGAAGGTAGCACTGACAGGGAAAACTTGCGGACACAGAGATGGACTCAAGTGTGTATACTTCAACGCAAGGAGTATCAGAAATAAGGTGGGTGAACTTAAGGCGTGGATCGGTACTTGGGACTACGATGTTGTGGCCATCACAGAAACCCCCCCTAATCTTGTTTCAGTAATATTAGGGGGGGTGGTAAAAAAGGAGAGGTGGGTGGCATTGCTAATTAGAAATGGTATAACGGCTGCAGAAAGGCAGTTCAAGGGGGATCTGCCTTTGAAGGTAGTATGGGCTGAAGTCAGAAATAGGAAATGAGCAGTCACCTTGTTGGGTGTTTACTATAGGCCCCCCAATAGCAGCAGAGATGTGGAGAAACAGATTGGGAAACAGATTTTGGAAAGGTGCAGAAGCCACAGGGTAGTAGTCATGGGCGATTTCAACTTCCCAAATATTGATTGGAAACTGTTTAGATCAAGTAGATTGGACAGGATGGTGTTTGTGCAGTGTGTCCAGGAAGCTTTTCTAACACAGTATGTAGATTGTCCGACCAGAGGGGAGGCCATATTGCATTTGGTACTCGTAAATGAACCGGGACAAGTGATGGGCTTGATAGTGGGTGAACATTTTGGTGATGGTGACCACAATTCTGTAACTTTCACCTTGGTTATGGAGAGAGATAGGTGCGTGCAACAGAGTAGGTTTTACAATTGGGGGAAAGGTAATTACGATGCTGTAAGACAGGATCTGAGGAGCATAAGTTGGGAGCATAGGCTGGCAGGGAAGGATGTCGTGGAAATGTGGAACTTCTTCAAGGAACAGATACGACGTGTCCTTGATACGTATGTACCCTGGTAAGACTTTTGTTGCACTCTTTCATAGCCACAAAATCCTTCCTGCGATAGGAGACCAAAACTGCATACAAGACCATATACAACTGCAGAAAGACATCCCTACTCCTGTACATGAATTTTCTTGCTATAATGGCCAACATACCATTTGCCTTCTTCACTGCCTGCTGCGCTGCCATGCTTTCAGTGACTAATGTACAAGGATACCCAGGTGGTGTTGCAACTTCCCCTTTACTAATTAATTGCCATTCCAGTGATAATCTGCAGTCCTGCTTTTTCTCCCAAATTGGGTAACCTCACATTTATTTACATAAAACTTTGTTGGGCATACATTTGCTCTGCAAACCTCCTCCTCTATTTTTCTCATAAGCCTATTTACACAAATAGTGTAATCACAACCTTTTTACTTCCCAAAGCCAACCAAATGGATTTTCTCCTTACTCCAGTAAAAAAAATTATTTCCCAACATTCAATTGTTCTCTAATCTGTTCTGCAAACACATTTTCCTATGTTTTCTTGGCTATCTTTTCTGAACATTTTCGGTATTCTAGAACTGAATTTTACTGGACACCATATTCTCCTGGCCAATATGTTAGTCAGGAGGCTGCTGACAAGGTGTTCTCAGCCCTGCAGTCATTTAGGCCTGAGGGTTAGCTCAGGCCAAGATATTCACACTCATCTGAGGAGGACGGTTCACTTTATAAAGCTGCCATTCCTGAAGAAGGGCTCATGCCCGAAACGTCGATTCTCCTGCTCCTTGGATGCTGCCTGACCTGCTGCGCTTTTCCAGCAACACATTTTCAGCTGCCAACCAATCAAATTGACTGGTAACTCTGTAGTCCCAGAAACACCAGTTTTAAACAGTGGTCACTGACTGGTAGACCCCATTGAGGGATGTGACAGTGCAGTGCCAGATATGAGACGCCAGTGAGCAAGTTCAATGGGGCATGATCTTGAGTCAGGCACAGGGGATTTTCAAAAGAATTTCACCATTAATTTGCCTTACAACAGCTTACTTAATTTTTATTTAGAAAACAAATGGGCTGCCTAATTCATTTTGTTCAGTCATGGGATGTGGGTATCACTGCCTTAGGCCAACATTTATTTCCCATGCCTAATTGCCCTTGAGTGGCTTGCTTGACTATTTCAGAAGACAGTTAAAAATCAACCATAATACTGTGGGTCTGGAGTTACCCATAGACCAGACCAGGTAAGGACAGCAGATTTCTGTCACAAAAGGTGGATTTTTATGACAATCAACAGTGGTTACATGTTCGCCATTATGTTTACTTTTAATTCCAGATACAAATTTCAATATCTGGCATGGGGGGGGGGGATTTCAAACCCACATCCCCAGAGTATTTTTCAGGGCTCTAAATGACTAGCCCAATGGCATAACTACTATGCCACCACCTTACTTCCTCAGCTGCCCTCTCTTGCGAATAAAATGATGACAGGGTTGGAATGAAGCTCTGGCCATGTAAAGGCCTCAATATGCCACAAGGTTGAATGGACTGCCTGATGTTTGCCTGGAATGGAGAATAGGTCGTACGAGGATAGGTTGAGAGTGCTAGGCCTTTTCTCATTGGAACGGCGAAGGATGAGGGGTGACTTGATAGAGGTTTATAAGATGATCAGAGGAATAGATAGAGTAGACAGTCAGAGACTTTTTCCCCGGGTACAACAGAGTGTTACAAGGGGACATAAATTTAAGGTGAAGGGTGGAAGGTATAGGGGGATGTCAGGGGTAGGTTCTTTACCCAGAGAGTGGTGGGGGCATGGAATGCGCTGCCTGTGGGAGTGGCAGAGTCAGAATCATTGGTGACCTTTAAGCGGCAATTGGATAGGTACATGGATAGGTGCTTAAGCTAGGACAAATGTTCGGCACAACATCGTGGGCTGAAGGGCCTGTTCTGTGCTGTATTGTTCTATGTTCTATGGTCTAGAGAGAGAGAGAGAGAGAGAGAGTGTGTATCGTGCAGTGGGATCACCTGTAGTATGACATAAACCCAGGGTCCTGTTGAGGCCATTCCCATGGATACCGAACTTTGCTATCAGCTTCTGCTCAGCCACTCTGCGTTGTTGCTTGTCCAAAAGCCCATCCTTGACTATAAATTATGTCAGCATAATCTTAACCTCCACAACCAACTGATAAGGAGCGGTGCTCAGAAAGCTAGTGCTTCCAAACAAACCTGTTGGACTCTAACCTGGTGTTGTGTGATTTTTAACAATGTCTTGTGGATGTGACAGTAAAAGGAAGTGAAATATTAATCAATGGAAAATGGAAAAGAGATATGTTCTGCAGACATTAGAGATATTATGACTCTAAAAGAAATGAATGGTATGTCTTTGCTTCTGTTTCTTTTGTCTAAGAATTGGTCCAAAGTGATATTAATCATGGCTGCAGGTTAATCTGTCTTCATTTCTGGGACTGGAAAAACAGGAAGGCAAAATGGGAAAGAAAATTAGTGAAAAATGTGGTGCGGATCCTAATAAAAAATGAAATATACTCTCAAAAAGAACAGATTAAATGTAATAGTCAATTCTCTTGTAAATGAGAGGTGCAGCAATTCGAGCTAGAATAGAGATGAAGAATTCGCAACAACCTTCAGCCAGAAGTAGATGATCCACCTTGGCCTTCTCCAGAGGTCCCCAGCTTCACAATCCTTAACAAAGTCGACTAACTCCATATAACATCAAGAAATAGCGTGAAGTACTGGATACTGCAAGGGCTATGGGTTCTGTCAACATTTCAGTAATAGTACTGAGAACTGTGCTTCAGATCTTGCCACTTCCCTAGCCAAGCTGCTCCAGTACAGCTTCAACACTGGTATCTCCCTGACAATTGCCAAGCTATGTCCATACACAAAAAGCAGGAGCAATTCAACTCAACCAAGTTCTGCCCCATCAGTCTACACTTGATCATCAGTAAAGTGATGGAAGGTGTCTTCACCAAAGCTATTAAGCAGCACCTGCTTAGCAATAACCTGCTTACTAATGCTCTGTTTAGGTTCAGCCAGGTCCACTCAGCTCCTGACCTCATTGCAGCCTTGGTCCAATCATGGAGAAAAATAGTTGAGTTCCAAAGGTGAAGTGAGAGTGCCATCAGTTAATGGTGTTAGTATCAAGGAGCTTGAGCAAAACTGGAGTCAATGGGAACCGGGAGAAAATTTTCTCCTGTTTGGAGTTATACCTAGCAGATAGGAAGATGGTTATGGTTGTTAGAGGTCAATTATTTCAACTCCAGGATATCTCTTCAGGAGTTCCTCAGGGTAATGTCTTAGGCCCAACCATCTTCAGCTGCTTCATCAATTACCTTCCCTCTATTATAAGGTCAGAAGTGGGTATATTTGCTTATGGATTGTACAATATTCAGCACTGTTCAGACTGAAGCAGTCTGTGTCCAAATACAGCAAGACCTGGACAAAGATTCAGGTAACAAGTAGTAAGTTACAGTTACATCATCCAAGTGCCAGACAATGATTATCTCTGCGAGAGAATCTAAATAATACCCCTTCAAATTCAATGGCATTATCATCACTGAATCCCACACAATCAACATCCTGGGTGTTACCTTTGTTTGGAAGCTAAAATGGACTAGTTATGTAAATACTGTGTCTACAACCACAGGTCAGGGGCTAGGAATCCTGCAGTGAGTAACTCACCTCTGACTCCCCCGAGCATGTATCAGAGGTGTGATGGAATACTTTCCACTTGCCTGGAAACAATGCAGTTCAAACAATCTTCAACAGCTTGACACCATCCAAGCAAAACAGCATTCTTGATTGGTACCACATCCATAAACAGTCACCCTCTCCATCACCAATACCCAGTATGGGCAGTGTGTACTATCTACAAGATAATATCACCTGCATGATCCTCTCCAAGCCAATCATTATGCTTACTGGGAAATATATCTTGTTCCTTCAGTGTCATTGGGTCAAAATTCTGGAAATTCACCTCTAACTGCATTGTTGGTCTAACCTAGAACAAAAAGGCCTGCAGCAACTTAAGAAGGCAGCTCACCACCACCTTCTCAAGGTTAGATTAGATTCCCTACAGGATGGAAACAGGCCCTTTCGCCCAATGAGTCCATACCAACCCTCCAAAGAGTAACCTACCCAGACCCATTCCTCATATTCACCCCTAACTATGGGCAATTTAGCATGGCCAATTCACCTAGCCTTCACCTCTTTGGATTGTGGGAGGAAACCTGAGCACCCAGCAGAAACTCACACAGTCATAGGGAGAATGTGCAAACTCCACACAGACAGTCACCCAAGGCAGGAATTGAACCTGGATCCCTGGCAGTGCTGACCACTGTGTCACCATGCTGTCCCAAGAGCAGCTAGTTTAATGCAATGAATGCTGGCCCAGCTTGCGATACCCACATCCCATGAATGAACAAAAAACATTTAATTTGCGGGGCATTTTTAATCCTGAGTGTACAAATATTGAATGTGATTGGCATAAATAATTACTCTTCCCTTTTTATAATTTAGATCTAACTGGTCATACCTCTGCACATGCAGAGCTGGCCTAAATTAAAAAGCCAAATAATAATGAAGTTGTAGTGTTAAATTTAGCGTATAGTCAGAGTGAAACTACAGTTCCAATTACAACATGCCTGGTTTGCTTTTCCCATTGATTCATGCACAGTTTCAGATTCAAATTCCAGCCAGATCAAGAAGAGATATTAATATTTGGAAAACCCAAGTAATTTTTACAGGATTGACCCATGTTTGTTGAATTCCTTCAACTGGTTTTACGACCATTTAAGAAGAGTTTTTTAAGTGTGAACATTTTATTATTTAAATTGGATTTTATGCAGCAGTTCATATCTTTACTTTTAAACTGGTTACATTGCCTTTATATCCACTGATTATGAAAAGACAATATATACATACTAGGGCAGGGGTCGTAAACAGCATCAACTGACCACAAGAGATTTAGACTGTTTACTGAGAAATGAAATACTGGACATTTTAAAAATGACATTAAATAATCCACAGTTATTAGGATAGGAGCTTGTAAGAACCATGGAAATTATTGTATTTAGTTAACTAGAACTGGAATTCAATTAAACTTTGCAATGGCTTTAACTTCTCAAGTTATTTAAATTGTTAATGGACATTATATAGCAATAATTTCTAAAACACAGTTTTACTTACAAACAAAAGTGATGCCATCTACTTAAATTATACACTGCTAAATAATGGAGTACTTCATCATACTAAGTCTCTCCACAGCTTCAGAGTACAATTTTTGTCAAATATTTATTGAGTCACTACATTTGCTCACTGAAAATCTCTGCATTGTCAAGAGATCTATTGTATATCAAGCCTTTGGGTATACTTCAGAGCAATGGAAGGATATAAATTTTCCTTTACATTTCTTTATTACATCTACTGCTGTGCAGTCGCTCTAGGCTTACAGTAAATTACAGGAAGGATTATCCAGGGAATATCTATTATTAGGCTTCATTCCACAATTTGAAGCTGTTTGATATCAAGATCAAGATTTGGGCAAGAGCACCTGGATTTCATTCATAATAAAACATTCTGAATGGACAAAATTTGGAAGGCTGAAGCTATAGCCATGCTATTATTTTTAGCTGAGATGATTCATTTCTACCAGAAACAATTTTGAAAATTCCAGTTTCTATTTACTTATCAAACCAGAATAAGCAATGGAGAAATGGGCAAAGTATTTTGGAGCCCCTGTAGGGATTCAATACCAGATGCAGTTTTGAAACTCCAGTTTTTAATTTACTTATCTAACTGGAATAAGCAAGTGGGGAGGGGCCTGAGAAACATGGCAGGGAGGACTACTTTATTAGATAGTATGTGAAATCTCAATTTCCTGAAGATGCAGAGATAAAGTTGTATTTGTATTGTTTAGAGCCTCTTGTGACCTTGGCAGGTTTATACTTGAACCATGAATACGTATCAACATAAAACCTTTTGAAAAGTATCTCCTCCCTACAGGAAAAATGTCAGTGATGCACAAGAATCTCACCTTGCTCATTTCAAGATGAGTTGGCCTCGCGCAGTTGTGTGTCAGGTCAGCAGTTTTCCTTGTCTAAATCCACAGTGCAAAGGAGGGGAGCAGGAGAATGGGCAGCTTGTATGGAGTCTCAGGACCAGTGGAAATGAGTCAGTGGGGGGACAGGGAGAGGTAAGGAGTAGGACTGGGCTTGGAAGCGTAGAGAGCCAGGGGAGCACAGAGGAGTGAAGTGGGAAGGACCCAGTAGTTTGGGTGTGGTGGTGGGAACAAACCAGGTAAAACAATCAGTCGGGGCACATGCAATTTTTGGCAGGCATGGAGAGATTTGAAATTGGCCCTGGAATCATCCTTTGCAGTTTAATTAGCAAAATGGACCCTGTTAATGACCCAAAGGCCCAAATACATCTTACATAGATTTGTCAGGAGTGTTCTCGCAACAAATGTGGTCTACAAGATGAAGGTTATAGTCACATAGTCCTGATTTCCATTTGACAAAGTATGGAGACACAGGACCAAGCTCAGACCTCAGTGAATATGTTCTAATGTAGGAACAAGCTGCTCACTCATTTTCAAACTCCCTATTTAAATAACAGCGGCACAGTGGTTAGCACTGCTGGCTCACAGCACCAGAGACCTGGGTTCAATTCCCGCCTCAGGCGACTCTCTATGGGGAGTTTACACATTCTCCCTGTGTCTGCGTGGGTTTCCTCTGGGTGCTCCGGTTTCCTCCCACAATCCAAAAATGTGCAGGTTAGGTGAATTGGCCATGCTAAATTGCCCGTAGTGTTAGGTGAAGGGATAAATGTAGGGGAATGGGTCTGGGTGTGTTGCACTTCAGTGGGTCGGTGTGGACTTGGTGGGCCGAAGGGCCTGTTTCCACACTGTAAGTAATCTAAAAAAAGTTGAGACACCTCAGTCCATCCAGTGTGTAAATTATTCAGCAAAGATTCATTGATGCAATGTTGGAATTTATTGATGTGTTAGTTGTGAAGTTTTGCCACTCTTCCACTGTAATGCTGGTGAGAACTTAGAGGTTTTTAATGAAAATGGCCAAATCTGCCATGGGAGCTCAAGAGCAGTATCTTTGTCTAATCACGTTTTTCAGTGCCTGGGAATTGTCCAAACCTCAGTTAAAACATTTGTTGCCACACTTTAGCAGCATGTTACAGGTCTCAGGTATTTTCAAAGATAAATCTGTACATGTGTATTTATATACAAAATCTTGATACATATTCATGTTATATAATTAACTTCAATTTGGAATAACATGTGTGCTACCCAAACAGAAAATGAGCTTATACAGCAAGACCATTGGATATATACTCAAAAAAGAAACAGTCTGCAAGACAGGAAGAAGGAATGGGGGAGCGGTACTAACTGAATTGCTCCTTCAAAGATCTAGCACTGGCATGATGGGCTAAATGGTCTCCTTCTATGCTGTAGAATGTAATGACAGGGAATAGATGAGGCACAAGGTCTAGAACACAATAAGCTTCAACCCTTATCCAAAATAATCTCATCTGTTGAAATATGGTAGGTTGCCATAAATGAAATCTGGTTAATGGGGCAAGAAGAAAAAGAAAATTCTTTCGAGTATTGCTGAAAAAAAAACAAATTTTGATGAAGATTTGTCTTGTGCATATCAGGACAATTCACCAGAATCCCAACACAAAGTTGAACAACATTTTTGTACTGTACGAGAAGAATATGTTGATTGGTTGGCAAATTGACTCTTTTTGCTAGAGGTATTGCCATAGACAATGCAGCAGATAGGTGCTGATCGACAGTTAATTGCCAAGGAAACCGGGTCAGCATGGATGAGTTGGGCTGAAAGGCCTGTTTCCATGCCCTATGACTCCAATACGCTAAGAAACTTTCAACAAGATGGTTTCTTTTTCTCCATTCCCAAAACAATAGAAATAGAAACTAATTTCCTGTTTCTGATGATAATTAAACTACTTCTGCTGAAACTGTGCATGGAGACACAGGACCATGCTCAGACCTCAGTGAATATGTTCTAATGTAGGAACAAGCTGCTCACTCATTTTCAAACTCCCTATTTAAATAACAGCCACTTGGGTAACATGTCAAAAGACGAATGCATCCCATAATTAAGAATCCCAGCAAGAAACAGAGAGTGCAATTCAGATCACAGTAAGAAAGATGCCAGAAATTAAGAAAAAAACGTTATTCCCATTTGGATCTCTTAGTAATTGGATAGTCCTCTACTTTTAATGTAATTATAGTCAGGGACACACTCTGCCTGGCTTTTTCCAACATAACTGCCAGTTTTCTTGCTGAAGACCGATTATATCAATAAGTATTTGGTACTAGCCAAAATAAAAGCAAGCTATGGCATAGAATGTGCGGCAGGATGATCTATGGCTTCCAAACTGAGTTGAAATTCAGAATCAAAGCATATTCCAGTCATTCAGATGTACATCTCAATTTCTTGGATTTTGTTTCAGAACCCTGCAAACTCAGATTCTGTGCAAAAGCAGGAAACAATCCATGACCTTTTCAGGGCTTCTTAAAAATTCCAATCGAGGAGAATGTTATCAATGCAGACCTACTCCTCCCTGCTAACAATGACTCAATCCATTGGTATCTACTGGAGA
Organism: Chiloscyllium plagiosum; assembly: GCF_004010195.1. Taxonomy (NCBI): domain Eukaryota; kingdom Metazoa; phylum Chordata; class Chondrichthyes; order Orectolobiformes; family Hemiscylliidae; genus Chiloscyllium; species Chiloscyllium plagiosum. Next base: position 13,501,763 of record NC_057742.1, read on the forward strand.
GCAACGTCTCTCTGAGCTCTGCTGTTAAGTAGCTACTGGGAAGCCCCATGCATGGTGGATTGTCATGCTACCACATGACTTACACTTTTGGAAGATGCTGGCATGCAAGGAATTCAGAGGTCTGTACAGGACAAAGAAAAATATGGAGGAAATGTTGCTGGGAGAATGCAATGGCAATCTGCAAAGAACAACATTGGAATAATATGTTGTGACAGATCTGTCCAACCATCTGTTAGTTGGTATACACTCCAATTAATCTCTCTAGGATCAAAAGTGCTGTGTTGCAAAGTGTACAAAGGTTTACCTCCCACCCCAGCATGTTACATTCAATTGTATCAACCCTTATTAGGGGTTACAGTAATAATGTTGTGATGCTTATTTAATCATTCATGGGATGTGTGTGATGATGGCTAGATAATTAATTATTGCCGATCCTGTATTGTCCCTGAGCAGCAAGTGGTGAACCAATTTTTTGAACCCTGTAAATAAATCCACAGTGCTGCTAGGCAGTGAGTTCCAGGCCTGTGAGCCAGCAACAGAGAAGGCACAGCTAAGTAGCTCTAGGGCAAGGTGGTGCATGGCTTGAAGAGCAATTGTCAATGGCAGCATTCTACACATCTGCTGCTCATGTCTTCCATGTGGTAGAGGTCACGGGTTCCGAAAGTGCTGTCAAGGAGCCTTGGTGAATTGCTGCAGTGCATCTTGTAGATGATAAACATTGCTGCCACTGCACATCAGTAGTCAATGTTTAGGTGGTGGTTGGGGTGTTAATCAACATATTCCAAGACTAACTATCCAGAGCCCAGGAATATTGATCCACAGACATCAGTTTGAATCTGACCATTGATGTCAAATTCAAATTTAATTTAATAAGTCAATCATGATTTTAAAGAATGCTAATATCTGTAATGGCAACCATGAAACTATCAGATTATTGTGAAAAAAAAATCCCCTGATTCACTGATGCTTTTTAGGAAATCTGTAGTCTTTATCTCGTGTGACCATTCTGTGATTCCAGATTGTGTAGTTATTTTTTTAATGAAACAGGCTTACAATCCAATTGGTTGTATTCAAAAGGGAGCTCATTGCCATCTTAGGGATGGGCAATAAATATTGATCCCCTGTCAGTGACATCCACATCTAATGAACGTAAAAATAAAACTAATGATTAGAATGTTCTCCAGGATACTCCTAACTGGACATCATAACCTTGAAAATAGATTAGCAGAAGCTCTGTTTATGTGGTTCCTGTCCAGTTATGACTTGGAAGTGCTGGTGCTGGACTGGTGTAGACAAAGTTAAAAATCACACAACACTAGGTTATAGTTCAACAGCTGTATTTGTAAGCACTAGCTTTCATCAGGTGGTGCTGAAGGAGTGGCACTCTGAAAGCTAGTGCTTACAAATAAACCTGTTGGACTATAACCTGGTGTTTGTAAAAATCAGTGTTTGAAAGAGTGGCTGTAATTTTAAAAGCAAGAAATCCGATACCCAAGGTAGACATTGTAATCAACCGTTTGAACAAGCAGCAATGGAAAATCAGTTTGCAAATAATCTGGATCTGAGGGAGTGTACTGCTGCTGTTCTTGTTAACTCTGTCCAGTTAAGCAATCATTTCCTTCGAACTTCCCCTGCAGTTATAGCTGCTGATGAGGAGAACCCCAAAAGAAATTCTCACTGTACACTTTGAAAAACACTTGAAAAGACACATTGGGAAAGAAAGACACAACTGTGCCAATCTTCTCGACTGCAAATCTTATGCTGAACTCTTGAAGGTGGAAGCTAGTAAGGAATCCCATCTTGAGATTTCAAGATTATTGATGATTGGAAGTATCATTACAGAAATGTGGTTCCACCATGTCACAGTAACCAGGAGTGATGAATAACAGGACCTATCAAAGGTACCTTTAGATAAATAAACTCTATACAGGCTGTGGTTAGCGCAGGTTCACTATCCAGAAGAATCCATATTCACAGCTCAGTCTAGAACCTTCTGCAGATTGAATGACTGTGAAGCTGAAATGAAAAATAGCATTAAGTCATCATGTCATCTATAGAAATTCAAAGCAGGAAAGTTATAATGTTGCATCCAGAAGATGCTGTACAAATAAAAGAGGTAGTATTCAAAATCCTAAAATATATTAATAAATGGTTAATCTGATAGCTTTTCATCGACTACTATCATAGAAACGTGCACCATAAATGATGGCCATTCTGCTTGTTGTAAAGACTGTGTCTATTTATTTTTGTCATTTTAAAAACTGGTGACTTAAATGAGAAAGAACAGTTTGTAAAAATCAGTGTTTGAAAGAGTGGCTGTAATTTTAAAAGCAAGAAATCCGATTCCCAAGGTAGACATTGTAATCAACTGTTTGAACAAGCAGCAATGGACATTCAGTTTGCAAATAATCTGGATCTGAGGGAGTGTACTGCTGCTGTTCTTGTTGACAACAAGAGATTGATTGGTTCTCAGGAGACTGAGCAGCTTGGAGCTGGAAACAAGTTACAAAGACCTGGGATTTGGGGGGGGGGGGAGGGGGTGAGAGAGATGGAAAGAAGTGTGTTGATCTTCTTGCAGCCCAGAAGCTGCTTGTTCTCTGCTGTCAGAAACTCAGTGTAAACATGAAGAAAACCAGTTACCTACCTTGTAGCAGTCGCTGTGAGCTGGGACTTTTGAATCAATAAATCAGAGACATTTTCTAAGTGACCCGGTCACTCTGTACTTCTTACAACCAGTGGAAGCACCCAGAGGAAGACAACAGAATACCAAGGGCCTGACCAACTGATGAAGGATCATTTCAACATCAGAACTGAGAAGTAAAGGTCACTGAGCTGACTTGCCAGTTTTTCTTCCTTTGCCAATAATCTAGTTTCCCTCTTTGTTCATGTGTGTGTGTGTGTGTCTGTGTGTGTGTGTAAGGGGGAGTTCATAGGGGAGTTGAGTTTTAGTTAGTAATGTTACATGCTAATGATGCCTTTATATCTGTTTACCTGTAGCTATAGTCTAATTATTTACAATAGAGAAAAATTCTTTGAACAAATACAGAAACCTGGCTTTCTATCAGCCGTGGTAAGAAAGGTAAATTGGGGCACTGTGCATACTTGTAAAAGGAAAAAAATAATATTTTAACATTTGGGGTGACTCCACGGGGTTTAATTTACAGCATGCTACCTTATAGGAGCATAATGTTATCACATAATGTTATCATGGAGGTATCTTTAACAGCAGTTGTGCTTAGTCCCACATCCCCATTTGCAACCTTGAAAGTCTCTCAATCCCAAGTGCCTGCCAAACTGTCCTTTAAAATTAATTACAGAAGTAACTTCCACCACCTTTCAGTTTAAACAGCCCTGATCTTGACAAAAGAGTGAAAAACAATCTGCTTGTTTATTCTCTGGATTGATTGCCAATGATTTTAAAGTCATGAATTCTGAGTTGTTGGTCCATAACAGTCCTTACTTAGGCAAAAACCAGTTAAGAGATTGGAATAGTAAATTATATAAGATTCACAGCATACAAAAAAAGAGCACTCAGCATAACCAGTCTTGTGTCCTCTCCCATCCTTTCAATCTAAATCTACCATCATGACTCCCATTCTCTTTTCTCCCATGGTTTAATCAACCTGTTTGAACATGCTGTGATATACCTCTGGGACAAGTGGGGCTTGAACATGGATCTTCTAGCTCAGAAATAGGTTCACTACCACTGCACCTCCCTTTTCCCTTGCATGCTTGTCTAGAATCCCCTTAGATGCTGATATACAATTCACTTCAACCAGTGGGAGTGAGTTACACATTCTTGTCATGTTGGGCAAAGATGTTTATTCACTCAAAAATTCGAAAGATTTCTCACATGGCTGGCATTTTGTAACCTGCAATTTCTATTCCATTAGAGAAAAAAATCATTTTTAATCACAGCACAGTTGGCTGCATCAGTGAATGCATGGCAATCACTCATTTTCAACCAATTCCTTCTGTTCGCGCTGAATTGTGCCAAGTATTACACTCCATATAGCTGGAAGAACAGTTACTTTATTTATAATGCTTTTTCTTTAATAGCAGCATAATGACATCACTGGAAAACTCAACAAAAAACTAAAATACTAAAATAAAATTCTTCTGCCCATCTTCTTTATACATGGGTGGTCAAATGCTACCGCTGTATCAAGTCCAGAGGTATCTACCAGCATTGTAGTTCATTAGTTTTAAAGGTCATGACTATTAACGTGCCTGAAATGACTCCTGCTAAGGTGGTAAATGACTTTCATTCACTCCTGCTCAGCAGCTGAAGTAAACAGGCAAACGAGATTTCAGAAAGCATTTATGTCAAAATTCAGAATGAGAAACATAAATATTATTTTGCATGGCTTTATTACACAGATGCACATTACTGGGTGGGTGGAAATGAGATTCCTTATAACTGTCTAGTCACAATAACCGGAATTGAGACAGTGATTTGGATCTGACGAGTGCCTTTGAAGTGAAACTGAAATGGGAGCACAGTGACTGATTTACAGTGGAGGCACGCATTGTTCCTCTCCACTGAAATAATGATTGCTTTGCATTGCTGGTGATAAAAAAGGAGCTCGATTTCCAATCTCAGATTCGAACTGAGATAAACATCGGTGGGAATGTGGCACACATGGTTGACCTACAATAAAGCTTCCAGATACATTTTGTTACATCGTTTGGGCTGGATTGTCACCCATCCCGAGCCAATAGCTGAAAACGTAACATGATAACATAAGATTTCTCAATCATACCTGCTTACTGAAATATTCCTGGAAAGTATCCAGAATATTATGGGGCCTTTGACCTCCAGCAGACCTGCTGCTCCAAGTGTCGCTAAGTGTCCATCCAGAGACAGTACCCCAGCTTCCATGTAACAGTATTTCACTAAAATGCAACTATTCAACATTGACATTTATTGATGCTATGGACTTTTGTTTCCCCTTGGTTTCTATAGAGAAAGAGCTAGCTTCCACTTAGCCAGTGTCCACAGTGGCACAATTAAGATTAAGAGCTCACTGCATGTGGAAGGAACTACAGGCTTATATTCAAGTCCTGCCATTATAACTACGCCGAGAGCAACTTGGGGAGCCACACATTGACTTGGGTGTGCTGTCATTGATACAACTAAGAGACTAGCACTGCTCTCAAGCACTGAGTCGTGGTGACTCCCAAAAGCAGCACCACTGCAGAGTACATGGCCTTGTGTCTAGGATGAAATGTTATTAAGGCTACTGTCAAATCCAATACATGTCTAACAAAATCACCTGTCAGTGGCTGAGAGGGCTCAAGCAAGAATGTGAACGTGTAAGTGTGTATTATTTACAATTTCCTATCATTTCCATGTCCGTTGGGGTCAGCAAGACCCATTGTCACTTGTATTTTCACTTTCAGGAATGCTCTCCAGAATCCCCTTTGTTCTGAACAGGTCTGGAGACATTGAGCCATTCTTACTGATGCCACAAGACTGTGCTGCATAGTGGATCTGTCTCAGGTTATCCAACGCCTCATTTTTTGCATGCTTCAGGAGATCTGCTTGACCCTGAATTAGACAAAAACACATGGTGGTTACTCACACAAAGTACCAGCTCTGTTAATATCCCTCCCACCTGCCACAGCAGAGTCAATGCACAGTGTAACAAATACCCAGGACTAATCAAGCAGTACTGAAACAGAAATTGTTGGAGAGACTCAGCAGGTCTTGCAGCATCTGTAGAGAGAGAAACAGAGTTAACTTTGAGTCAAATATGACTTCCTCAGAATTGAAAAAGTTCTGAAGAAGTCATATTGGTCTCGAAACATTTTATGTAGTATTTTATTTTTATTTTATTATTCGAATGGTAATGACCCGGAATGCACTGCTAGGTAGAAGTTGAAATGAGGAACAATTTCAAAAGGAAATGGAATGGATGCTTGAAGGAAATAAATTTTCAAGGACACAGTGATAGAGCAGGGAAATGAGAATGATCTGACTGCTCTAGAGAGAGCTGTCATGGAATAGATGAATGGCCCACTGCATCATAATGACTTTTTGCGTGGAATGCTCCCTCCCCATCTCCCCTGGTTGGAAATGGTGAGAAGCAGGAATAATTGGCCACGGTCAAAAACTGACCTCCTCCTTGTCACCCCTGCAATTAAACGCTGGGTGACAAGACCCATAGGCGATTACCTAGACTTGCCAGCAATCAAATGGTGTCAATTAAAGTTTTCAAATGGTCAATTAATGGCCACTTAAGGGCCTCTATTTGACACCACCCAATTACCTGTCTCTCCAGTGGGCAAGATAGGTCATTAATTTCTTGACTGGATAGCAAGAAAACTTATCTGTCTGTTGGTGGGCGGTCCTCCAATTATCCCAGTCTGGACGTGGTCAGAAACATGGATCATGGGTGAAGGGGTGGCTTGATGACAAGGAGAATAAACAGCTAGATTTGTTCTGTTCATTCCATGGGATATGGGTGTCGCTGCCAGGCCAGCGTTTATTCCCTAACTAGGAGATAAGAGGCAGCCATATTACTGCAGGTTTGGAGTTAAACATAGTTCACACCAGGTAAGAATGACAGATTTCCTTCCATAACAGGAAAGAAAGTGATACAGATTGGTTTCTACAACAATAGTTATATGGCTACTATTAATGTAACTAATACTAGTCACTACTGGACTAGCATTTTACTCCAGATTTTCATCGGATTCAAATTTCATCAAGTGCCAGAACATTAGCCTGAGGTTCTGGGTCACTAGTCAATAATGTTACCACAATGCCACCATCTATGATGTCTGTCTCTAGGACCACCATGCTATTTCATTGCTGCCGACTGACCTGTTCTTGTTGTATTTATTGCAGCACTGTGTGTTTAATGACTTGGTTTTATTCTATATTGAAATCAATCTTTGTTTGCAATATTTTATCACCTGGCTTATCTTAAGCACTAAGGTTTCCTCTTGCTACTTTAAACAGGGAGTTAGAGCACAGGAAACAACCAAGGAACCATGCTTCCCACATCCTCCCTAATTTTAGTGTGCAGGCAGGAGGTCAGAATCAAAATATGTGTTTGCTTATGTGGTTGTGTGTGAGTGTTTGTGAGTATGTGTGTTTGTGTGAGTATTTGCATGTGTGCTTGAGTATGTGTGTTTGTGTTTGTGTCTGTGTGATTGTGTGTTTGCGTAAATGTTTGCATGTGTGTGTGTGCACATGTCATCCTGGTGACAGGCCTCCTCCGTCCTCTCCAATGATGACCTTTAGTCCTTGAGTGTCACATTACCTCACTGATCTTGAATTTTACCTTGTCCTTGAAGCAGGAAGGAGTTCATTTTGTGACTATTTTTATACATGTCATCACATCCTCACTTCAAAGTTGCAAACTTACAATATATTTTCGGCACCTGACAACTATGGGAGGGTTAAGGCATTTACAGCAAGTAGTAAATTTCAACCTTGATAGGACACTGCTCTCATGCAGTATGTACTGTAAGATCAGGGGTTTAATGTCATACATGCCCTTTGCATTAACCTTCTTGTCATCAATTTCCATAAAAGGGAAACAAAAGTCAAGCTTGTTTGGTACTGAGTGACATAGACGAGATATGTGGGGCACTTGACAGATTAAATTTGGAAAGGTTGGGGATTGTGTGTGTGTTTGTGCATGTATGTTTGTGTGTGTGTTTGTGTATGTATGTTTGTGTATATA
>NC_057742.1:13510039-13544094 GCF_004010195.1 Chiloscyllium plagiosum
GTGTATGTTTGTGAGTGTTTGCGTGTATGTTTGTGTGTGTTTGTGTATGTATGTGTGTTTGTGTGGGTGTTTGTGTGTGTATTTGTGTGTGTGTTTGTGTCATGTGTCATCCTGGCGACAGGCCTCCTCCTTCCAGTCTAATAATGACCTTTAGTTCTTAAGTGTCACATTACCTCACTGATCTTGAATTTTACCTTGTCTACAACTCCTTGTGGGAAGGTCTAGGACCACAAGGCATAATCACAAAATAAGGAGCTGCCCTCTTAAGGAATTTCTTCTTAAAGATGGTAGTGAATTTGTGTAATTCTTTACTGCTGAGGGCTATAGAGGTTGGTTCATTAAGTTTATTCAAGATTGAGACAGACAGCTTTCTAATCAGTATGGGAATCGAGGGTTATTGGGAATAGGCAGGGAAGTGGAGTCGAGAATGATCATGAGCTCACTGAATGGCAGAGTAGATTCTATCGCCATATGGCCTGTTTCTGCTCCTGCATCTTATGGTCCTAAGTGTTCCTGGAATTTGATGCCTAATCTTTATTAGCAATAGATCAAGTCAGGGCAGTAGTAAGAAGGGTTCCAGTTAGTTTCAATTACTATGAGCTACCGGACAGAAGGAATTCATCTTATGGTCCTGGATGTCACTACTTGTCTACTGACCCATGAAATTACCCACAATCGAATGCTCACCAGGTGAGGGTATGATCGTGCGTGGCTGTGATTGTCACTGTGGCAATAAAGCGTGCCGAAGTGATGAATGGGTTGTGGAGCGGTGGTCGTACCGTTCTGACCCAATGCACATTCTGCGAGAGCCTTCTACCTGCTATCAGCACATATGGAACCACCACATTAATCACTGCCTTCAGCAAGGTAACACTGTAGTCGCACACACCACTGGGAAGCAAAGGACAGTGACCTCAGGCAGGACACAGCTGCACAACCAGAACTCCCTGGAAAGGATCTTACAAAGCAGTCTGAATTTCGCTGGATAATACCCAACTGTATACCCACAAAGATTATACTTCTACTTGCATTCATTTATCAAGGTGACATGAACAGCTGGTCATACTTTTGTACCGTAATTTAAGCATTTCCAAAGAACATAGGAAACAAGAGCAGGAATAGGCCATTTAGCCCTCTGCTATCCAATGAGACCATGGCTGATCTTCTACTTCAATACTAGATATCCTCCTAGCCTTTTCATGTAAAAGCATAAAGAAATCTATTGATTTCTGTCTTGAACACATACAATGATTGAGCCTCCATACCTTTCTGTGGCTAAAAATGCCAAAGAATCACCACCTTCTTATTGATGATGTTCCTCTTCAACTCAGTCCTGAACAGCCTGCCCATTATTCTGACACTGTGTTCCCTGACTCTCAAAATCCCAGCCAAAGGAAACAACCTCCCCTGTCAAAGACTGCAAGGTTGTTTTTCATTCCTGAATGAGATCACCTCTCATTCTTCTAAACTTCAACGAATATAGCAAGAGTCCATTTAACCTTTCCTTGTGACAATCGCTCCATCTCAAAATTAGGTTGCTGAACTTTCAATTGTATTCCCTCTATATCTTTCTGTAGGCAAGGAGACAAACACTGCACACAATACCCTCGGTGTGGTCTCACTGAGGTGCTTTGTAATGGCAGTAAGGTACCTTTGCTCCAAGATTACAATCCTCTTGTAATAAAGGCAGGTTTCTTACCATTTTCTCCACAGATTTACGAACCTCCACTAATCATCACAAAACCTCACTATATCACAATTCTATATCAATTAATTGTAACTCCACTAATCATCACAAAACCTAGCTATATCACAATACTATATCAATTAATTTGCATCTCTCATTTTCTCATTCGGTCCTCTTATAATCTGCCTCTGTGACACATTTGCCCTCGTCCCTTCACTGTCAATACCCAATAACCCGCCCATCTTCCGCAACTCTCCCAGGAGGTGGTGACTAAGAGAAAGGGAGGGAATGAGCAGGCAAATACAACTACAGTGCTGTGACACAATACCTATCTGCTCAATTTTCTTTAATCTATTCATGGGATGTGAGCACTGCTGGCTGGACCCCAGCATTCATGACCCATCCCTAATTACCCTTGAGAAGGGAGTAGACAGTTGCTTTCTTGAACCACTGCTGTCCATTTGGTGCAGGTAGACTCACTGTTCCATTGGGAAAGGAGTTCCAATGGGGCCATCACCAACCAGAGGTGGACTGAATCCACCCCAATTATGGGTTGCACAGTAATCATGTTAATGAACTATAATTGTAAATGGAGGTGTTATAGTGTCATGCATGCATACATGTATTAGTTGAGTTAGAAACTCAGGACTTGGTGGTCAGGGAAGATTAACTACTAATCTTTGAATCTTTCCAATTTGCCTTTAGAGGGCAGTATGATGGGGAGAGTCGCCTGGACGGCCACGCTTGATGTGGAATGGTGCCCCTCCAGCTACAGCCTCTAGCTTCAGGCTTGTGACCTGTTCCAGGAAGAATAAGCTACAGAAATAAAAATGTGCTTTGTCTGCTTCTCGCATTTCTAGAGACAGAAAGACAGCATGAATGAGTAGTCAAGGGACATGGTCTAATGATCCTGAGCAAAATAAAAAGAGTTCAAATCCCACCACGGCAGCTGGGGAATTTACTAACAGTTAATTAAATATGTTTGGGGAAAAAAATCATAGAATCCCTACAGAATGGAAGTAGGACACTGAGTCCACGCCACCCCTCCAAACAGCATCCCACCCAGATCCATCCCCCTACCCTACCCCATGTATAGTCCCCCTAGTATGCACATCTCTGGACACTATGGGGCAACTTAGCATGGCCAATCCACCTAAACTACACATCTTTGGACTATGGGAGGAAACCAGAGCACCTGCAGTAAACTCACAAGACACGGGGAGAATGTGCAAACTGCACACAGACAGACACTTGAGGCTGGAATCAAACCTGACTCCCTGGTGGTGTGAGGCAGCAGTGCTAACCATCTGATAGTGTTGACAAAGCGACCACAATGCTACCAGATTGTTGCAAAAACCCATCTGGTTCATTAACATACTTTAAAATCTGTTGTCTTGACCCAGTCCTAACCCTCAATTCCAACTGCCCTCTGAAAAAGTCCAGCCAGCTACCTAGCTCTACAGCAGTTCACCACCACACTCCGAAGGGCAATTAGGAATGAGATAGTTGTGGATAAAGGGTTTCAGCATAGAATAAACAAGCAACCGCCTGTGGGACAGCATTTATTTTGGGTGCTATTAACAAGAGGGTTGAAGGGAAAGCAATCCCCAGCAGGCAAACACACATTGGGAGCTGCACCTGCCCGGCAATCTCATTGATTCGCATTTTGTTCTGATCACTCTATCCTATTAAAATAGTTCCCTCTGTGGTAGTGTTAGCTCAGGGACTTTTGGAGGCAAACTGATCAAGTAGACAGGAGAGTTATGGTGTGTCATGCTTCAAAGTCACCACAGAGCGGCACCACACACATAGTCTAAACATCCAAACCTGCACGCCCAAGTTCCCTTTCAAAATTCTCTGCATTTGGAAGTTTTAGAGTTCTGTCACAGCATATTCTTGCTTAGGGAAACACAGTAATAACTGTACCACTGTTGTACAGTTAGAATGACACTGTTTCTTTTTGTAAAGGAAAACATTCCTCAGGCTTTTTTACTCAAGAGGAAAGCTAAGGGCAGGGCTGACTACAATCCACTATCCACAAAGATCCACATATGCGCACACTCATTCCATGATTTGCCTCAGTTAAACCCAAATTTCAGGAAAACTATGGGAAGGTGGATACCCTCCAGTACCTTGGGAACTGGAATGATGCGATCTGAAGGCTGTGTCATGAAGAAATCCCTAATTAACAGTAAATTCATAAAGCTGTTTGCCCCAGGCGTAAAATGCTATTGATTGCTTTAAATATCTATTAATCACCAATACTGTTGCCTACCATTTTAATATAAAGGTTTTTGAAAGCTGTAAGCAAACAGTCACCTCCCATCCCTCAGGGACATGTGCATGCTGTTAATTCAGCTCTGTTCTGGTGTGAAGCAAATACTATTTCGCCACACATCCTTCCAAACTCACAGCCAGTTCAGACAGCTCTCCAATTATTAAACATTACCAACAATTTCCCCTCAATCAGATCTTGTGGCCACATGGATATGGATTGAGAAGCAACTTTCTGAGATCCACTCAAATAAGAAAAATGCGGTTAAGTTCCTGAAACACCGAATCATTATGGCGCAGGTGGCCATTCAGTCCATTGTGACTGTGCCAGCCCTTCAAACGTATGTCATTTCCTGCTGCCAATCTCCTGCTTTTCCATTAATATCTTTGCAAACTATTTCTATCCAAATAATCATCCAATATCCTCTTTAATGCCTCCATTGAGCCTGCCTCCACCACATTTCCAGGCACTATTCCTGATCCAAAATACTTGCTGGTGTGAAAAAATTTTGTTTCTTGCAACATATCACACCAGGGAGGGATCAGAGACATGGAATTGGCTGGAATACCACCATGTGGTTTTCAACCACAAGCAGAGTCACTAATGGAGTCCGGGGCCAAAATCTCCATTTGGTCCATGCCAATCCCATGTATAATTATTGTCTCACAGCATTCACACTATCCTGTGCCAATCACCTAAGGCCAAGAAGTTAGGCTATGGCATTTTTTAGGCCAGATATGGGGCTCTGTCTCAACAGACGTCTGTTCAGAAAATCACAGGGTTGCTATATTTTCTATCAACAGATGGAAATAGAGATGCTGATTTGTCAGGATCAAATTTGTGTGGTGATGCAGTGTATTGGAAAACCTACAGAGGAGTATCCTTGGAAAGACTGCGACAACTGGGGAAGTGTAATGAACCAGAAATTCTGAAACCTAAATGTGAAATGGTTTGGTCCTTCACATATCACAATTATGTGCTCTACCGCATTGTGTATACCTTCTAATGCAGTGATTCATTTTAGGCATTGGTCCTTAATTGATCAGCATTGCATAATTGCTGTCAATGTTTTTCCAATTGTAAAAAGTGCCATAACATATTAAAAACATATGTTTTAGAAATCTTGTCAGCCTTTGCTGTCATGTTTTGGACCATGATTTAAATCATCTGCCAACACTGGATGTTAAAGCCATGCTTTTAAAAGTGGAAAGAAATTTTGGCAGCTGCTCTGTCTTTTGACTTGCGCATTCTCTGCTTAGAAATGGAAATGAGAAACCAGCTGATCTGTCAGTTTCAGGCATTACAGCTGGAACCTTTTGTTGTGATTGGTGTACCTATTAAGAATGCTTGGCTGGATTTCAAAAGCTTATGCCAAATCAATGATGAACAAATGATCTATTGATCCACAAATATTTGACAGATTTAACAGGTTGTAATAACAGAGTATGCCTTTGATGTGATTAGTTTGTTTACAAAGCAATAGGCATTTAAGTGATTATGCTGAAAAATGTGTTGCTGGAAAAGCACAGCAGGTCAGGCAGCATCCAAGGAGCAGGAGAATTGATGTTTCGGGTATAAGCCCTTCTTCTTTAAGTGATTATGATCTATTTACATTGGAGTCGACACTTTTAACTAACTTGTCAGAAAATATATGTTTGAATTCAAGATTTATTTTCTTTTGCAATGATTTAAAATGACTCCCATTGCTACTGCAAGACTCCAAATGACTGCATATAGTTAACACAGTGTTAGTGATTATAAAGGATATATAGAATAGCATAGAAACACCATTGATCATATGAGTGGCTGTTGAGAAGTGTAGAGGGGATGTTGAGGGAGATGGAGGGCTGAGGTTTTCATGGCATTTGAATGACTTGAGCTGCTAAGTTGCTGAACTGAGAGGAACTTCTAATCAGTTTAACTGAACACCAACAACTCTCACCCTTTCCATAGCAGCCCTCAAAATACAGTGCAAACCCCAACCCCTGGATAAAATGTCAAAAGTCTTAGGCAAGGTCATGGATGGGTGACCTGTGCACGACCAACGGTTGAGTTTTTCCCAAGCCCTAGCTCATGCCCTTCACTTCTTTCCCTTACCCTATGTACAAGTGGAGATTACACTTCCTCTAATAAAAGCTGAGCAGCACAATAACCTTCAGCTTATTAAAAAGTGTTTCTAAATGAGGAAATGCTACAGGCGGGGTTTATATTTATTTTCCTGTGAGCCAGTACAGCTTTTCTGGTGAATACAGTGAGCTTGAGCTAAGAGCTGCTCGCCACAGCTTAGATGGGCTCCTATTTCTGGGTTAGATTCCACAGTTAATTTTTTTCCAGCTTCGTGATAATCCGGAACCCTGTTCACAGAAATTCTCTGAAATGCGACGCCTGAAGCACTCCGCTCACCCTCCCCAAGACTCATGTCCCTCAATCACAAACCTTCGGAGATATTACATTAAGAACGATAAACAGGAACAGTTAGTTACACTTGTGAACTGATAGGTTGAGGTGCAGATATAAAGATAAAGCAAGATGCATATGTTGATACAAAAACTCTTACAGGGTAGATAGAGATATAGAGATAATAAGGTATAGATAAACAGAAGCCACAAACACTGCTGTTAAAGGATGCAATTAAACAAATCACAAGCATATTATCCCCAAAGATAGAGAAAATAATCTCTTAATAAAAGAACTAATGTCAATACTTTTTGTAAAATGATCAATGACGTAAACTCTTTGCTCCATCTGCTTTAGGCTTGAGAAATGGGAAGTAGGGAAGCATTTTCACTTTCCGACTTGAACAGTTCAGACACTGGTTGGTTTCTATGATGGGGTGTCAATTTGCCCTGGCAGATCATCACACAGATGATGAAAAGGAAACTATACCTTGTGGTTTCAAAATTAGCTGCTGATACTGACTCTTTCTTTTCAGTTTTTTTTTGTAAATGAATCTAGTGTGAACCCATGGATTTGCCCATCCCTAGCTGCCTTAGAAAGGGGAGGGTGCACTCGTTCTCACATTGACAGTGTTCCCAGTGACACTGGGCAGCAAATTTACAAGACCTACCACAATCACTGAAACACCCTGATAGTAGCATGCCATTAACTTAAGACTTAATCTCTCAAGATCAGCAGAAGTCCAAACACTGCAGAAACTGGACACAGAAACAGAAAATGATGGAAGAACTCAGCAGCTCAACCGGCATGTATGGAGAGAATGGGACCAATTTACATGTTGTGAGTGTATCTGCACCTGAAACATAAACTTTGGTCAGTTCCCACTACATTTTCTGATCAACCTCGTATTTCCTGCATTCACCGCTTCTGTTTTCATTTCAGAGTTCATCAAATGACTGAAAGTCATAAACTGAAGAGGTCCTGTCTCAATGAGTTCATCAATTTCAAATGTGTCTTCAAAATAAACCCAAATTGAGTTATGCTTGCAAAGATTAGTTCCTCAGCATTCAATATTATTTAAGTAATTAGATGAAATAAATACTGGAATCAATCATACAACTAAAAGAATAATAATCTATTTGTTATTCTGGCCCTTTAATGCTGAAACTCTTTGATTAATTATCTAGCTCTTCACATTATTCCTGTAGCACTCCAACTTGTTCACTTTGTAAGCCACTGAAGGGAATCATTGTTTCAAAGGGGGAAACAAAACTCTTGTAGCAAGTCCAAAGTCTTCACACATTTTCCAA
The DNA here is from genome assembly GCF_004010195.1 of Chiloscyllium plagiosum. Taxonomy (NCBI): domain Eukaryota; kingdom Metazoa; phylum Chordata; class Chondrichthyes; order Orectolobiformes; family Hemiscylliidae; genus Chiloscyllium; species Chiloscyllium plagiosum. The sequence goes on from NC_057742.1 coordinate 13,517,709, forward strand.
TTTGATCACATTCCAAAATCCTATCAATAGATTCTTATTCTCTACCATTAATAGCAATTCTATGAGACAAAAAGCCTCATTGTCTACAGCAAATGATCCATCCAGGTCTGTTTTAAACAGAGACTCTTATTGTCACAGAGACAAAGAAGACACCTCAAAGTTGTCATGCCCTTTGTGGAGAGACTGCGGGTAACCTCCGGCTGGTTGCTTGCTCTGTTATAACTGAGGTCATTCAATTGCATTGCAATAATTGGCTTTAAAGCAGGCAATGGGAATGCGAAATCACACAGTGGATGGGACACAGTGGGTTAGCTGCAGGCCTTTCAAAAATTGAGCCTATGGTTCTAATGCAATCTAGATTGCTGGTCTAAATCCTTTCTTTTCAGATTGACACTGTGATCCTGTATGAAATAAATTCAAATGCTAGCAATCCAATAGAAAGTAGTGCAAGGCTGAAGTGCAAAACTGGTGAATCCTGTGAAGAAAGTGATAAAATGTAGCAGAGATGCAATCAGAGATCTTCTTAGGTGGAGACAGATTGGTGAGCACTTTGTCACACAGTCCACAGTCACTCGTGACCTAGGATTGCCTGATATTATATCTAAATGTCAGAAGTGTTCTGCACCAACATTCCTCATCTCAGTAAGTACAAAATTGGCCACAAAACTACAAGTCTGGAACAGTAACTCTAATTTACTTGTTTTTTTTTAAAAAAAAGCCATGTAAATTATGAAGTTTGCATCAATCTCTGTAATGGTCAATGCTCTTAGTTATCTGTTGGTCGGTCATGAGTTTGCCCTCAGGGATTCCACTTTGGCGGAATTCTAATTACAAAGGAGCCTCTGCACAACACCCCCTGCCACCCACATAAACACACACACGTCCATTGTGTTAAAACAACCGTGGTTGAAAAGTTCAAGTGTTTAACTGAGTTGAATGTACTCTACTGTCTGGAACTCTTCATCATAAAGAAGCACAAGAAATTTTTAAAAAACTGTTAGACCATTCTGCCATTTTTGCGTGTGTCACTTCTTTGTGAAGACAATTAATGCATCACCCTCTGCTTGAAATATTTATCCAATTTTTTCCCATAAAGGGTACAATAGTCTCCACTTCATCCACTGCCTGTGAAAAAATCATTTCACAATATTCTGTGACATCAGGGTGCCACCAGAAACAATTCTAGAACATCCATACAACTCAAAACCCTCAGTTATTATTTGTTGCATGCAAATACAGAACTAAAGAAAAGGTTGATGGTGTGTTGCTGAGCGGATCTGAGTACAAGGAGGTCAAACCCATGCCTTAAATACAAAGTCATGGGCATCCCACCTTAAAAGGATATAGCTTAGCTGGAGTACAGTGTACCAGAAAGGTGCCTGGACTTTAAGGATTAAATTACCAGGAGAGATTACATGGATTAGGATTATATTTTCTGGAATTTAGAAATTCTAAAGTGGTCATTTGATCTGATTTTCCATGATATTAAAGGGTCAGCAAAGATAGATTAACTATTTCTGCTAGTTAGGGAATCTAGGATTAGAGAACATAGTTTAAAAAAAAGTCAGAACCAGACCCTCCAGGAATGAAATTGACAATCTTTTCTTCATGCAAGTGTGCTGAGAGTTTGGTATTCTCATTCCACAGTATCCACTGATGTTATCTTCAAGTCTGTGATCAATAGGTTTGTGATATCCAGAATTACTAAGGGATACGAGGTACATGGAGCCGGGAACAGAATGATGAGGGACTAAACTTCATTTGGACTTTTTCCTTCATCCTTAAAGTAAAGGAAGGGGCAGAGAATGACCCAGATAAAAGCAATGAAATTTGTTTGCTGAACTTTACAGTGCTGGAAAGGAGCTAGTGAATATTCCACTGAACCTTGTACTTCTGAAACTGACTGTGAGATGATTCAGATTATTGAAGCCTTATGTTTCTGTCATTCATTATGGTCCTATCACTGGAATTAAAGCCGATATTTTAAAACTAACTATATTGACATCATAGAATTTAAACCTAACATTTCTGAATCTGAGTTCCTTCAAATTGCATACAACACAAAAACTGATTACTGTTCTATTGTAGAGTTTGCACAAAATACAAATTATTTTATTTGACTTGTTACTTCAGTCCCAATCTATCACAAATCAACAACATTTTAAGAAATGGTTGGTGGGATATGGACCATGCAGGTGGGACTAGTTTAGTTTGGGATTAGGGTTGGTATGGACTGGTTGGCCCTAAGGGTCTGTTTCTGTGCTGTATGACTCCATGACTCTATTAGTTAACACTTTATTTGATGAGGTTGTTGATCATGTCATTTGTATCTTACATTGACATGGTATTTTCAAGCATTAGTTCACATATTGTTGAAATACTTTAACTAAAAGATTCAATGCAGCAAATATGTATAACCTATTCCATCTTATATTTTAAGAAAAGCAATTCAGTTAAAGCATTTTTGATAGAGTACATTGAGTTTATTGTTCACTGTACACTGAGTGCAAATCATAGGCAAATCAATGTGAGGATTCCTATGGATACAGGTTTCAACAGTGTTGCAGCACAGATCAATGAGTTAAAATACAACATGTAAAAAATATCCTCTTGTTTTGAATGGTGAACAATCTTGTCTTTCCTTTGTAAAAATTGGTGACATAATGGATGGCAAAAAGAAGTTCATCTCACCACATTATCTTATAAGGTGCTGTCTATTCAGCCAGCAAATTATGAACACATCTCCAACAATGTGACTTTACACTAATGCCAGGACTTTTTCATAATCTTCAAATTGCATTGTATCTCTTTGCTGGGATGGTTGTCCCTTCCTGATTGTAATCCTCATTGAGTGTGTACATTATTTCACACACAAAGCCACCACTAACAAATGTACATATTCAACACACTTGTATCAAAATCATATCAACGACACTTACTTGTATACAAGTGACGGCATGAAGCAGGAGGATTTAGACACAATGATAGCATCCCTACCCTGAGTTCTGCATTCAACTCACAATCCAGAGCTTGATGGCCCTGAAAGGTATGTTTGTAACATGGCCATACAGGGTGATCATCAACCTTACAAATCCCAACAAGCTTGTGGTGGACAATTAAGAGCGTCCTGATCATTCATGCTTGATGTGGCTGATGCCCCTTAAGTTACAGCCTCTGACAGCAGGCTGGTGACCTGTTCTAGAAAAAAACAGATATGGAAACAGACGTAGACGCATGTTCGTCTGCCTATAGGCACAAGGAGACAGAATAAGAAGGGAATTTACTTAAGGGTTCATTTGAGCCCCTGTAAATACTGACTGATTAAAACCTGGCCAGATTTAGATGCTTATGCCAGCAATGCGTAATTTTGCAAATAAATATACAAGTGGGTAGAGATGTTGTTCCATCCTGAAACAACTGGCTTTCTGGAGTATACTATTCCAATCCAGGAAATAAAGCAAACCACACACAATGGCTGTTATGGGAGTTCTGTAACAGCATAAATAATAGAAGGTACTTACTTTTAACACTGTGATATTCCAAGCAAAACTCTCAATTGCCTTTTGGAGTTTCCGTCCTTTCAGACCTTCTTTTGATCCAATTCCATGCAAATCTTCATGGAAATCCAGCCCTGTGCATTTGGATGAATAAAATTTAGTTATAAGATCGAGTTTTCATTTAAGCTAAAACATTGAACGCAAGAGTTTACTGAAGGAAGACCAGCTTTGTTGAAGCCTTTCGTCTTGAACTCATCACAACATTTGCAAGAATACCAAAGTAAGGATGAAGAGCATTTTAGATCATATGAGAAACAAAAAGGAAAACAACGTTACTTCTCTGATATCACAATGTGCAAATGTCAAAAGATAAAATTGATCCATTACTCTCAGACTGCTGAGCCATGTTGGAATGCAAAGGTCGAGAGGTAATAGAAGCTCATCAAAGCAGCTCTTTCTCTCAGGTGACCTGAAAAAATGAGTGTTGAAAATGTGTTGCTGGAAAAGCGCAGCAGGTCAGGCAGCATCCAAGGAACAGGAGAATCAACGTTTTGGGCATAAGCCCTTCTTCAGGCTTATGCCCGAAACGTCAATTCTCCTGTTCCTTGGATGCTGCCTGACCTGCTGCGCTTTTCCAGCAACACATTTTCAGCTCTGAACTCCAGCATCTGCAGCCCTCACTTTCTCCTGAAAAAATGAGTGTGACAAGCTACTCAATGGTGGGAATTGTCAAGAGTCAGACCAGACACACAGGTCATTCAATAATGACCAAACAAAAAACGTTTTCTTGCTAACTTGCCCCTCCCAAATTCAGAACTATTGACGCTTACTGTCCAACTCTAATTGTAGTTGAACTGGGTACTCTCTTGGTCTGTATGGACTCCAATGTGCTTTTACCCAATAAATAGCTGTTTGGTCCTTTCTTTAATGCACAGATCTGAAGCGTAAGTCAAAATGGCAGAACCAAAGACAGAGAAGAATTAGAGGAAACAGTGGAAGTGTTCCCATTCCAATGACAGAAGGACTTAAAAGATACAAGAGTATGCAACAGATCATAAATTGCTGTCAAAGTGACATGAAGACTTATAGGGCCTTGCTGTGGGCAAATCAACTGTTGTTTTTTCCTACATCACAATGTTCAATGGTGGAGCACTTTGGTGCATCCTTAAATCACGAACAGTGCTGCATCAATCTTTCATTAAAATTTATGCACAAATAATACAACAACTTCACATGAAGGCAGGTGAGTCATTCAAACAGAAATATCAAAAATAGCTGTTTGAGTTGTGCTTTTCCACTGTTTGTGAAACCAACATGTTGCTGTTTGCCTCAGCAGTGAAATGCAGTTGCCGTACTTGCACAGCAGAATCAATCGAAATCATTCTACAAAGTCAAGCCTTGTTCAATTCCACTCAAGTACTTTTAATTTTACAAAAAGATGTGATAAATGCCAACTTCAGGAAATGGTGCTGGCACAGAAAACTGACTGTTGCAAGTGTGAGTCCGTAAGTGTTTCATTGTAGTAGGTTGCAAATATGTCAATATAAAATGGTGCCTTTAAAATCTTTTCTGTATGTTTGCACTCTCCCACTGAATGCATTGGTTTTTACACTCTCCACCTAATTTCACACTGGGTTTATATTACACTCTGCCCTGCTTCTTGCATTGTTAATTTCACAATCATTCAATCTGACTGCTGAGAAGACGCATAGTTGCTTCTATGTCCACTCAACCCCTAGATATCTGGCTTTTCTTGCCATGACATTATAACCTCACAGTTCCAAGCAATCTGCTAGATGTAAATTTATAAACTTGCGCATGAAATGTAAATTCTAACTGGTGGAAGGCACAGTATCCTGAATTATCTTCACCGTACTGAAAATAAAGTATCTGCTGTAAGACTATCTTTCAAGCATCTGTGTTTAGGACTGCAGTGAGTCAAGAAGGCAACTCACCACCATCTTCTCAAGGGTAACTAGGGACAAGCAATCAATGCCCACAAAGCAACTCAAGCATAGATTAATGAGTTGATATGTAACAACCCACAAATTACTACACATTTATTTCAAATTTAATTCCTTTGCTGAGGAAATTCTGTTTTCTATCTTCTTCAGTTTCTAAAATAGAACGGATTCTTCCCACTTTTTAAAGAACACCTCTTTGGAGGCTAAAGTGTAACAATAGTTTCTTTAAAGCATTTTACTGAAAAGTCGAGTTGGATGGATTATAAAAGAAACCAGGGAAAAGGCTTCAACCCTCACTCAAACCCATGAAAATAATTATTGTAACAGCACTCTCTGTGCTGCCTGCTACCATGAAATAAAGGCTGTTATATGTAAATAGAATTGAGGAAAATTCATCAAAAAAGGACAAGCATAGAAAATTAAAATGCGCCATTAATTATTGTAGAAGTGTGTAAAGTCGGAGCAGGAGTAGGGGTATTTGACTGTTCCAGTATGCTCCACTGTTCAATATGATCATGGTTGATCCTTTATCTCAATGCCATATTCCTGTTTTCACTCCATACTCCTTGATGCCTTTAATACCTAAAACTTTATCAATCACTTTCTTGAGTACACTCCATTTCCTGGTCTCTAAAGCCTTCTATGAAAGAGAATTCCACAGGTTGCCCACCCTTTGAGTGAAGTAAGATTTCCTCACCTCAGTCTGCCTGTATCCTGAGACTCTGATCCCTGATTTCAAACTCCCCAATATCCTGCTAGCAACTGGCAACCTTGTTGGAATTTTATTTGTTTCAATCAGATACCCTCTCATTCTCCTAAACTTTAATGAATACAGAATCAATCTCTCGCTTTGTACAACATCTTCAGTATCTGCCTAATGAACCTCACTTCACATCTTCTAAGATAAACGGATCTCCTATTCAGTAAGGAGACTATAACTGCAATATTCCAGGTCCAATCTTACCATTACCTTGTTTATGTGCAGTAAGGCGTTTCTATTTCTCAACTCAAATCCTCCGATCAAGGCCAATATTCCATTTGCCTTCCTAAACGCTTGTTGCACCTGCCTGTTTTTGTCGCATTGACTGGTGGATAAGATCACTCAGATCCCTTTGTACATCCACATTTCCCAATGTATCACCATTTAAATAATATTCTGACTTTCTGTTTTTCACACTGAAGGGTATAACTTCACATTTATTGATACTGCATCGATCATGCCTTTGCCCACACACTCAAGTCATTTCGATCACCCCGAAGCCTCCTTGCATCCTGCTCACAACTCATCATCCTACCAAGTTTTGAGTCATCAGCAAACTTGGAAATATTGTATTTGATTCCCTTATCCAAGTTATTTATATTTATTGTGAAAAGCTGAGGCCCAAGCACTGGTCCCTAAGGTACACATCTAGTCACTGCCTGCCTCCCAGAAAATAAACATGTATTCCTACTGTCTACTTCCGCTCTGCCAACCAATTCTCAATCTATGCCAGCATATTACCTCCCAATTCCATGGGCTTTAATTTTACCCACTAGCCTCTTAGAATTTTATCAAAACCTATTTTGGTTTTGGTGCCGTGGGCGGCACGGTGGAGTGGGCGGCACGGTGGCGCAGTGGTTAGCACTGCTGCCTCGCAGCGCCAGAGACCCGGGTTCAATTCACGACTCAGGCGACTGACTGTGTAGAGTTTGCACGTTCTCCCCGTGTCTGCGTGGGTTTCCTCCGGGTGCTCCGGTTTCCTCCCACAGTCCAAAGATGTGCAGGTTAGGTGAATTGGCCATACTAAAATTGCCCGTAGTTTTAGGTAAGGGGTAAATGTAGGGGTATGGGTGGGTTTCGCTTCGGCGGGTCGGTGTGGACTTGTTGGGCCGAAGGGCCTGTTTCCACACTGTAATCTAATCTAATCTAAATCGAAGTACACCATATCCACTGCTTCTTTCATATCTATTCTACCAGTTACATCCTTAAAAAGCTTTGATAGATTGGTTCAGCACGATTTTGTTTTCATGAACCCATGCTGACTTAGTCTAAACTCCTTATTGCTTTCCAAGTATTCTGTTACCATGACTTTTCACCATTGTTGAGGTTAGGTTAACAGGTATGGAATGTTCTATTTTACTTCTCCTTCCTTTTCTTAAACAGTGGGTTTTTGTGTCACCCTCCAATCTGTAGGAACTGTCCAGAATCTATAGAATTTTGGAAGATGGCTGCCTATGCATCTAATATTTTTAGGACTACTTCCTTTAACACTATGGGATGCAGATTATCAGATCATAGGGAAATATCTGCCTTTAACCCCATAAATGAATACTGATTTCTTCAATTCTTCCCTCTCACTAAACCCATAGTTCCCTTAAATTTCTGGGAAAATGTCTTGTCTTCTTTTGTGAACCATTTTATGCATTCAATTGTTCTGCCTTTTTTTTGTTCTTCAATACAATTTCTGACTTTCTCCTTTTTCTGAGAGCTTGAGGCTTCACATTTGTCAATTTATTTTTAGTGCCAGAGGAGAAATACAGTAGTAAGGATCACTCAGTATACTTCAAGCCTGCAGTTTCTCTTCAAGTACATCTTGCATTTTCTAACCGTTTTGTCAGTGCGAATGGTGATTAATAGTTCAAATACACGCTATCACAGTAATTTTTGTGCCAACTCTGTCAGCAAAGACTGCAAAACAAAAAGCCCATGGAGGAAAAGACTATCACTGACACAAACTTCTGGATTTCTCCATTTAACTGTAAGCTGCTGTTAGCTTTACCTAGTAATAATGGTAAGAATTGAGAGGCACATCATTGTTAACACAGTAAAATCTGATCATATTATATAGCAATACCATATAGTGGAGCATCTGAAAGCGATTGAATGTTCTGGATGATGGATTCAAGAGCTTTATTCAACCCAGGATTTACAGATTACCTTGGATTTATCCATAAAACAGTGACATTTTATCTCTTTCAATAAATTGAGACTGTTCTCTGTAAGAAGTTAATATTTTTTTCAGTGAAGAGAAGAGATTTCTGTACTGACTGCTTAGTCAAAGGATGGTTCTTCAACTTAATGTACAAAGTACAATATGACCTAAGATATCTGAATTAAATGATAATTACTCAGTAACCATGGTGTTCTGCTGCTGTGACTTACTGGCAAAATTTCCATTTAAAAATCTTTATATTGATTGTGGAAAGAAAGCAAATCTAAAATAACCAAGAGTTTCAGGGAACAAAATATTCTGCTGGAGTAATTATCGTTTCTCAAAACAAGGGAATTTAATTCTCAAATATAGGAAAAATAAAGTGGAAATGGTGGTGTAGTGGCTTTGTCACTGGGATAATATTCCAGAGCCATAGCCTTATGGGGAAATTAGAATTCATTCATGGCAGATGGTAAAATTTGAATTCAATGAAAATCTACGAAAGCTAGTCTAATGATGATCATTGTCAATTGTTGTTAAAAGTCCACCTGTCCTTCAGCGATGGAAATCTGTCATTCTTACCTAGTCCAGCCCAAATGTGACTGTAAATGTCTTCCAAAACGGCCAGAGAGACAATCAGTTAAAAGGTAAATAGGGATGGGACACAAAGATTGGCATTGCCAAGGATATTCCATACTCCGTACAAGATAAGAAAGACACATTTAAAAATCATTGTCTGTGCTGCTATTCGAGAAGTTCACCACTAATCTACAGAATTATAGAAGGTTTTAATGGAAGAACAGGCATATATCCCAGTGAAGGGAAGATGACTTAGGATATGCTATTTGGAACATGGATCCCAAAGCCCTGGATGCTCCAGGATTCCAGAAGGTCTCCTGAATCATGGTGGAATGATTGAATTGTTGGGTTTCTGATGCTACTGTGCATTTTCAGAAAGAACGAAGAATACATAACGATAAAGCACAGGAATAAGCCCTTTAGCACTCCAAGCCAGCACCGACACAGTTTGCCTTTCCATGCTACCATGGTCTTCACTTATAGGATCCATATCTCTCTATCCTCTTCCTATTCAGGTATTTGTCCAGGTGCTTCTTGAATGCTGCTATTCTGTCTGCTTCTACTACCCCCTCTGGCAGTGCATTCCAGGCACTCACCACCCTCGTGTGAAGAGAGTGCTGTTTTACTTTGGTGTCATTGGTAAGGCCAACATGGAGTGAATCACTAACAATAATAAGAACTTTTCACAAAAAGGAAAGCATCCCAAGATGCTTCATAGGAACATAACTGAGTAAGATTTAATGCTGAGCTAAAGAAAAAGATAGTTGTACAGGTGATCTAAAGTTTGGTTGAAGAAGTTGGTTTTAAGAAATGGTGCAAAACTGGAGAGGGATTCCCATAGACTAAGGTTTAGTTAACTTAAGGCTTTATCATCATCAGAGAGGTGAGGAAACACAAACAGTGGGTTGGTCCCTCCCCCTAAAACGAAAGGTCACAATCATACTATATAATACCAGATAATCTGAACATTCCAGAATGATTGTTATGAAGTATAATATCATTTGTGACAATTTCATTTCATAATTTAAGTAGCCACACGGAAAAGTTCAAAGAAGCTCATCTGAATCCTGAGAATTAGATCAGAACAAATGTGTCAACAATTGTCTAATAATGATTTTGCTGCAAATTACAACATTATTCCATGAACTGGGTTGCACCAAACACACTGATGAGATTTGCTGCTAAGCTATAAGTCAGTGATTTTGAAAATGGTACAAGGCATATAATGGCATTTAATTTCCTCGAATAATAGTTTCAGGCACATTGCTACTATGTATATGTTACAGATGACTGCCATATTGAAATAAAAACAAAAATGGTGGAAATACATAGTGAGCATATTAGGAGTTGACAAAAGTTGGATAACTAAAATATCACCCTCTCCATGCTTTCCTCAGATGCCATGACACCTACTTATTATTTCCAATATTTTCTGTTTTTAATTTCAGATTTTCAACATGAACAGATTGGACTATATTGGTCTGTTCAAAAGGCAATCTGAGAGTGTCAGAAAAGAGAACAAGGTAAGACTGTGACTACAATTGAAGTCTGTTGCTCTCTGCTCTATATAGAAGTCAGCTAAAGGATTGTGACAGGACATGACCTCTGTGAGGCAACCCTCTGAATAGTACATTCTAATGAAACATGGTGGGGGAGCAGCGTGGGACATGGCCTCCATTGTGACCACAGCTGGTTCATTGATGCTTGTTGACAATTCAGAGAATTATGTCTCTCTTGCTGTAACAAGAAGTGCTGTCATTGGCTCTTCCATGTTGCAGTGCTCATCCCCAACTGCACAATGTCGTCTGGCACCACAACAAGGGAACATCCTGTGTGGAAAGAATGAGTCCCAAGTCAACAGGATATGAACTCCAAGGCTGAAAGGAAATAGGCTCAAATTATGATTTCCATTATTAGCGATACCAAACTCCTCCCACTAATAAATCTGACCACAAACCAGAACCAGAGTGGAAAAATATCCTATTTGGAAAGAATTCCTGGAAAGACACTTATGGGAACTTTAGAGCTGAGAGATCATCTTCCCTGCTTGTAAAATGAGTGAATTGCAATAATAACTTGCATTCATACAGTGCCTTTAATAGAGTTACACTACCCACAAGACTTCACAGGAGTGCTTTCCAGCATTATTCAACACCTAACTTTCACGTTTTGAACCATTCTGTGAAAATAAAATCAAGTGGGCCAGTGGGTTACAGATGGTGACTTGATGGTTCTTGAATCAGGCTAAAGCACTGGTCAGATGAATATAAGGCTCCTTTCAATAAAGACATAGTTGAATCAGGAACAACAGCACAAATTGTTGAAAAACCTCAGCAGATCTGGCAGCATCTGTAGGGAGAAAGCAGAATTAATGTTTCTGGTCCAGTGACCCTTCTTCAGAACAGGACTCAAAACATTAACTCTGCTTTTTCTCCACAGATGCTGCTGGATCTGCTGAGTCTTTTCCAGAAATTTCTGGTTTTGTCTGCAGTTCTTTGTTTTCTTCTGTCCAGCTGAATCAGAATTTGGACATAAATCTATTGTCAAATTCTGTTCAAATGGCCATTAACTTACTGCAGATACTTATGCAGCAAAAGCATTAAAGGAACAGAGGGGTCAAAAATTGTTTTAGAATAGCAAATGCAGGAATGGTGCAAAAACAGGTTTTCTTCAACTCATTCCATCTTATTGCCCGAGACAGATTTTATCCTTAGAAGTCATACTGGTGAAACAATAGTATTCTTCTGAGACTAGACATTATTACAATAATCAGACTTTGGCAGTCAGCTAACACTGCGCTGTTTTCAAAAAACTATGGTGTGGAAATACAATGTTGTTCTCTGTTTTAGTATGATTATTTCTTGTGTTGATGATTTGTTTGATGTGAAACTAGAAAAGAACTAATCATAGTCTCGTAAATCAATGCTATTTCCCTTGGACACAAGGATGCCAAATACTCAATGGATTTTGCTGTGAATTATATTGAAATCTTTTGAAGGAATGTGATGACATCTGACACACACATCTCTGAAGAGTTCTCAACAATGAGCTACGAGAAAATAATGATCTGCAATGGGAACATGGCCTCCAGTGGCTGGAGTAGGTGTTCTTGTGTTTGCCAGCTAGGGAGTGATGATGTGTGCCATTCTGCAGCTTAAAATTGACTCTAATCCTTCCACAGTGCAATGCTCACCCTCAACGTTATAATGTCCTCTGTCACCATAAGACTAGAGTGATGCCTGTTATAACAGTCATGATTCGGAGATGCCGGTGTTGGACTGGGGTGTACAAAGTTAAAAATCACACAACACCAGGTCATGGTCCAACAGGTTCAATTGGAAGCACACTAGCTTCAACCAACTGAAGGAGCGTCGCTCCGAAAGCTAGTGTGCTTCCAATTAAACCTGTTGGACTATAACCTGGTGGTGTGTGATTTTTAACATTATAAAAGTGACAGGGTCAAATTTCAAGAGCTGTCATTTGAATGAGGTGGTTCTACTGCAGATGGCACAACCCACCTACAGGGACAGCTTTAAGGAGAACACCAGATGTGAGTGGCAATTCTGTTAGCCACATAAGTACTGTGGGAAACAGAGGTGGCTCTGTTTGCTGAAAGCTAACAATACCGGATGTCATAGTTCAAACTGGAATTTTCTAATCAATCCTTTCAGCAATGTTATTACATACTTCTGGAGCAGGTGGGACTTGAAACTGGGCCTCCTGTCTCTGAGATAAGGACACTACCATGGTGCCTCAAGTCAAGGTAGATTTGCAAATCACTGACATCTGTGAACTTCCCCCAATATTCACAATGCTTTGAAGATATAATGATGAAATGACCACACAACATTAATTGAGAGTTGGTAGTCCAGAACTGCTAGAGTAAAGTGTGCATTATGCTTCAAACATGCTTCATATTTTTAGAGATGTACAAGATATAATTACTTTTCTACTTGAATTCTCAAAAGAAACAAGCTGACTTTGAGGCTACAGTAATTGTTAATAAGAGTTTGGGTAATGACATCAGCACCTTTCAATATGAGAAATCCCTGACAAACATTGTCCTTAATGCTGACTGTCATGGCAAGGAAAAGTGAAATATGACAAGGGAAATAGATTAAAAATGAGATAGTCATTTGATATTTTACAGTGAAACCAAGACTGCATGCTGAACCAAAGACATTCCAATTATGATTTTACTTGCTGCAGTTACGCAGCAAATGATGTCACAATGACATAGAATATTCAGCAAAAAAAACTATTTGATCTAACCAGCCCATGACAGAGGTAATACCCCACTTAAGCCTCTGCCCATCTAACTCTAATTGCAAAACCATATCCACTTCCCCGTTGCAGGGTTATCTTAATTGCTGCCCCTTAACTGTATCTGTACAAATTACCTTAATTTCTTGTGCTAGCAAATCCACGTTCTCACTGGCAAAGAAGCAACTTTTAAATTCCTGATTACATTTTATAGTATTGTGCCTTGAGGACCTTTAAGTTTGCTTTTTGGCCTCTACTATTAAAGTGGAACACACTCTGTCCCTACTTCATAAAAAACCTATCAACATTTTAATGACTTTATCAGATCATGCCTTTACTTTTCTTTTCAAAAATAAACAAACTCAAATCATCTTTTATATTTGGCGAAATCTCACATTTCTGGTGCTGTCCTTGTAAATTGTTTGTACTATCTCCACTGTCTCTCCATCCTTCTTATAACAATGACTCCCAGAAGTGTACATGGTATTCCAAGTGTGGTCCATCCAAGGTCTGATACAATTTTAGCATAATTTCATTATGTTTTAATTTCATCTCCACAGAAATAAAGCCTTGTACTTGGCCCACCTTTTTGTGGTCTTATTGGAGGACAACTTTCATGGATCTGTGTACTGATCACAGATTCAAGCATCACAGATTGAGCAGGTCTGTTGACACTGTGCGTGGCATCCCTGCCTTGAAGTCAGAAGCTGTGAATCCAAGTGTCACTCCAGGACTTGATAATATGGAAGTGCATTCATATGAGATGGCCAAGCAGGTGGATTACCAACCTGCTAATCCTTCTAAAGCATGGGAGTGGCAGGTAGTGAGAGGTGCAGAGATTTCCGGTCAGCCATGTGATGGAAAGGAAGTTGGAGTCCTTGTCATCTCCATACTGTACCATGCACGTAACATTGCATGCTATCATAGAAACCTGGACATTCTGAAAGAACTGAGAGTCCCTTTGCTTCTCCACCTCAGATTTTTATTCTAAAAATATAGCCTCTTTAATTTTCTTACGGAAATACAATAGCCCCATTTTGGAATTACCAATTACGTACCCATTCTACAAGTTCATTCATTCTTGCAATTTGTTACAATCCTACTCGGTGTTGACTGTCCCTCCCAATTTGGTGGCATCTGCAAATTTAGAAATTGCACTTTTGACTCCATGATCTAAAACTTTAATTAATCTAAACGATATGTTTCCTTGTGAATGATCATAGCACTGAAATTCAGAAAGCAATAAAACAATACTAATTTACAATAAAAGTGTAATTTGACTTTTGTGACAGCTGAACATTTTTTAACATTTCCACTTCTCAAGGTAGTGACTTGTATCCTCTGTAAGTAGAGTTTGCCTTCCATTATCTCAGCCAACTGGTTTGAATTTCGGGAATAAGCTACTCACATTTTAAATGAGAACCAATGGCACCTCACACATTTTCCAACAGGGGTCATTGAATCGTGATTGGCAACAGAAACCCAAACTAATTTATCTCTTTCCTTCAGCAGGGTCACCAAAGCCAACATTAACTTTCCCACCACAGACCTGTGTGAAATCTGTTAACTGCACAGACCATGGATCCAATGTGGAACATTCCTGATCTCATGGCCCAGTGCCTCATTCCATTTACCTTAACTAGTGGGGAAACCCTATACATAACTCTGTACTGGATTAATGTTTTAATCTGAAATTCCAACTGCACTGAGGATTTATGTTCCACAACCTTGACTGAATGTGCACGAGGGGAAAGCATCTGAGTACTTTGGCCCAGGTTTACTATGAAAGAAATAGGACGATAAAGCATTATTTTACTGAGAAAAGGACATAGACAGGCTGGGTATTCAATCACAATCTATGTCAACATAACTCATCTCATAGTAATGCTGATTTCAATGGAATTCAGTACAAATATTGACTGTGCTTGTGTGTGCCCTACATTACCAAAGCCACCGCACTTAAAAAGAACTTAAATTAGCTATGAGGCAAAATTGTGCTAAATTTAAATGTAAGTTGTATCTCAGGCTCACATTTCAGTCCGAGGCAGACTGCAGTGTTCCAATGACAGTGAATGCAGGCTGGAGGAACAATACCTCATTTTCCACCGAGGGCTTTACAACCTCTGAGACCTAATATTGAGTTCAACATCTTCAGACCATGAACTCCGTCTTCCATACCCTCTCCCAAGTCTTGTTCTCAAGGTTTTCAACACAGCTACCTATATGTTGCGATTAACGCTGACCATTAACATCTCTTCTCTACAACCAGCATCACTCTCTTTGATGTGACATTGGTTATACAGATGTACAACATGGAAACAGACCCTATAAATCACTCCTCAGCCTTTGACGCTCCAGGGAATACAGCCCCAGCCCGTTCAGCCTCTCCCTATAGCTTAAATCCTCCAACCCTGGCAACATCCTTGTAAATCTTTTCTGAACCCTTTCAAGTTTCACAACGTCTTTCCGATAGGAAGGAGACCAGAATTGCATGCAATATTTCAACAATGTCCTAACCAATGTCCTGTACAGCTGCAACATGACCTCCCAACCCCTGTACACAATACTCTGACCAATAAAGAAAAGCATACCAAACGCCTTCTTCACTATCCTATCTACCTGCGACTCCACTTTCAAGGAGCACTCCAAGGTCTCTTTGTTCAGCAACATTCCCGAGGACCTTACCATTAAGTGTATAAGTCCTGCTAAGATTTTCTTTCGCAAAATGCAGCACCTCACATTTATCTGAAGTAAACTCCATCTGCCATTTCTCAGCCCATTGGCCCATCTAGTCCAGATCCTGTTGTAATCTGAGGTAACCCTCTTCGCTGTCCACTACACCTCCAATTTTGGTGTCATCTACAAACTTACTAACTGTACCTCTTATGCTCGCATCCAAATCATTTAAATAAATGACAAAAAGTAGAGGACCCAGCACCGATCCTTGTGGCACTCCACTGGTCACAGGCCTCCAGTCTGAAAAACAACCATCAGCGGTATGAGGTGGTAGGTGTAGGAATTCTTTGGTGGTGTTACGGATTATTTGGTCCAGTTTTGTGAGCATTGTCTGAGATACTTCTGTTAGGATCAGGTGGAAATATAGTCTGGGGATGACATGTATTTTTAGGATTTCCAGCCATTGTCGTGGTCGGAGTGGTGCTGCCTGTATTCCTTTAACCCAGGACTTAAGCTTCTCATCCCACTCCCCTTCTGCCACACCTGCCCACGAATTGACATGGGCACCCAGGTACTTCTCTGTGTGGTTGGCTGGCGGTATGTAGGCTATGGTTGCCCTAATTTCTCTGCACACCACCCCCCGCCTCCCCAATCTACTCAAACCCTCTGAACTGACTGCATTCCCTACTCTCAAATCCAACCCTGACTTTACAATTAAGCCTGCTAACAAAGGTGGTCCTGTTGTTGTCAGGTGCCCTGATGGGCCCCAGTAATGCTTATCTCTTTGTGGGGTACGTGGAAGACTCCTTGTTTCATTTCTACTCCAATCCCCACTCACAATACTTTCTCCAGTACATCGGTGCTGCTTCCCTCTCTCGACCAGAATTGGAAAAGTTTATCAATTTTGCCTCAAATTTCCACCCTGTTCTCACCTTCAACTGGTCCATCTCTGATGCCTCCCTTCCTTTCCTCAACATCTCTGTTTCTATTTCTGGCAGTAGGCTGTCCCCTGCCCCTCAATTCAAACCCACTGACTCCCATAGTTACCTTCACTATATACCCTCACACCCTGCTTCCTATAAAGACCCTATTCCATTCTCCCTGTTCCTCTGACTCCTGCACATCTGTACTGATGATGCCAACTTCAACAAGGGGGCCTCTGAAATGTGCACCTTCTTCCTTAACTGAGGATTCTCACTGCTATGGTGGCAGAACCTTCAGTCAGGTCCAACTCAAATCCCATACTTCAATGAACAGAGACATGCACAAGAATTCCTAGAAGCATGGCATTCCAACCGGAACGTTATCAACAAACACATTGACTTGGGGTTTAGAGCAGAGTGGTGCTGGAAAAGCACAGCAGGTCAGGCAGCATCCGAGGAGCAGAATAATTGAAGTTTCGGGCAAAAGTCCTTCATCAGGAATGTTGCCTCGGATGCTGCCTGACCTGTTGTGTTTTTCCAGCACCACTCTGATGTAAACTCTGGTTTCCAGCATCTGCAGTCCTCACTTTTGCCACATTGACTTGGATCCCATTTGCCACCCACTGAGGAAAAGAACAGAAAATGACATCACCACCAGAAATGACACCACCACAGGAAATGATGTCATCAACCCAAGGGAACCTAAATACATAAATAAAAAGTGGGCCATACCACCAGTGCTTTATCCAGAGACTCACTGATGATGTTACCTAGAATGATGACAAAACATCTGAAAATGAACCTTCCAGCTCAGCAAGCAAACCTACTTCCATACTTTCAATCTTCACTCCCTCTCATCCCACCCACAACAGTGATAAGGTCCCCTTGTCCTCACTTACCACCGCATCATGTGCATCTACATCAAAAAGATCATCAGCTGCCATTTCCGTCAACTCCAGTAGGATGGCACCACCAGACATATACTCTTCTCATGTTAGCCTTCCGCAGGGATCATGCTCTCCAGATCACCATGGCCCATTCCTCCTCCCCTTCTCACACATCCACAGCACCCTCTCCTGCAACCACAGAGGGTGTAGCACCAGCCCATTCACTTCCTCCCTCCTGACTATCCAAGGCCCCACACACACCTTCCAGGTGAAGCAGTGATTTACCTGCACTTCACTCAATCTAGTCCACTGCATTCACTGCTCATAATGTGGTTGCTTCTACATTGGGGAGACGAAACACAGACTGCTCAACCACTTTGCATAACACAGTCTGCAAAAAATGACCTTGAACTATCAGTTGCCTGCCACTTCAATGCGCCACCTTGTTCCCTGGTCAGCATCTCTGTCTCAGGCTTGCTGCAGTGCTCCAGCGAAGTTCAGCACAAGCTGGAAGAACAGCACTGCATATTCCACTTGGGAACTCTACAGCCTTCAGGACTCAATGTTGAGTTCAACAATATTAGGGCTTGTGCACCTTCTCCCATGTCCTTACCCCAACTCCCACACACCAGGCCTTGTCATCACGTTGGCTGCTACCGCACACAACTCATTGTCAGCCACAAATGATTCTCATTAGCAGCTATTCATTCTCCCCCACTGACCATTATCCACTCCTTTGTCTGTCTAACTGTCTTTCTCTCTGCCTGTCTGGGCTCCATCTTCACCTATTGTTTACCCCTCCCCCCTCCCACCATGCCATCTTCAGCCTATATATCAACCCTTTCCTTGCTAACATCAGTTCTGAAGAAGCATCACTGAACCCAAATCGTTAACTGTGCTTTCTGTCCACAGATGCTGCCAAACCCGCTGAGTTTTTCCAGCAATTTCTGCTTTATGTCCATTGACTTTTTGCACTGTGAGACTTTTGATCTCGAATCGTCCACACCCACTAACATTTCACAATCTTTCTTTTTGTTCAGTTTGCTTCTTCCTACCTTTGTCTGCAATATAAAACCTACCAAATTTCCACCTCACTTCAGGTCTCACATACAGTCACCTTGGACTTGAAACATTAAGTTTGTTTCCCGCTCTACAGATGTTACCAGGCTTACTGAGTTTCTCCAGCACATCTTGTTTTCATAATAAATGTAAGCTTTTTTTTAGATTAGCATTGATTGCAGAAAGGGGCCCATCCAATGATAAGCATTTTGCACATCTCTTATCTGCAGAGCCATAGAAACAAAAAGCAGGAATAGGCCCTTTGGATTGATTCAATCAGATCGTGACTGGTCCTCAATCTGAACACCACATTTCCCCATTCCTTTAATGTCTTTTGGGACATTGTTTGAAAGCTAAGTACAGTAAAGTTATATTTTCCAAATTTATTACCCTGCTTGCTCTCAGAAGTTTTTTAGATGAGGCCAGTAATTCTGCTGTCCTGTCCATCCATCTCAGTAATGACAGACAATTCTATCACTTTCAGAAAGAACCCATCGAAGGTCACGCCATTAAACCCTGACAATCTCAGTCGGCTTTTACTTCTGAAGAAGCTATAAATGATAAAATAAACTGTAACACGTTTTGCAGCCTGTCTGACAAGCAGCAATGGAAGGAAAGAAAGTAGACTGATTGTGATCTGTTCAGCATAAATAGTGGATAACTCCATGAGATATACAGCATTAAACAGTTCTCCAGTTATTTCGCAATCAAACTAATTAATAAAATGGTTCTTCTGATGGGTTAGGGGGAAGTAACTGGACTGAATTTAAATAATGCCAAATTAATTTCTTAAGTAGGCATTGGGTGATGAGGCAAATCATTGCTCATTCGCTTCAATTGTAGAGATGAGGAACAAGCCAGGAAAATTCCAATCTGGAAAAGGGATTGTTAAAAGAATGTCTTTAATGTTGATATTGAAACATTATTAATTTTGTTCTGGCATTGTCATAACAGGATGCTTAACGACAATGTTCTCAAATCAACAGGGATTCCCATAATTTTACTGGAAAAGTGACTGGCACCCAAATAATAGGAAAACAGGGCGAGGCAATCATACAAAAAGTGAGATGGAGAAATGAAACAGAAATAAAGACTGCTAAGGGAGAGACAATAAAGAACAAAATAGATTGAGAGAGCCACAGATGCAGCCAAATGGAAGTAGAAAAAGGAAGATAGACATTGACACAGCTCAGGTCTGGAATTTCACATAAAATGTTCCTCCTCTGTTGCTGTAACTAAACAGGGAGGGTAAAGCTTTAAAGGTGCAGTGACAGTAGCTCCAAGGAAATCTCACTCTCTGTCTCTCACAAAGAGCACACACACTACA
The DNA here is from genome assembly GCF_004010195.1 of Chiloscyllium plagiosum. NCBI lineage: Eukaryota > Metazoa > Chordata > Chondrichthyes > Orectolobiformes > Hemiscylliidae > Chiloscyllium > Chiloscyllium plagiosum. The sequence goes on from NC_057742.1 coordinate 13,537,796, forward strand.
GTATATTGCTAATAGTCTACAATAAACATTATGGAATAGACACATTCTCCTCCTGTGTAATACCAACTTAATCTCAAGTCCTCAGTTTTCAATGCATGGGCTTCAGTGGGAAGTAGACATTTGTAGAGTAACGTACCAGTCTGAACAAAATATAAAGACTTAATATTCTTCACCTTGTTGAAGATGCTTTTAAGGATCCTGATTTCCTTATTCATGCATTTTTTTTTACAAAAATAGGCTTCTTTTATCATCATCTTCTGCCCATGACCAATCTTTATGCTTCAGACAAACATTAAAAGTAATTATCTGGTTATTATTACATAGCTTTCTGTGGGGGGTTGCTATGCTTAAACTGGTTGTCATGTATCCTACAATTTAACAGTAATTGTACATCAATAAATACTTCATCAGACGTAATGTGCTTTGAGATGCCTAGGCTTTAAACAAGGTGCTTTATAAATGTAAATCTTCCCTTCCTTCTTTCTAGAAAGTGTAACTTTGTCTTTGCTCCTAAACTTTTCCACCATCTCTTTCAGTCCTGGGCAGAATACAAGAAAAGATTTACCTGACCAGGAGTTCCTTTCTAATCTGCTCATTCCATAATCAACTTCTCTTTAATGGCTCTTCCCTCGGAGGACAGATGTTCTGAAGTCTACACTGACTCCCTCTGAGCTCCTATTTTGCACGTGACATGCTTTTGTACTTCTCTATGCTCCAAATGCATTGAGATCAAAACCCACCGTACAATCTTCTATTCAAAACAAATCTATTCTCAGCACTTCAACACTCCAAAACTCCACATACCGTGGTCCTTGTTGTAACTTCATTGGTTTATTGTATATTTTATAACTGTCACAGCAATACAGAGATGGCACTAATTTCTAAATGAGCTATGGGTTCATTGCAGTGCTTCAAATATCTCTGTAATCCCAAAATACCTGCACTCATCTCCCAGCTCTAACTTCTTAGGGCAGCACAGTGGCTCAGTGGTTAGCACTGCTGCCTCACAGCACCAGCGATACATATTCGATTCCAGCCTCGGGCGACTGTCTGTGTGGAGTTTGCACATTCTCCCTGTGTCTGCGTGGGTTTCCTCCGGGTGCTCCGGTTTCCTCCCACAGTCACAAAGATGTGCAGGCCAGGTGAATTGGCCATGCTAAATTACCCGTAGTGTGAGGTGCATTAGTCAGAGGGAAATGGGTCTGGGTGGGTTACTCTTCGGAGGGTCGGTGTGGACTTGTTGGGCCGAAGGGCCTGTTTCCACACTGTAGGGAATCTAATCTTCTTGCAGTTCCTGAAGTATATGTTTGCTTTACTATGAGTCTACACCCAAGTTTAATCAATCAAGCACAGTGAGCATAGATCAATTATTAAACCCTCCTAATCAAACAGAGAGTCCTTTATTCCTTGGATAACCCACACGTTTTGCAAAGTGGAGATTATTGTCCTCCCATTTTGCTTCATCTTCGCATTTCACTCTTGGTGCTATCCTGGACTATCAGCTGTTGCTCTTTGTCTCGCAAATGCAAAAATTATAGTAATTATTATTTAGCACATTGCCCCAATAAACTCATCATACCAAGGCCCTTTCAGTAACTATGCAAGAGAAGCTGGAAAAATATGGTAAAAACAAAAAGGAATACCATAAGGAAAAGTCAAGATACAATCTGGCAGTGCAGCCACTAGGAAACAAGGTAATATGTCAAATCCTCACCACTCACATATCATCCAATATTAGATAAACAGCAACACACAGAGGTGGACCTTAATAATGGGTTCTTTCAGGTCTGATGAATTACAGATTCAGAATCCTACTGTATGATTTCGCAACTTATGAATTTGAGGGAGAGGGAGAAAAGCAGAATGAAGTTATCCTTAAAAGCTCTTTATGATTTAAGATCAATTTGAAACATAATTTTGTTATGAGTACACTTCAGGGAAAAAAGAAACTAAGAGCCAGACATTTGTTCAGTGTTCAGTGGAACTCAGCCAAGAAGATGAAGGTTTGAAGCATCTGAAATGATGCAATACAGCTACAGTACCTTCGTTCATTAAAAATTAATATTTGGTTTCTAGATTGATGCAAGTGGCCTAGCTTAGTTGAATTGCATATTTATATACTGCATAATTTGTTCAGTTCTATTATATTTTCACTTGTTTTCTTTGCTTGGCTCCTAGTGACTGAAGTATTTTATCAAAACCTTATTTTTCAGGCTTATTGGTGATTGCCAGCATGAAACAGGGACACAGAGTGTGTCTCAACCAACCAATGCTAAAGGTGCCCCTATTTCGTCCATCTCTAATTTGACTTGCAACCTTGTTTTCCAAAGCTAGCATTGCCAGATATGTATAGACTTATCCTTGTAGTAGACCTTTCTCTTTCTGCCCATATTGTACCTTTTCCTTTCACACATTTGCTGGATGAGCTTACTGGGGCATGATGCTAAATAAGGATCAAGAGCAGGAACCTTGCCCAATTCTCCTATATTGAGACAAGAGGTGACACTCCTAGTGCCAATGTGGCTCGCTCAGCACAATGCAGAGATTGAACTTGGAAGATCAGAATTCAACTAACCTTCAAACATCAGACCACAGTAAAAACCTCCAGCAATGTAGGAATCTCAGTGGTACAATGACATGTCAGCCTACATTATGTGTTCAAGCCCTGCAATGATTGTTGAACTCATGACATTCTAAATAGGCTAATTGCTACTAACTGAGTGAAGCTGACAGGAGGTTCAAAGTAAATGAGGAAATGCAGTGACTTTTTGAGTTGCTCATCTAAAGAGGGATTTCTGAAGTGCCCCTGGAAGTCACAGGAGCAATATAGCTATAGACCTTAGCAGTGTACAAGGGACAGTGATGCAGTGCTAATATCACTGGACTAGTAATCCAAAACCACAGGTTAATGAGGACTTGGGTTCAAATCCCACCATGATAATTTGAACTTAGTAAAAATATGGAATTAAAAAAAGCCAGAAACATGTAACATTATGGATAGTTGTTAAAAACCATCTGGTTTGCTAAAACTCTCTAGTGAATGAAATCTGCCATCCTTACTTGGTTAGGACTACGTGTGACTTCAAATCAATAACAATCTGATTGACTCTTAACTGCCTACTGGGCAATTAGAGATGGGCAATAAATCCTGGCCAAATCAGCCACACCCATTTATCATGAACAGATAATTTTTAAAATCCCTCTTCTTTGACTATGAATGAGCTCAGCACTGGTTAGCTTATACAGTTCAGTTCTATAGCTTCTCTCATTGTATACTGAAGCAGTTGTCCTATCACAAAGAATGAAAGAAGTCCCTTGGCTCCTTAAGTAATTGAAAGAGCTATCCAGTCAGTCCCACTCCCAATCTTTCCCCAGAATTCTGCAAGTAGTTCCATGAGCAGCAATCAGTCATAAATCACAACTTTCTAACAATTGTTTATGGGTAACTATTTGTTATTTCGTCACTGTGATTTCAATCTCGTCATGTAAATGTGGCATGTTCTGCCACACTGAGAGATAAGGCTACTATAGCAACTGGAAACAGCTCTTGGTTATCATTGAAACCTCCATTCTGCATTTTCCAAAAATTAGCCATCAATAGCATTTTAACAGATGAAGATAACCATTCACTATTTCTCTTCACATTTTAAAAAGAAGTGGCAGTGAACAGTTTTTCCAGTTGGTCAGCATTAGGTGGCTAATTGTATCCCGTATTCCCTCCCCTTCCCAAGTTCAGTTCGTATACTGTACTAAGCAAGCCACATTGGCAGTAGGAGTGTCACAACAAGTAGACAACTGGACTAGGTCACGTCTCTTGATCATTAACCAACAACCTGGCAAGCTTGAGGTGACCACTGGGCCGAGTGAGATACTCTCTGTCTTCCAATTTTGTACTGGCAGTCACTGATATGACTGACATAAGAGATTCCAACAGTAGTCACTTGGAGCCAAAAACAGCAAACATAATAAAACTGAATAAATTATAAAACTGAATAAATTATATAGCTTATAAATATGCAATGCAACAAAGTGAGGCCATTTGCATCAATCTAGAGAATAAATATTAATGTTTAATGAACAACATACTGTGGACTGTGGATCTGCACCAGCATATCAAAGGCTCCAATCCTGAAATATTTTGGATCAGTTCCACTTGTCCAACCCTTAGTTTTAGTGTATGATGTAATAAATTGAGGCACAGCCTACCCTTTCAGTAGCATGGAAAATATTCCATGGTACTACTTGAAGGAGGACAGCAAGCTTGCTCTTCTGTATTGCCCAGCATTCCTTCCTCAACTAAAAACCACAAAATACAGATTATTTAGTTCGTCAGTCACCTATTTATGGGGCTTTGCAATGCACATAATAAATGAACTTTGTAAGTAATTTATAACTATTGAAAATTAATTCGCTGGCTACGAACTCCTTTGGGGTATCATGAAGACATGGTGGGGTGCTTTGAGGACACAAGTTAATGCAACAATAGTTTCAATACCTCCGCAGAAATTAACCAATGAAATAAAATTCAAAGCGTTCATTTGTTTTCAGAGTTGGACTGCATCAGAGCAGCTGTTATGTAAAGTTGGTGATGTGTGATGAAATGACGCCCATTATTTCACTCTTACAAATCCAGTTTGAAGTGATATTATAAAGATGCTTTCTTAGTGGCTGTAAAGGGCAAGAGTGTGCAGCAAATGTGATAAGACAGTGCAAAATTCTGTCACTGTTGGCTTGCCAATATTCACTGCCATGTAACATAAGCCAGTGCTCATGCACCCTTGGAGCTGTGCTGGAGTTAATGACTGCAGGGGTGTTCAGATGAAATCTGAAATTGAATAAAGGGAAGTCTGTTCATTTGAGGTCAAAGTTACAACACCCATCTCACAGTCTCTTGGAGACATCCAGTACCCTTTGAATGTTTCATATAATGCGATTGTTAAAAATCTCAAACAGATTTGCCATCGCTATGGTAACTAAGATTTTAACTCTCAGTTGAAAGTAATTTTTTTTTTGTTCAGGAAATTATTTTGTATCATGCATTGGTCTCCCTCCTCGGAATTACAATCAAAATTGACTCCATATCATTCCTTTCGGGTTTACTTCTGCCTTTGCAGAAAATTCAGTCCACGTACATTTACAAGATGATGATTAAGTGGTTCCAGGGAGCTCCCTGAGCAATAAAACTGCAGAGAAGTTCACTTGGCTGTTTGCCCACTCTTCCAGCTAGAGTTCATTGTTTGAAAATTAGCAACGTGAGTAATTCGGGTGTTGTAAGAATGCATTCTACAGCCTTGTAGGATATTGGTCTTGAAACATGATGACCTACGTAATATAGCTCTTTGATCACAGTCAAACTGTAAGATGGCAGATCACGAATTAAAGACAATAAAGTCAGCCTAGGTAACATCTCCAAACAGCTGGAACATGATGGAACTTACACCACAAACCCAACTGGGAAATATTTGACAAAGGGCCATTGTACCAAATGTTAGAACGCAGGTGTTGCAAGTAATGAGAAAGGCAAGTGTAAAATTGGCCTTAATTGCAAAGGGTAGTGGAAAATAAAAGAAGAGAATCATTCTCTGAGTGTATGGGGCATGGCTGAGACTGCATCTCAGGACGGTGCAGAGTATTAATTTCCTCACTTATATGAGGTAAACTTGTGTGGGAAGCGGTATATAGAACTTTCACTCAGCTGATTCCAGGCAAAAAGGGGTTATCTTATTAGGAAGGGTTGAGCAGGTTCAGCTTGTAGTCATTGGCATTTAGAAGAATTAATAGAAATCTTATTGAACATAGATGATTCGGAAGGGGCTTGCCAGCATAGATTTTAAGAGATTGTTTCTCCTTGTGTGGGACAGAGGCCTAGAGCTATGGGCTATGGTTTCAAAATAAGGGGTCTCAATTAAAGGTAGAGATAAAAAAAGTTAATATAGCAATCCCTGCTCCCTAAGAGAGAAACAGAGGCTGGCTCTTCTTTCTGTTCAAGTTGTGTTAGACAGATTTTTGGTCTATAAGGGGGCAAGGGTTATGGAGTTCAGGAAGGAAAGTTGAGTTGAGACCATTGTCTTTTCAGCCATGATCTTACTAATTGGTAGAGAAGGCTTGAGGGGCCGAATGGCCTACTCAAATATATATTTTGTGCATTCTTCTAGGAAATCACCAAGGTTGAAAAAAAAAATGCAAAGGGAAGAAAAGTCAGATGCAACACCTGGACATCAAAGTTGGGTTGAAAATGTGTTGCTGGAAAAGCGCAGCAGGTCAGGCAGCATCCAGGGAACAGGAGAATCGACGTTTCG